>NC_041392.1:49994660-50059981 GCF_002162155.2 Triticum dicoccoides
ATTTCAGGAAGCGTCTGCAGAGTTGGTGAGATTGATCTCTCCGATCCCGCAGGCTGTTTCCATGGCGTCGGGGAGCCGAAGCTGGGTAGAGCGGGCGACAAGGATTCGCGACGCTACGGCGACGTGGATCTGGCGGGTTCAGGAGTGGAAGGCGGCAGATCAGGCGGTGGCGGCGGCGAGAGATCCAGTCACGCGAGCCATGGCGAGCAGCTACGCAGATTCCTGCCGCCTATGAGCAGAAGAGAGCCAGAGGTTGCTGGTGAAGCGAATCTACGACGAGGCTACAGTGGCGGAGAGGCAGAGTATGCCTCCATACCCAAACTCCATGTCGGCAGATTTTGTGAAATGGGTGAGGACAGAGGCGAAGTCCGACGATCCTCGCAGAGTGCTGAGATGGGAGAGCATGCTTGGTGTGATCCCTGCAGGCGTCCCACTTTAGGGGAGCTCGACTTGGTCTCCGGCTATGCTGGTTTGAGCCCTGGGGTTGTTGCCACTCCTCCCGGATCGCCCGTGAGCTTCAGAGGAGATGCTTCCCCTCCGCCGATGTTCAAATCGCCGTTGAGGCGCGGTGGAGGCCGGAGTGTCAATGCCAGGAGGGCCCTGCGGGCAGTGAGAGGACGGCGGACCCCGCTGGCCCTGCCTCCATGCCTTTTGCGAGAAAGGTGGTTGCGCCTCTTCAAAAGGCGTCTCCTCCTTTGGCTCTGCTGCTGGAGCCCGGGCGTGGACGGGCTAGGGTTCGTACGGCCCGTGAGAGATCCAGAAATTCCAACCTAGTGTGGATTCGGAAAGACAAATTTGCTACTGGAGAGTTCGTGGAAGCTGACTGCCACCCGATCGGAAGGTCAGATCGATTACCAATTCCAAAACAGTTTCTCTAGAGATTACTGGGCTAGAAAGTCGGGCAAGATCCCCTTTGCCGCTGTGGTCAAGATGGCTGGAGGAGGTCGAGATGGCAGCAGTCGGGGTGGAAGCTACGGCTCGGGGAGAGGCCGCTCTGGTCGTCCTCCTGCTCCTTCGTCGTCGGAGCAGGTGGGAGCTGCGTCGCCGCCGGTTCCTTAGACGGTGCAGACTGCTCCCCCGTTATCGATCTACGCCAAGCCTCCTTTGTTTCCGGTCGGATCTGCACAAGCCATGATGCAGTCTGGTGGACAGGTCTATGGATACCAAGGTGGATGGAACCCGCAGATGCAGCAGATGCAAATGCCCCAGTGGCCTAATCAACAACAGTTTCCATTTCAGTACATGCCCCCCCACAGGTATTTCCGCAGCCCTTCAACCCTCAGATGCAGCAGAATAAGTATGCAGGGAGTGCATCCTCCACTGGGGGCAGTGTGCAGAGCAGCCAATCAGAGCGTGGCAAGAGCAAAAAGAAGAAAAATCAGAAGAATAGGCAAACTGCTGTGCAAACTAGCTCTAAAAGTGAAGAGTCTGCTTCTTTCAATATTGATCCAGAATACATCGGTGCAATTTGCTACAACTGTGGACAACCTAGTCATTTTGTGGGAATGTGCCCCATCCCCAAAGCTTGTTTCATTTGCAGAACTCCTGGACATCACATGGATGCTTGTCCTACTTGGTACAAACCATATCCTGTAGCTATGTACTGGGGGAGTGCCAATAATGGTCTGGGGTTTTTCCACATAGAGGCTAGTGGTAAAGAAGACAGTGAATGGCTGAACTTTGGGAATGTGGGTCTAGTTTTAGTTGAAAAGGAGAGATAACTGAATCAGAACTGGGAGTCTGCTTTTCTGAGATGTGGAAGACTAATTGGCCTTTGCAGATCAGAAAGTATGACAACAAGAAATTCATTGTAAGGTTCCCTCCAAACAAAAAGATCAAGGAGTTAGTGGAATATCCTTCCATTAATCTGAAGAAAGAGGGTGTAACTATATCCTTCAGTGATTGGGTGGGAGAGATGCCAGCTTATGACTATCTGGAGGAAAACTGGATAGTAATCAAAGGAATACCCCCTAAATGGATCTCTTGCAGTACTATTTCTCAGGTAGCTACTATGCTTGGGGTCCTTGTGAATATAGACTGGCACACCATCTTCAGGAGCTTCTATGGGAAGGTTAGAATTCAGGTTGCTGTGAGAGATATTTCAAAAATCCCTAGAGACAGAGTGGTGGAGATAAACCATGAGCCATATTTACTGAAATTCTCTGTGGAAACTGAGTTAGGAAGTGGTCAACCAGATATACCTCCAGGACCTAATAATAACCCTCCACAGGAAAAGCACACTGAAGAGGAGTTTGACACTAGTGAAGATGACTTGCTTGGAGAGGATATGGACACTAGAAATAGCAATCAAGCTACCAAGGACAGATCTAGTACTGCTGGACAAAGTGGCACTGTCCATAAATGCTCCACCCCTGCCCCTGTTGCAAATGACTCTGATATGGTCTCCTCCAAACTTTTAGGTGCCCCCATGACCAAAAGCTATTTGGAGGTGGCAAAGAAGAATCACGAAGTCAACTTGGATGACCCTCTTCTGGAGAAATTTGAAGCTGTTGCTGTTGGATCTAAATTTGAAATTCAGAAGAAACCTAGTACTCAACAGAATTGGGGCCCTGTGGTGGCCTCCAGGGTTAGCACCAGAATCAAAAAGGACGACAGGCCTGCTATCCAAAAAGCTCAAGAGTTGAAACAAATCAAGAACTTGGAAAAACCTATATATGTTGAGGAAAGGTACGCAAAATTCCTTTGCATGTCTTGATAATGATTTCCTGATAAAAACTGCAGAATGTTCAGGGATTAGCCTGGGCAACAGCAGTGATAACATTCAGGATAACATTTGCTTTATTAAAAATGTGGAATTAGATAGAATTACCAAGTTTAATTCTGATAATCCTGATATATTTTTACCACACAGTATAGATATTACTGGTGATAAATATATGGGTACTGAACCTGGTCTTGGGAATAACAGCGAGAAAGAAGTGGGGGCTCAGAATACTGAGCTCACTACTTCAGACTCCCCTTGGATAGAGGTTCATAAAAACTCTTCTTGTAAACAAAGAAGAAAAATTAATTTTGCCTGTAAATGATAGGTATTTTCTTGAATATTAGAGAACTTAACAGTCCTCATAAGGTGGACAAATTAAAAGAGCTCATTAGAGCCAACAACTCTGATTTTATTTGTATTTCTGAAACCAAAAAAGTAGATTTCTCTATTATACAAATTAAAGCTTTTGACCCCAGGTCCAATTTCCACTGGAAATGGTTGCCTGCTATAAACACTGCAGGAGGGGTCCTGTTGGGATGCAAGTTAGACACATTTGACATTATCCAATGTGATCTACACAGCTACTGCATCTCCTGTCTGATTAGGAACAAACAAGATAACTTTGTTTGGAGACTTATTTTTGTATATGGCTCTGCTTATGACCAGTTTAAGATGGATTTTATTAATGAACTTCATTCCATTTTAGCTGGCTGGGTAGGTCTCACCTTGGTAGGTGGAGATTTCAATTTACACTACTAGGAAAATGCCTACTAGTGGCGCACCAGTTTTTCCTACTAATGGCGCACTACTGGTGCGTCACTAGTACCACGCCACTAGTATTTTTTACTAATGGCGCACCACTGGTGCGCCATTAGTATCTGGTATACTAATGGCGCACCACGCCGTGCGCCATTAGTATAGGCCAGCATGTGCCATTAGTATCTGACATACTAATGGCGCACTGTGGGGTGATGCGCCATTAGTATGAATATTAGGTTTTTTTTAATTTTCTGAATTTTGCACAGGTTAAAAAATATATTATTGGACAGAATATAGACATCACCTCACAGCAAGAGCAGATTCATCGAATACAATAGAAGATTAGTCTCCGAATACAATTCATCACATTAGTCTCCGAATTCAAAAGACCGAACAAAGATAGAACATTACAAGTCTCGAGACCGTGAGTAGCGAGTTTGTCGGAAGTAATACTAAGATAGAACATTACAAGTCTCGAACCAACCCTACTTAATTGTTCTTAGCACATGATCATGAGTATTAGGCAGGACCTAAATACCCTATTTAAGGTAAAATAGCATAAAACAATATAGACCCTAACTCTCCATTATGGAGAATGGAGATCATCCAGTCTTCAATTCTTGCGCTTCGCTTCCTTTTTCTTCTAAGAATCTCCTTACGACTGTCCATACATTTTTTTCCATCCTTTGATTTTCATGTCTCCACTTCTTTTAGAAATCTCGTATGGACAGTTGAGATTCGTAGGATGACCTGGCTATATGTTCAAAACATTAATACTACCTTTCTGATACATCAAATGAGGCACACAATTCTCTGGGATTATCTGTTGAAAAACATAGTAATAACTTCATAGTTAGCAATGAAGTACTAGTCTTAGAAGTATGCAAAAGATGCACGGATGTCGTAATAGTAAAAATCTTACCAGGGTATCTCCATGGTAGTTACCGTAGTTGAACACACGCACTAGTGGCATGTATTTACCATAATGTTGAGGAGTTTGATTGTGGATATTGTAATTCTCAATGTCAGTACAAAATCCGACCAGATGATTTTTCTCCTTGTAAGTTGTTAATTCGGAGCCATCGGTGTAGTGTGTTTTGTCTACCATCTCCCACACATTCTTTGAACAATAAAAATAAGTTGTCAATGGAAATAAGCTGTCAACTATTTTGAAATAAACAATATAAATTAGCTAATAACTATGTTTGAGAAACTCACATAGCGGTAGAACTGGAGGCGTATCAACAAGGACCCAAATGTCCATATTGTCTTGGTCGATGTCAGGATTACCAAGATCCATGGTGATAAGCATACCCTCATCAAAACCATACATCTTGCAAAATGCTTCCCAATTTTTGCAACCAAAATGGGTTACGCTCTCAGAATTATATAGATTTACTTCAAAGTCCACATCGTGATGAGTCCTTAGGTGAATTTTCTTTATTTCAGAAATTTCATGGTCTTCAAAATCCATCCTCTCCAAGACATAGCGTTTTGCATGGCATGGTATAAGCTATACTCGAATTGTAAAAGATGAAAATTACATGTTGAAATAGTTGAAGTCATGCTTAATTATGAAAATAACACTTGTCGTCGTTGTGTACCGTTTCAACTTCGAAGGTCTCCTCGAGCTTAATGTTGAAGCGTCGATCATCGTCCAGGTGAGGCATGTTGCACGGACCTCGATCGTCATGGCACCAGTCGCACTCCCCCGGGAGACTTTCGTCGTCCGATGACGACATATCCTATGTTCATAATTCAAAACTACACCATTTAGGGTTTGTCGACGCCGAGGCACCCTAAAAGCCTAAGCTTTCATCATTTAGGTTCTTATCGACACCGATGCACCCTAAAAGCCAAGGTTTTATCATTTAGGGTTTGTCGACGCCGAGGCACCCTAAAAGCCTAATCTTTCATCATTTAGGTTCTTATCGACACCGAGGCACCCTAAAACCTATGGTTTAATGCAGCAAGAATAAAGGGGCAGTTGATCCTACTTAATTAAGTACTAAGATACCCCGGCCCAGGCATTAGTCGCAAGTACCCCATATGTCCTATTTTTAACAAAGTCATGCTAAAATTCATGGAAAATTTCAGCATGACCTTTGCTGAAAATAGGACATATGGAGTACCCGAATTTGCTGGAATGGAAGTTAATCGACATTCCGGCAAACTCAAGGGCCTCTCGGGGTACCTGCAAAATCATTATCCCCGCTTAATGAAGTCGCCAATGGGTCATTTTAGAAGATCACAAGTAGCATCATCACAAGTACAACATCATCACAAGTAGCATCATCAGAAGATCACAAGTAACACACTTTGGTCTTCTAGTTACAAAAAAAATTGACATAATTCTAGATGTCATAATCAGATCAACATTTCAAACCACACACTTACTTTCAACTATAAACAAAACTGACTTGCTGTTAATGAACAGTGGCTAAAGATATATGAAACTCCATTGCAAATGTGCCATGTCAATAAAACAACTCATGGAAGTAACTACTAGCAGCATGTCGTTATCATGGTAGTCCACTATATATTTTTATGACAAAATACATCATTATCAGGGCACATTATGGCCATTTTCTTACATGATGCTAACTGTACCTAACTGAATTTTTTGACAGTAGGGCACATTATGGCCACTAGAAGGTTATCCACCTTTGTGAAATTCTGAAGATGCCAAACTACAGTCACCTCAAATCTTTCCTTTGTAAGGTTGACAAGGCAGAATGGCATTACCTCAAACATCATTCGGGAAGCTTGACAAAGAGATGAACTCCTTCGTAAGGTTGACAAGGCAGAATGGCATTACCTACGAGGAGGAACTAATCTGGGACGACAGTGGAGAGGGCGGCGAGGAGGAGGGGTGGTGACCTTCACGGAGGATCTCTCAACCTCTTTGGAGGAGGGGACCTGCTTCCAAAAGCAAGAAAAACACAATTAATGTGGCCGGCGATCTTACTGCCCAAAATCCACACATGGAGGCTACTGAATTGAAGATAAAATATAGTTAACGGGAGGCAGACAAGGAGGAGGACTTACCCTTGTCGTTGCCGATGAGCGGCGCTTCCGGGTCACGCCGCCGTCGGGGCGGGTGGCGCAGGGCACGGGGACATGAGCGGCAGAGGGGGGAAGGTCCGTAGCCCAGCGTCAGCGGCGGCGCCGCCGCCGTCATTCACCAAGACGATGGGGGTAGTGGGGCAGGACCCGACCGAGACACCGGCGAGGGAGTCGGAGGGGGAGGAGAGCAGGTCGGAGTGCAGCGTCGGCGGCCAAAAGGGGGAGGGCAGGCGGTGTCGGCGTCGGCGGTGAAATGGAGGAGGGCGGCGGCGGGTGGGGCACGAGGCCAAAGGCGAGGGACGGGCGGAGGAGGAGGGGGCTTACGGGCGGAGGAGACCGGGCGGCGGCGCAGTGGGCACTACTAGGAAAAGGGCTACTAATGGCGCACCAGTTTTGCCTACTAATGGCGCATCACTGGTGCGCCATTAGTATCACGCCACTAGTATTTTTTACTAATGGCGCACCACTGGTGCGCCATTAGTATCTGGTATACTAATGGTGCACCATTGGTGCGCCATTAGTATAGGTCACAGTGCGCCATTAGTATAGGCCACTGGTGCGCCATTAGTATTTTTGAATTTTGAAGGCGGGAAAATAGTAGTGGCGCACCGTCTAACCCCCACCATGCGCCATTGCTATTTTTGAATTTTGAATTTGGATCTGGATCGTGATTTTTTTGCCCATTTTTTGCTCATTTTTTGCTCTTTTTTGGCACGATATTATTTCAAATTTTGTTCCTATTTTTGGATCTTGTACGTTCTTTTGCCGTGTTCTTTTGCCGGAGAGGAGTTCGCCGGAGACGAGGAGGAGGAGGTCACCGGAGAGGCGCTCGCCTACATCGCCGGAGAGGAGGAGGAGGTCGCCGGAGAGGAGTTCACCGGAGCATCGGAGAGGAGGAAGGAGAAACCATGAGGGGATGGGAGGAGAGGAAGGAGGAGGAGCTCATCGGAGAGGAGGGAGGATGAGCTCACCGGAGAGGAGGGAGGAGGAGCTCACCGGAGAGGAGGGAGGAGAAACCGTGAGGGGAGGGGAGGGGAGGAGAGGAGGGAGAAGGAGGTCGCCGGAGAGGAGGAGGAGGTCGCCAGAGAGGAGTGGGGTAGTATGGTGGAGGAAAGAAGGGAAGATGGAGTGGAGAAGAGGAGGACATGGAGTGGAGGAGAGGTGGAGTCGAGGAGAAGAATGAAGAGGTAAGGAGGAGAGGACCACGCCTAGCCATATATACGGCATAGTAATGGCGCACCGCGGGCAGGTGCGCCATTACAAACTTTTTTTTATTTTTTCATTTATTTTGAATTTCGAAGGCGGGAAGATACTAATGGCGCACCATGGGCAGGTGCGCCATTAGTAACTTTTTTATTTTTTTGACTTATTTTGAATTTGGAAGGCGGGAAGATAGTAATGGCGCACCATGGGCAGGTGCGCCATTAGTAAGTTTGAATTTTTTTTGTCTCTCCAGATCTTAAAAGCCCCGTATCTTTTTTCTATTAGGTTTTTGAGGATTTTGAAAATGTTTAACAGGGCTCCCCCAGTTAAATTCGGATGTAACTGTTTGAGTAGATGATTTTTCATATAAAAAACTTTTTCATCCGAGTTCGTATGCAAAAGTTATGCCCAATTTTACAAATTCTCGAGAGATTTTGCAAAAAAGTCGAAAATTCATGTTTGTAAATTTTGCTAACAACTAGACCAAATATCACATGGGAATCTTATTTTCTTTTATTTTTTTGACATTTCTATCATTTTCTTTTATTTTTTTTGAAACTGAAAAGGCGGTCGGGGGTGCATTCGGTGGAATTTGGGCCAAATTACTAATGGCGCACCGTGGGATGGTGCGCCATTACTAGTTCAACTAGTAATGGCGCAGCACTCCCACGGTGCGCCATAGTTTAAAAAATAAAAATAAAAAACAATTTGAATTTTTTTTTGAAACATAACTACTAATGGCGCGCCCTGGTAATGGCGCACCACTCCCACGGTGCGCCATTAGTAGTTTTGAAAAAAAATTATTTTTTTTTACTAATGGCGCATCGTGGATGTGGCGCACCGTGGGAGTGGTGCGCCATTAGTATTTGCACACTAATGGCGTACCAACACATGGTGCGCCATTACTATTTAGTAATGACGCACCACATGTACAGTGCGCCATTAGTGTCAATTTCATCTCTAGCCCTTTTCCTAGTAGTGGGGTGGGATGGCGGCACAGTGGGTCGGCGGCGAGGCCCGAGACGGCAAGGCGGGGCGCGGGGGTCATCGGAGCGGCCGGGTGTGGAGCGAGGGGGGTGAGTGGAGGAAGGGACGAAGGGATCGGGCGAATTAGGGGGAAGATTACTAATGGCGCACCCACTAGCGGTGCGCCATTAGCTAGGGGGAAAAAACTTAGTAATGGCGCACCTGTGGACAGTGCGCCATTACTAGTTTTAACTAGTAATGGCGCACTGTCTACGTGATGCGCCATTAGTATGTTTGGAAAAATGAAAAAAAAATGTTACTAGTGGCGCACCATGTATCTGGTGCGCCATTAGTGTCTTCCACACTAATGGCGCACCTGCACATGGTGCGCCACTGCTATATTGTAGTGGCGCACCACATGTCAGGTGCGCCATTAGTGTCAATTCCATCTATAGCCCTTTTTCTAGTAGTGTTAATTAGAGAGGCTAGTGAAAATAGCTCTGGTGCTATAAATCAACACTGGGCTGATCCGTTTAATGATTGGATTAATAAATTTGGCTTGATTGAGTTAAAGATTAATGGTAGGAAGTTTACTTGGGGGAACAACCAGGACAATCTAGTGATGGCTACTATTGACAGAGTTTTCATGTCCACTGGTTGGGCCTCTGAATTCCTTGGAGTTCATCTTAAAGCCCTTCCTAGATTGGGGAGTGATCACACCCCACTGGTTTTGAATATCTGTGCCTTTCATATTACCAATAAAAACATTTTAGATTTGAAAAATGGTGTCTGGAGGTTGAGGGCTTTAGGGAGGTTGTTACTAAAGCCTGGACTGCCAAATGACCTTTTACTAAGGCTATTGATATTTGGCAGTTCAAAATTAGGAATTCTAGAAAAGCCATTAAAGGCTGGATGACCAATTATGAGGATGTACAAAACAGGCAGAAGCAAACTCTGGTGGCTGAATATAACTGCCTAGATAATCTTTCTGAAACTAACCCTCCTTCCCCCAACACTAATAGCAGAATTAAAAAATTGCAAGTGATTTAGAGGATATTTGGAGGAAATAAGAAATCAAGGCCAGGCAGAGATCCAGAGAGAGAGAGATATATACTTGAAGGAGACCTGAATGCTGGTTATTTTAAAGCTATAGCAAATTAGAAGAGAAGGAGGAAATAGATTCTGATTGTAGAAGGAGATTCAGGTAATGTGACTGAACATAAAGATATTATGAAAGTTGCTGTAAACTATAACAAAAAATTGTTTGGTTTCCAAGAGAAAATCAACATCGACCTAAAAGATGACTTTTGGGGAGATGGTGAGAAAGTGACGAATGTGCATAACAACATCCTGGATACCGCCTTCTCTGAAAAAGAGATTAAAGAGGTTGTCTTCGGCTCTTATGCAGAAGGAGCCCCTGGGCCGGTGATACGTCTCCAACGTATCTATAATTTTTGATTGCTCCATGCTACTTTATCTACTATTTTGGACTATATTGGGCTTTATTTTCCACTTTTATATTATTTTTGGGACTAACTTATTAACCGGAGGCCCAGCCCAGAATTGCTGTTTTTTGCCTATTTCAGTATTTCGAGGAAACAGAATATCAAATGGAGTCCAAACGGAATGAAACCTTCGGGAACGTGATCTTCTCACCAAACGTGATCCAGGAGACTTGGACCCTACTCCAAGAAGTTTCCGGGGAGCTCAGAGGGTGGAGGGCGTCCCCCTGGGCGTGCCCCCCTGCCTCGTGGGCCCCTCGGAGCTCCACCGACGTACTCCTTCCTCCTATATATACCTACGTACCCCCATTAGACCAGAGAGGGGAGCCAAAAAACTAATTCCACCGCCGCAACTTCCTATATCCACGAGATCCCATCTTGGGGCCTGTTCCGGAGCTCCGCCGGAGAGGGCATCCATCATGGAGGGCTTCTACATCAACACCATAGCCCTTCCAATGAAGTGTGAGTAGTTTACTTCAGACCTTCGGGTCCGTAGCTAGTAGCTAGATGGCTTCTTCTCTCTTTTTGGATCTCAATACAATGTTCTCCCCCTCTCTCGTGGAGATCTATTCGATGTAATCTTCTTTTTGCGGTGTGTTTGTTGAGACCGATGAATTGTGGGTTTATGATCCAACTTATCTATGAATAATATTTGAATCTTCTCTGAATTCTTTTATGTATGATTGAGTTATCTTTGCAAGTCTCTTCGAATTATCCGTTTGGTTTGGCCAACTAGATTGGTACTTCTTGCAATGGGAGAAGTGCTTAGCTTTGGGTTCAATCTTGCCGTGTTCTTACTCAGTGACAGAAAGAGTTGCAAGGCACGTATTGTATTGTTGCCATCGAGGATAACAAGATGGGGTATTTATCATATTGCATGAATTTATTCCTCTACATCATGTCATCTTGCTTAAGGTGTTACTCTGTGTTTAACTTAATACTCTAGATGCATGCTGGATAGCGGTCGATGAGTGGAGTAATAGTAGTAGATGCAGGCAGGAGTCGGTCTACTTGTCACGGACGTGATGCCTATATACATGATCATACCTAGATAACCTCATAATTATGCTCAATTCTATTAATTGCTCAACAGTAATTTGTTCACCCACCGTAGAATATCTATGCTCTTGAGAGAAGCCACTAGTGAAACCTATGGCCCCCGGGTCTATTCTCATCATATCAATCTCCATTACTTTATTTTACTTGTTTTGCTTTTACTTTTCACTTTGCATCTTTATACCAAAAATATTATCTCTATCAGATCTCACTCTCGTAAGTGACCGTGAAGGGATTGACAACCCCTAAGCGTTGGTTGCGAGTTGCTACCGTTTTGTGCAGGTACGAGGGACTTGCGCGTGACCTCCTACTGGATTGACACCTTGGTTCTCAAAAACTGAGGGAAATACTTACGCTACTGTGCTGAATCACCCCCTCCTCTTCGGGGAAAACCAACGCTAGCTCGAGATGTAGCAAGAAGGATTTCTCGCGCCGTTGCCGGGGAGGCCTACGCCAAGTCAAGTCAAGATTTACTCTCCCGTCAACGAGCCATTTCTGGCGCTGTTGCCGGGGAAGCCTACGCAAAAGTCAAGATTTACTTTCCCTTTGCCTTTTGTTTGCTCGTGCGTTAGTTTGCTTGCTTGTCGTGATGGCCCAAGATGCTACCAAATTGTGTGACTTCACCAATACCAATAACAATGATTTCCTTAGCACTCCAATTGCTCTTCTTGCCAATACTGAATCTTGTGAAATCAATACTGCTTTGTGGAATCTTGTTATGAAAGATCAATTCGCCGGCCTTCCTAGTGAAGATGCCGCTACTCGTCTAAATGGCTTTGTTGATTTATGTGATATGCAAAAGAAAAAGGATGTCGATAATGATGTCGTTAAATTGAAGCTATTTCCTTTTTCGCTTAGAGATCGTGCTAAAGCGTGGTTTTCATCTTTGCCTAAAAATAGTATTGATTCTTGGAACAAGTGCAAAGATGCTTTTATCTCTAAGTATTTTCCTCCCGCTAAGATTATCTCTCTTAGGAATGATATTATGAATTTTAAGCAACTTGATCATGAACATGTTGCACAAGCTTGGGAGAGAATGAAATTAATGCTACGTAATTGTCCTACTCATGGTTTGAACTTATGGATGATTATACAAAAAATTTATGCTGGATTGAATTTTGCTTCTAGAAATCTTTTAGATTCGGCCGCGGGAGGCACTTTTATGGAAATCACTTTAGGAGATGCTACTAAACTCCTAGATAATATTATGGTCAATTATTCTCAATGGCATACTGAAAGATCTACTAATAAAAAAGTGCATGCTAAAGAAGAAATCAATGTTTTGAGTGAAAAGATGGATGAACTTAGGAATTTATTTGTTAAGAGTGTTTCTTCTGATCCCAATAATGTGCCTTTATCTACTTTGCTTGAGAATAATAATGAATCTATGGATGTGAATTTTGTTGGTAGGAATAGTTTTGGTAACAACGCGTATAGAGGGAATTTTAATTCTAGGCCTTATCCTAGTAATCCTTCTAATAATTATGGAAATTCCTACAACAACTCTTATGGAAATTTTAATAAGATGCCCTGTGAATTTGAGAGTAGTGTTAAAGAGTTTATGAATTTGCAAAAAAATCCAATGCTTTGCTTGAAGAGAAATTGCTTAAAGTTGATGATTTGGCTAGGAACGTTGATAGAATTTCAAAGAAAGAACCGCTAGGATGCGTGCTTACAAAGATGCCTTTATTAAAGCGTGTTCTTCTAAATCCTATGAAAATCAAGATGAAGATCTGAAAGTTATTGATGTGTCCCCTATTAAATCTTTGTTTTGCAATGTGAATCTTGATGAATCTGATTATGATCTTCCCTTACCTAGAAGGCGTTCTAAGAATTCTGAGTTTTTAGATCCTGATGATGAAATTGATAAAAAAGGGATTGAAAGAAATAAAAATCTAGATATTGCTAAACCCATTATTTTCGATCTCAAGGAATTTAACTATGAAAATTGTTCCTTAATTGATTGTATTTCCTTGTTGCAATCTGTGTTAAATTCTCCTCATGCTTATAGTCGAAATAAGGCCTTCACCGAACACATTGTTGACGCCTTAATGCAATCTTATGAAGAAAAGCTTGAGTTGAAAGTTTCTATCCCTAGAAAACTCCATGATGAGTGGGAACCTACAATTAAGATTAAAATTAAAAATTATGAGTTTCATGCTTTGTGTGATTTGGGTGCTAGTGTCTCTACTATCCCCAAAGCTTTGTGTGATTTGTTAGATTTCCGTGACTTTGATGATTTCTCTCTAGACTTGCATCTTGCGGATTCCACTATTAAAAAGTCTATGGGAAGAATTAATGATGTTCTTATTGTTGCAAATAGGAATTATGTGCCCGTAGATTTTATCCTTCTTGATATAGATTGCAATCCTTCATGTCCTATTATTCTTGGTAGACCTTTCCTTAGAACGATTGGTGCAATTATTGATATGAAGGAAGGGAATATTAAATTCCAATTTCCCTTAAAGAAGGGCATGGAACACTTTACTAGAAAGAAAATAAAATTACCATATGAATCTATCATGAGAGCCACTTATGGATTGCCTACCAAAGATGGCAATACCTAGATCTATCCTTGCTTTTATGCCTAGCTAGGGGCGTTAAACGATAGCGCTTGTTGGGAGGCAACCCAATTTTATTTTGTGTTTTTTGTTTTTGGTTCTGTTTAATAATAAATAATCCATCTAGATTCTGTTTAGATGTGTTTTTATCTTTTAATTAGTGTTTGTGCCAAGTTAAACCTATTAGATCTTCTTGGAAAATAGTTATTTGATCTTGCTGTAATTTCCAGAATCTTTGCGCTCAGTGCCCGAATTGTCAAAAATCACAAGAACGTGATAAAATAGTGATTCCAATTGCTGCTGATCAATAAACAAATTTCCCAGGTCGTCTAAGTTTGGTAGAATTTTTGGGTTCCAGAAGTTTGCGTTAGTATCAGATTACTACAGACTGTTCTGTTTTTGACAGATTCTGTTTTGCGTGTGTTGTTTGCTTATTTTGATGAATCTATGGCTAGTAAAATAGTTTATAAACCATATGGAAGTTGGAATACAGTAGGTTTAACACCAATACAAATAAATAACAAGTTCACTACAGTACCTTAAAGTAGTCTTTTGTTTTCTTTCTCTAACGGAGCTCACGAGATTCCTATTGAGTTTTGTGTTGTGAAGTTTTCAAGTTTTGGGTGAATTCTTTTGATGGATTATGGAACAAGGAGTGGCAAGAGCCTAAGCTTGGGGATGCCCATGGCACCCCCCAAGATAATCCAAGGACACCAAAAAGTCAAAGCTTGGGATGCCCCGGAAGGCGTCCCCTCTTTTGTCCACTTCCATCGGTAATTTACTTGGAGCTATATTTTTATTCACCACATGATATGTGTTTTCCTTGGAGCGTCTTGTATTATTTGTGTATTTGCTTGTTAGTCTACCATAATCATCCTTGCTGTACACACCTTTTGAGAGAGCCATGTATGAATTGAAATTTGTTAGAATACTCTATGTGCTTCACTTATGTCTTTTGAGCTTGATAGTTTACTCTATGTGCTTCACTTATATCTTTTTGAGCGTGATAATTTTTGCTCTAGTGCTTCACTTAGATCTTTTAGAGCATGGTGGTGGTTTGTTTTAAAGAAACTTGATCACTCATGCTTCACTTAGATTATTTTGAGAGTCGTTAATAGCATGGTAATTTGCTTAATGTTAATATACTTGGTATTCAAGATATGTGAAACTTTCTTTTTAGTGGGTTGAATACTAAGATAAGTTTGATGCTTGATAATTGTTTTGAGATATCGAGGTGATAATATCATAGTCGTGCTAGTTGAGTAGTTGTGAATTTGAGAAATACTTGTGTTGAAGTTAGCAAGTCCCGTAGCATGCACGTATGGTTAAAGTTGTGTACCAAATTTGAAGCATGAAGTGTACCTGGCTTGTGCATCCTTATGAGTGGCGGTCGGGGACGAGCGATGGTCTTTTCCTATCAATCTATCCCCCTAGGAGCATACGCATAGTACTTGATTTTTGATGACTTCTAAATTTTTGCAATAAGTATATGAGTTCTTTTGACTAATGTTGAGTCCATGGATTATACGCACTTTTACCTTTCCGCCATTTGCTAGCCTCTTCGGTACCGTGTATTGCCCTTTCTCACATTGAGAGTTGGTGCAAACTTCGCCGGTGCATCCAAACCCCGTGATATGATACGCTCTTTCACACATAAACCTCCCATATCTTCCTCAAAACAGCCACCATACCTACCTATCATGGCATTTCCATAGCCATTCCGAGATATATTGCCATGCAACTTCCACCACCACCATCATCATCATCATCATCATGACATGCTTTACTTTTGTCATATTGCCATTGCATGATCTTGTAGTTGACATCGTATTTGTGGCAAAGCCACCATGCATTATTTTTCATACATGTCACTCTTGATTCATTGCACCATCCCGGTACACCGCTGGAGGCATTCATATAGAGTCATATCTTGTTCTAGTATCGAGTTGTAATCATTATGTTGTAATCAATAGAAGTGTGATGATCATCATTATTAGAGCATTGCCAAAAAAAGAGAGAGAAAGGCCAAAAAGAAAAAAGAAAGGCCCAAAAAAAGAGAAAATAAAAAGGGCAATGCTACTATCTCTTTTTCCACACTTGTGCTTCAAAGTAGCACCTTGTTCTTCATGTAGTGAGTCTCATATATTGTGCTTCAAAGTAGCACCATGATTTTCATATAGTGAGTCTCATAAGTTTTCTTGTTCATACTAGTGGGAATTTTTCATTATAGAACTTGGCTTGTATATTCCAATGATGGGCTTCCTCAAAATGCCCTAGGTCTTCATGAGCAAGCAAGTTGGATGCACACCCACTAGTTTTCTTTTGTTGAGAATTCTTAGCTCTAGTGCATCCGTTGCATGGCAATCCCTACTCCTTGCATTAACATCAATTCATGGGCATCTCCATAGCTCATTGATTAGCCTCGTTGATGTGAGACTTTCTCCTTTTTTGTCTTCTCCACACAATCCCCATCATCATATTATATACCACCCATAGTGCTATGTCCATGGCTCGCGCTCATGTATTGCGTGAAGGTTGAAAACGTTTGAGATTATTTGAGTATGAAACAATTGCTTGGCTTGTTATCGGGGGTATAGAAGTTGGGAACATCTTTGTGTGACGAAAATGAAGCATAGCCTAACTATATGATTTTGTAGGGATGAACTTCCTTTGGCCATGTTATTTTGAGATGACATAATTGTTTGATTAGTATGCTTGAAGTATTATCATTTTTATGTCAATATGAACTTTTGTTTTGAACCTTTCGGATCTGAATATTCATACCATGATTAAGAAGATTTACATTGAAATTATGCCAAAGTATCACTCCGCATCAAAAATTCTCTTTTTATCATTTACCTACTCGAGGACGAGCAGGAATTAAGCTTGGGGATGCCTGATACGTCTCCAACGTATCTATAATTTTTGATTGCTCCATGCTACTTTATCTACTGTTTTGGACTATATTGGGCTTTATTTTCCACTTTTATATTATTTTTGGGACTAACCTATTAACCGGAGGCCCAGCCCAGAATTGTTGTTTTTTGCCTATTTCAGTATTTCGAGGAAACAGAATATCAAACGGAGTCCAAACGGAAAGAAACCTTCGGGAACGTGATCTTCTCACCGAACGTGATCCAGGAGACTTGGACCCTACTCCAAGAAGTTTCCGGGGAGGTCACGAGGGTGGATGGCGCCCCCCTGGGCGCGCCCCCTGCCTCGTGGGCCCCTCAGAGCTCCACCGACGTGCTCCTTCCTCCTATATATACCTACGTACCCCCATTAGACTAGAGAGGGGAGCCAAAAACCTAATTCCACCGCCGCAACTTCCTGTATCCACAAGATCCCATCTTGGGGCCTGTTCCGGAGCTCTGCCGGAGAGGGCATCCATCACGGAGGGCTTCTACATCAACACCATAGCCCTTCCGATGAAGTGTGAGTAGTTTACTTCAGACCTTTGGGTCCATAGCTAGTAGCTAGATGGCTTCTTCTCTCTTTTTGGATCTCAATACAATGTTCTCCCCCTCTCTCGTGGAGATCTATTCGATGTAATCTTCTTTTTGCGGTGTGTTTGTTGAGACCGATGAATTGTGGGTTTATGATCCAACTTATCTATGAATAATATTTGAATCTTCTCTGAATTCTTTTATGTATGATTGAGTTATCTTTGCAAGTCTCTTCGAATTATCCGTTTGGTTTGGCCAACTAGATTGGTAGTTCTTGCAATGGGAGAAGTGCTTAGCTTTGGGTTCAATCTTGCCGTGTCCTTACTCAGTGACAGAAAGAGTTGCAAGGAACGTATTGTATTGTTGCCATCGAGGATAACAAGATGGGGTATTTATCATATTGCATGAATTTATTCCTCTACATCATACCATCTTGCTTAAGGCGTTACTCTGTTTTTAACTTAATACTCTAGATGCATGCTGGATAGCGGTCGATGAGTGGAGTAATAGTAGTATATGCTGGCAGGAGTAGGTCTACTTGTCACGGACGTGATGCCTATATACATGATCATACCTAGATAACCTCATAACTATGCTCAATTCTATTAATTGCTCAACAGTAATTTGTTCACCCACCGTAGAATATCTATGCTCTTGAGAGAAGCCACTAGTGTAACCTATGGCCCCCGGGTCTATTCTCATCATATCAATCTCCATTACTTTATTTTACTTGTTTTGCTTTTACTTTTCACTTTGCATCTTTATACCAAAAATACCAAAAATATTATCTCTATCAGATCTCACTCTCGTAAGTGACCATGAAGGGATTGAAAACCCCTAAGCGTTGGTTGCGAGTTGCTACCGTTTTGTACAGGTACGAGGGACTTGCGCGTGACCTCCTACTAGATTGATACCTTGGTTCTCAAAAACTGAGGGAAATACTTACGCTACTGTGCTGCATCACCCCTCCTCTTCGGGGAAAACCAACGCTAGCTCGAGACGTAGCAGCCGGATGGATTTTCCTTTCTATTTTATCAACAATTCTGGGACCTTATTAAAGGAGACCTGTTTGCTTTATTCCGTGATTGGGAGAATGATGAGTTAGATTTATATAGACTCAACTTCTCTTATTTAGCCCTAGTTCCTAAAGAAGTTGATGCTAGCAAGATAGAGAAGTTTAGACCTCTTGCCATGATCAATTGCCGCTTCAAAATCTTTGCTAAGTGTGCCACTAATAAGTTTGGCCCTATTTGTAGAGATTTAATTTTTTTAACCAGACTGCCTTCATTAAAGGCAGATATATTGCTGAGAGTATAATCACAGCTCATGAAATTATTCACTCTGTATACTCCAGTAAACAATCTGGTTTTATTTTTAAACTAGATTATGAGAAAGCTTATGACATGATCAACAGGGATTTCCTGCTTGACATGATGAGCAAGAGAGGATTTAGCCCCAGGTGGGTGAAGAAAGTTTCTTCTCTACTTAATAAAGGTTCTGTTGGGGTTAATATAAATAATACCAACAGTGATTTCTTTTTAACTGGTAAAGGAGTCAGACAGGGGGACCCTTATTCCCCCTTCTGTTTAATCTAGTAGCTGATGTCTTTACCAAAATTCTTGCTAAAGCTGCTAGCAATAACATCCTAGAAGGACTGTTCCCTAGCTCCAATCCAGCCGGTGTCATTAGTATGCAATATGCTGATGACACTCTCCTACTCCTGAGTAATAACTCTGCTCAAGCCAAAAACCTTAAATGGTTATTATCCTTCTTTGAGCAAATTTCTGGGATGCGCATAAACTTTCATAAATGTGAACTAGTTCCTATCAATGTAGATAGAGAGGAGGCAAACATATTTGCTCAAATTCTGGGATGTAAAATTAGTGATTTCCCCATTAAATATTTAGGAGCCCCTCTCCATCATAGAAAGCTGAAGAAATGTGAACTTCAGCCTACTGTGGACAAGATCATTAAAAAAGGAGCTGGGTGGAGGGGCAGACTACTGTCCTCTGGAAAGAGACTCACTTTAGTGAAAACTTGCTTGGCCACTATACCTAGTTACCTTATGAGTATTTTTAAATTTCCCAAGTGGGCTATTAAGTTGATTAACTCTCAGCTGGCTCATTGCTTCTGGGATAACTATGAGGGTCACCACAAATATCACCTGGCTTCCTGGGGGTGTGTGGCTCAACAAAAACAGCATGGGGGCCTTGGTGTCCCTAATATTGCTGATATGAACTTGTGTTTATTAGCTTCATGGGTTAAGAGATATTTGTTAGATCAGGGCAAGATTTGGCAACAAGTCATTGATGCCAAGTACAACACTCATAACCCTAATATTTTCGCTTGCTCTATTCTTGGTGCTTCCCCCTTTTGGAAAGGAATCCTATGGGCTGCTAAAGCTGCAAAAATAGGCTATTCCTGGACAATAGGAGATGGAAAAAGTATCAGGTTTTGGAGAGACCGTTGGATAGGGCATACCACCCTAGCCACGAAGTATTGGAATCTATATAGTATTGCCAACGAGCAGAACATCACTATATATGAGGCCTGGGATGGTACAAACCTGAAAATCACTTTTAGGAGATGTTTTTCTCCGGATATGTTAGCTGAGTGGAACGATCTTTTCAATGATGTCAAAAATACTGTCCTGGTGGACAAGAGAGACACTGTTTGTTGGGATTTTGACTCTAAAGGTGTATACACTATCAAATCCTTTTACAATATTATCAACTTTAGAGGGGTCTCTCCTGGGAACAGTGTAGCCATCTGGAATATCAAAGTTCCTCTTCGCATTCATATTTTTCTTTGGCTCGTGTCTAATAACAAATTATTGACTAGGGATAATCTGCAGAAAAGACAAACAGTAGATAAGACTTCCTGTCTTTTCTATAGTGATCCTGAAACTGTAGAGCATTTGTTTTTTGATTGTGTTGTTTCTCTGGAGCTCTGGAGAGTGATTGGGGACATTTCAAAAAACCATTCTGGGTTGTCCGTGAATGACATGCTAAAATGGTGGTCCCTAAATAAAAATCACCCAGCAGATTGTCTATTACACTCTGCTGTCCTATGGGCTTTATGAAAATATCGTAATGATATGTGTTTCAATCATACCTCCTGGTCTGGGATGCAGGTATTGTGGAGGAGGATAGCTGCTACCTTAGACAGCTGGGCAGTTCGATGCTCAGATCCTGTCAAAGGAAAAGTGCTGATCATGGTGCGGAAGCTAGAACAGATGGCAAGATCCCCGCCCCTCCTACTATGGCCGGATCCTGGCTAGGACTGAAGAAGTGCTCAAAAGGGTCTGCGAGCGAGTGATTGCTTAGTATTAGCTTGCAGCTCCACTGTGTTTATCTTTACTTCGTAAACATTCAGTTCTATAGCGAAAGAGGCCCTATGGGCTCAGTCTGGTGCTTTTGCTGGGGCAGCGCGTGTGCTGCCCCCCCACCCCCCCACCCCGTGTTCTTGTAATCGTACTGAATCTTGTCTGCTTTCTTTTGGCAATCCAATTGGAACCGGGGCTTTGAGCCCTTTTCCTCTAAAAAAATGCATTTCGATGCATTCTACAAAATTAGGGCATTATTTAAATTAGTTTATTGAGTTATGGGTATTATTAAATAATATTTTGTTCCCGTTGCAACGCACGAGCCATTTAGCTAGTTTAACATAACTTGTACAATACTAGGTCAAGTGACGAGCTCGCTGAGCTAAGGTAGGTAAGCGACTTTCCACCACACCAAGGTCGTTTTTCTTCATTTTGACACTATCTCCATGTTTAAATACAAATTCTTCCTAATTTTCTTAACGGTATCATGGTTTCCAAGGGACAACAAGATTTCTGGTAATGTCAGTTATCAGAAATTCCATCTAGAAAATGTAAATCTCCCGTCGGCGAGATTGTGGAGACGGTGTCGGTTATGGTCCTGTAGCCGAAGCTAAAGCTAGAATCTGGATTGTGACAACTTAGGACGGATTTGGTGCTCACAAAGAGGACAATGTTGTCATCTCGTCAACCTGCAATGGAGCCAACATGTGGCACGTTGCACCGCCGGAGCATATTGATTCAACCTAGGCTTTCGCGGAGGGGATTGCTGGATCAACTGGCTTGGACAGCAGAGTGTAGCAATTGGTCGTGGCTCCCTACCATTCGTGATACTACTGCTCCTTGTTTTTCCTTTATCTTCTTCCTATTCATGTTGGCTTGTGCTGGTGCTGATTCTTGTGCCTCTATGGCGTCTTGTGTTCCGGCTGATTGGGTAGAACATTTACCTGGAGAGGTCGAGGCGGCACAGGGAATATATGCGGTGGCTGTAATCATGCTATTGTGTACGACATGATTCTGAACCGTTGAGGACTCATCCTGTCTAGCCAAATGTAAAAGCGGCGACGGTGGGATTATGATCTAATTAAACCCTAGTTACAAATAACTATTTATTTCCTTATTTGTGCATGGCTTGCCTTTTTGGAGCTTGGATCATGTATAATCGTTTAGATTCGGGTTTGCAAATTCACACTAGAACACAATAATGATCAAGATCATCATAAGAAGTTCAAACTACTTACATGCAATGTTTTAAATAGAGGGCTATAAAACATAGTGGCGGGCCTTCAAATCAGCTATAAACTGACACCCAACCCAATAACGGTACGAGTATAAAGTTGGCTTGCCATAGGCAAGAGTGAGTCTAGTGCGAGAGAGGATATGAGGAAGGAAAAAAGCTAAAATTAATCACCATATCTTGACCAATATTTGGATGGGAGCCAAAAATGTTACCAGGCTGTGAGCTTGAGAGCATCTAAAACTCAATGATCTGTTGCATGAGGCACATCATAGGTTGGATTGGTGATGCCTGTAGTGTTTGGCTATCACCTTTGGCTCACGAAAAACCATAAAACTTTGACTCATCATTGGAGAGGATGGATCTGACCTCGTCATGGCTCACCGCTCAGGGCATATGGCAAGGTGCACTGGGTGTCTCATGAGTTGGCAAATGATTTCACACTCTGATTGGTTCATGAGCGGGGCCTTTTCTCTCCAGTTTTCAAAACACCAGTTGATGGCACAGTTGCAACCGTCGATCTCGTATGTGTTTCACTATAGATGAGGGCTTTCCTTCAGTCGGTACCTACAAGGCTTCTAGTGGCAACAATAAGATATCCATGACATGCATGTTGCTACGATGTTACAATCCTCCAGAGATTTTGTGTTGACTAATTCGAGATACGATGGCTGCAGCCCAATTGTTTTTTATAAGTTTGCTACTTGTAAGTTTCAAATAAGTATTTGCTTGTGTTGCGCGCAAATGGGACGAATAAATAATTGACTACAGGTCCACGTTAGAAGCAAGCAAAACCTTTTGTATGGGACATGAATGATAGGAAAAACATTCTTTTGATGATTATAAATCTTCCGAGATATATCAAGACAAGAACAACTCTCTCGTTATGCACTGGTGAAAACAATTGTTCGCTGGCCCTGATGGGCCCTTCACACATTTCACACAGGTGCCCTCTCCCTGTGTTGTTGCTCTTGGCATCGATGGCTCATGCTCAGCCGCTAGCTTCCAAGCCCTTCCTCCCCCGGTTGCACCGGGCTACAAATCTGAAGATGGCGACCTTTGCCCTACAGACTCTACTGGTGGCCACCGATCCATTTCTCTCCATCCCCCACCATCTCATTGGTGGTGCCGCCTTCCCTGGATCCTCGCCCATTGGTAGTGCTAGCTTGTGGAGGAACGGGGCGCGAAAGAGAAAACCAAAGACCCACTTTGGGTTATAGGTATGATTGGAATATTAGAGATGTGTAGGACTCAATATGCATTGTGATGGAACGCTAAATCCCGTGTTTATAGACAGGATACACCAATATTAAAGACAATAAGTTTACAGATGATTTTCACTCGATAAAAAGTCAGATCATGAGTTTTGTTAGGTGGGTCAGCCCAACAACCTCACTCTTTTGTGACTCTCCCTCCCATACAAAAATAAAAATAGCCCGGTCACTCGGGCATGCCTATATGTCACTTATCTTACAGTGCCTCGCTTTAGTAGGTCGACATAGGGGTGTTTCCTATATGGCGCCCGTTGTGCCCGTTATAGACACCCGCAAACGGGGACACACCCCCCACCTTTCATAAATGCTATTTCCATTTACCTTTTCTGTTAATTTTCAAGAAAGGGTGTGGCCGAAGGATTCAAACTCCAGACCTTATCAAGGACATCACCAGTAACAACAAGGCCACCTAGCGGTTTGTGCCTATTTACTTTGTTTCTCCCTTTTATTATTTATTCAGTTCGGCAGAAGCTATGTTCCTAACCGGTTTCTTTTCCTTTTTTTGATCTGTTTTTTTGGACCAGTGTTATTTGTTTTTCTTTCTTTTTCTACTCTATTCCTTTCTTTTCCTTTTATTTTTTTTTATTTTCTCAAAATGCACATTTTTTTTCAAAATCAATGAACTTTTTAAAAATTTGGTGAATTTTTTAAAATGTTTGAAATTTTCTCGAAATCAATGCTCTTTTTTCAAATTTTATGAACTTTTTCAAATTCAGTGAACTTTTTAAAGTTCAATGAACCATTTTGTAATTTGATGAGATTTTTCCTGAATCAGTGAACTTTTTATCAAATTTGATGAACCTTTTTCAAATTTAATGAACTTTATTTCAAGTTTCATGAAATTTTATTCAGAATTGATGATTTTAAAAAATAATTAACTTTGCTGAAGTTTGCGAACATTTTTTTCAAAATCCATGAACTTTTTTGAATTCATGGTTTTCTTTTTCTTTTGAATTTCCTTTTTCTCACTCTTACCATATCTTTTAAAGTCAACGATTCACCGGTCAATTGGTCAAACGGGCCCAGTGAAATTGCGGTTGAGTAGGGGAAACCGAGCGCTCGCCTTACATGCGTTGGCTCAGCGCGGAGGCGCAGTGTTCCTCCAAGTGGCGCTCCCGATATAGGAGCCCTGATCTCCTATACTATGCACCCTCACCTTGATGTATCATATGTTGGTCATTTTTTTATGAAAAGCTTCAGATCTATTATAAAAATTGACCGGAAAATAGAAAGCTTCTCAAATATATTAAAAATTAAATTGAGACTTCCCGCTCGATCACTATTGCTCCCAGAACGAGCCGCCAACTTGCCGCTCCCCTATCGGCAATGACATCCCTCACCTCCTATACCGTACACCCTCACCTCGATGTACCACGTGTTGGTCTTTTTGTGTCCATGCAGTTTTTTGTTGTCATTTTTGTACGAGACTTGCTCCTTACACTGGTCGAGCATGCCCATTTTCACTTCCATTTTCGTCTCTTTTACTTCACTTTCTTATTTTTATTTTTATAGTTTTAATATTATTTTTCCCTCTTCCTTGCACTTTTTTTCTATTTTCTATTTATTTTATTTCTCTTTTTCTTGTATTTTTTCAATTTTCCATGTTAAATGTTGCCGCTTTCCTTTCCTTTCCTTATTTATTTACTTCTTCTTTTGTTTTTTTCTGTTATGTTTATAGTCCATATTATTTTTACTTTTACCCTTTTATGTTTCCTTTTTTATTGTTTCTACTATTCTCTATTTTTTTTCTTTTCTAAATATATGTTGGACATTTTCCAAAGTAAGTTTTGAAAAATTGTTAAATATACGTTAGGCACTTCCTAAATACATGGTGAACAATAAAATATTTTTATCACTTTTTTCAACTTCAAAAAATGCACTTTGAACTCTATTAGATAGACATCGCACAATTTTAAATACATAAATACACGTTGAAAATTTTCTAAACATAAGATGAACATTTTTAAGTTGCACACCTTTTAAATTACTGTTAATTTTATTTTTAAATATGCCACATCTTTGTAAATAAATGTTGAATTTTTTGATAAGCGTTGAATATATTTAGGTAAACAATAATCATTTTTTAAATGCATGGTAAAATTATTTTAATACATGATAATAATTTTCTAAACACATGATGAACATTTATGAAATAAACCTTCAACGTTTTCTATATATAGTAAAATAAAAATATGTTTCTGAATTAACTTTTAGTATAGTTTGTGAAAATATTTTCCCATAAATAGAAAAAAATTGTCCATATCTTCTGTGTGGCCGAGCACCGAGTAGCCCAATAAGGAAAAAAAAGTCTAACTGGCATTTCTAGAAGGAAATTTGTCGATGCATCCTCTCAATTGGAGATGATCATTTAAAATGTGAGTAATGGAAAATGGGCAACCTAGCTTGAAAATAAGAATACATATACATGTAACATACGACTAGTCTCCGCATGATGAAGGCAGTTGTACTAGTTGTTCAGTGCTGAAACAATAAGTCGTGGAACTAAAGGAAATTTATTAAGTGGACATAAAAACTAAGGAAACAACAAAAGCACCCACAAATTAATGTGAGAACTATTTAAGTGAACTATTTAATGCAGATTGCAGAACAATTCTATCATGTATAGACTACAAGCATGACTATCGGGGGTAGCTTGCTGAGAACATGACCTCTTCTTCCTGGGTATATTGCCTGCTCGCGTTCTCCAAGCTTGATCTTCTTATAGGATATGAATATCTTTTTGTGGAATAACTCCCCTCATGTGTTTCTACTGGTAGATCATCCCTAACCCGAACATACTCCTTAGGTCCTCGGAGGGCTTCTAGTGTCATCTCTACTAATGTCATGGTCGGTCGCTCCTCTGCTATAAGTTTTGTGCATGATACAGCTAGAGCAGCTAATTCTTCCACTTGGCTCCCTCCCTCCTCCATGACCTGCTGATCTAGTATTTCTACCAATTTACCTTCTCCAAGTAGTTCAATGAAATGTGCAACAAGCCCGTCATCTTTGGGGGATCTATATATAATTGGCATCTTCCTCGTTAGCAACTCAACAAGAATTACTCCAAAGCTATAAACATCACTTTTTTCTGTTAGCCGGCCACAATAAAAGTATGTAGGGTCTAAATATCCTAAAGTTCCTTGCACCGCTGTTGTTATCCCCGTTAGATCCTTAGGGATGTGTCTTGAAGCTCCAAAGTCAGACACCTTTGTAGTCAAGGCATCATCAAGAAGTATATTAGTAGACTTGATATCTCTGTGTATTACAGGGACAGAAACACGTGAGTGAAGGTAAGCAATAGCTTTGCCAATTTCATTTGCAATCCTTAATATGTCTTTCCAAGGTATTGATCTTAGTGGTTTCTTGTGAAGATAATCACATAAGGTTCCATTAGAAATGAACTCATAAGCCAACAACGGGACTTCTGTCTCAAGACAACATCCAAAAAGCTTTACGATGTTCCTATGGTTGATCTGTGAAAGCATAGCAACTTCATTTATAAACTCTTTAATCTCACTCTTGACCACAATATTTGGCTTTTTGATGGCCACAACATGCAAGTCTGACAAAATCCCTTTGTACACGGTACCATGCCCTCCACCACCAAGTTCACGAGTTGGATGAAAGTTGTTTGTAGCCTTTTCCAGCTCCTTTAAAGGAATAATCATCCTCTCTGCAATGTCTGACCTATGAGATACCAATTGTTGCAACAATTGTCCACGATTTTGATGGAAGAACTTTTGCCTCACTTTTTGTTCCTTTTGACGCTTAAGCTTGCTGATTATTATCTTTGAGCTGATAAACAAAAGTATAATAGCTGGTCCACTAGAAACTGATAGACCAATTATTGAACCTGCAAGAAATAGATCAATTTGGTAGGAAATTAGGGTCTCATATGACATAACTCAAATAGATGAGGGTAAAGATACAAGGTTGAATTTACGGCTTAAATTCTTGGTAACGGGAGAGATACAGTCGTGGGGTCATGATACCTACTAAATATGTGTATAATTTTTTACATGTTTCATGTTATAATCTTTTTTAAATGTGCATGTTTTATTTTTATTTTTGGACTAACATATCTACCAAGTGCTGGGAAGGAAACTTTCTTCTTTGTGGATTTAAGGGAGACAAGTATTTTCCGTAATTTAGAAAAATATGATAAATCGGGACATATTTTTAGGTTGAAAGCACATATTCACTAGAAAGAGGCACTTGAGAATGGTCCGAGGGGCCCAAATGTCCTCTCCAGGTGCCTTGGGTATATAGTACCTGAGCCAAGCTTGTGGGGCCATTAGGTCCTCCCTCTAATAATTTCTTCCCACTGGCTTATATATACCCAAAAAGTCTGTCAGAATAATATCACAATTTTAGTCGCCGCCACTTCGTGACTCGAGGCGAAAACTGTTGCTGGAGGCGGGAACTATTGCCTTAGCCATCTCCACCAATATTTGCTTCTCCCATGATGATGTGGGAGTTTTCCACCCTCTAAAGTGTGGGTTTGCATTAATAGATAAGCAACAATCTCTCCCTTGCTGTTCAATATAAATATCACATGAGCCGCCTTACATGATTGATTGTGATCAATCTGACGTAGTTCTTGCAATTACCTTTGATATGAGAGAAATTATTACTTTCTGATCATATTATGTGTGGTGTTTTGCAAGGCTTATAGATCCATATTTACTCTTCCATTTGTTAGTATAATCATTGCCCAGTTTAGATTAAAGATCAATAGTAGAAGTGGATTGCATCATATGGGGTAAATCTTTATAAGGAATGTATTTTGGTAACGGTACTAGAGAAAAGGTTTATAATTGTCTTTGCGCCATTAAGGGTGTAACATAGTTGAATTGTTTTCTCGGTCATGAGTTGAAGGTGAGGTCACATGGTGACCCGCGCATTCGCGCGGCTAGATCTGTCATGTATTACCATATACTATGTTAATTATCTCATGTCAATTGTGTTTATCTCCCATCTACTTATTAATTGATTTTATTTTTCTATGGAGTTAAATCTTCAGCTTTTTAGTACCACAACCAGATTTATGTTTAACTGTTAAAAAATAGCCAACATGCATAGCTGGCGAACTCATGATTTGTTGTTTAGGCAGAAAATATAGCAGAAAGCCTCATATATTTTTAATCTTGTGTATTCATATGTTCTCTTTTACTCGTGTCTACATCAGTAGTACATTATTTGGTTAGACATTGACTATTATAGGGAAGTTTATATTATAAGTATATGATGCATAACTTATTCTGCACGACTTCTTAGTTGGTTACTGAACCCACACAAATGTATTAGTTGAATTGGGAATCCACTTTTGAACCTCGACCTATTGTTTCCCAAGTTAGCATCTTAATAAAAGAAATACAGAAGATCGGGACAATTATTACTGAATGGAGAAAATGTAAAACTTATGTACATTACTAAAATTATTTCTTTTTTCTTCATTTGACTATTATAAATTGCCTAAAAGTTACAATAATTTTATTCACTAAAATTATTTATCAGCATTAAATTTATCTTGTCCTATCCTTCTCCATTTTTTCATTTATTACTACTTTACTTAAGTTACTAACGTGTATCAATCATGCCACATATTGTATGAATCGGAAGAAAACACCTAGTGATTGAGCTAAATGCCTATTTTTTGGTTCCTTGGTCTATGTCCAGGGTGGCATGAGGAAAAATATGGTGAAACTGAGGGACTGCCTTTATGTCTCTTCCACTCATTCATTGAGTTATTTCCGTACACATTTTATTAGGAGATTTTCAGCACAAGTTAAATCTTACTATTTTCTTCTTCTACGTCTTACAATAGTCGCATCTACATGTACATCCCGAGTCGCCCCCCGCGTGGGCGGCCGGGAGGCCCCCCAGATCCCGTCGGCCGGCCCTCCCCCACTCCTTCTCCTCCTCCCTCGCCGCCGCCCAAGGGCGCGTCCAGGCGAAGCCTAGTCGTTGCCGGCGGCGGCGGGGACCCGAGCCCTCTCGCTCGCGTGGGGCTGGCGCGGGCCGGCGCCCCCGGGCCGGAGCGTGGTGGCGGGCCGGACGCCACGGCGGGTGGTGGCGGCGCCTCGGCGACTTCGCTCCCCCGTGGCAGGAGGCCTCACGATCTGGTGCGTCGCAGTCGCCAGGGACGTCGGTGGCGTGACCGGATCGGGTCGCGGCGGCGCGACCGGATCTATGCCCAAGCGTGGGCCTTGATCGCTTGTCTGCTATCGGCACGGTGGTGGGTGCGACTCGTCGGCAGCTGGGCAGACCCGCCGGGATTCTACCCTTGTCTGATCCTTGACAGCGCAGGCATCTCCGAGGAAAACCCTAGATCTCCTTGGGATCGAGCGATGACGGCGATTTTGCGTCGTAGTCCCTCTTTAGGGCATCGTTTTGGAGTTTACTCCGGTTGAAGGAACCAGCGACTTCGGTGGCGCACGTCTGGTGGAGCAACTGCAGATGAAAATCGCGCCGACTACGGTCATGGCGGACGATGACAGCGTGTTAGATGGTGTTCCCTTGTCGAGGCAACGTCGTTGCAGTCTGCGTCATCAGGCTCGGGATGCTCCGGGGGAAACCCTAGATCTGGGTCTTCCGGATCGGACGATGGTGGCGTTTTATCGCTTTCCCTCCTGGGGGCATCGTTTTGGAGCAAGTGATGGCTAGGGGGATGGTGTAGCAGTACTTCATCTCACACATTAATGGTGGCGGAGATCGGCGGCATGGCGCTGTCGAGGCTCGGCGTCCGATGCGCGGAGATGGATTCGCGCAGGAGGAGGTAGCTGTCTGGTCTCATGGTGACGTCAATGGCAGAGTGGCCAGACAAGGTAGAAGCCTCAATATGATCTGAAGACGGATCTGTGGAAGATGGCGGCGACGACACACGAGTGCGTCTGACCGGATTGTGCCCCAGACCCGGTATGTGGCTCGGCTGGGGCTTCCGCCTTTTGATATTAGTCTTAGGTGAGTGGTTTGGGTAGTGGCCCAGCTAGCATCCCTTCATCATATGGATAGGAGTAGCGGCATATGTTGCCAAGATGGTGGATTCAGGTATATTGTTTGTAATACTTTGTAAGGTCCTCGAGAATAATCAATAAAGTGGCTGTATGCATCTCCCAGATGCAGAGGCCGGGGGTCATCCTCCTTTTCTAAAAAAAAATAAACCTTGTTTTCCTGTGTTCTCCAACACTATCCTCATTTGCCGTACTGTACTCATGGATTTTATTTATTCTATTTCATGGCAAGCGTACTTTTCACTGTGATCATCTTCTTAGGATGAGCTTTGTTGCTTAGCTATCTAAGTCACATGGAATATCTATATTTAAAAAATGCTAAAATATTATATTTCATTCACTCTTCTGACATGTTTGTATTGAATGATGATGTGCATGTGGATGTGCATACGCGAGATAAATAGGCCGGAAGGCTGGAAATAAAAAGTACGGAAGCGTTCATAAGTATGTATGTAGCCATAGATGTGTAATAGATGGAAGAAACATATATATAATGTCCTGTGTGTGTCAGATCCATTGTTCAAATATGGTTGGTTCCACCTAGCTATATTAACTTGCTTTTGTTTGATTCTAACCTTCAGTAATATTCATGAAATCGTTCTTTTTGTGTGTGTGAAGTGCATGCTTACACATTTACATAGTGAAAATATAGTTTAAAACAATCTTATAGAAGTTCTACTTCCTTGTTTTGAAGCTAATTCTTATTTTCAGAAGCATCTTTTTAGAAAGATGAGAAAATACGTACACATGTCAAACATACCTTGTGCATTCGGCTCCATGCAGCTGGACGGATGATGTACGTAATCATAAGGCTTATTTGACGCGACAGATGTTATATGTATTTTCATCTTTTAATCTCGATCATTCTAATTAGACACATTGTAAAATATTTTGTACGTGTATCTATTTTTCAGCAAAACATATATGTATGTATTACTGGTGTCCAGTCCAACCGATATTATTCTTCTAGAATAGTCTGGGTGATATTCTTTTTATACTAGTGCAAGGACATATGTCTTTTTTTAGATCAATGCAAGGACGTATGTGTAGTGAAGTTTTAAGAGAGGCTCTCTTTAAGGGAGACACTAACTTAGATATGGCCCATCAGGACTGTCCAATCACTTTAAAGAGAAAATTTCCTCGGAAATGCTAAAAATTCGACATCAGTTTTTTAGGCATGGAAAATCAAACATTTTTCATTGCAATTTATGTTGGACGAGGACGGCAAATTTAGTAGACAAGCACGGCGATTTTCTGACAAAAAAAATAAACCGGTGTGGATTCGCCATGCTCATCAACTAAACCTGCTGCCTTCAGCAAACATAATTTTTCATAAAAACGTCAATTTTCCATGCCTAAAAATCTGATGTTCGCCAGAATACCGGGTCCAATTTCTTTGGAGCAATTGCCTTTGATTAACACATATACATTAAGCGGTATTGATTTTGCCCTTCCAAAACAAAGCATGTACGCGAACCAACCTGTGGTTGGATGGTTAGAAGGACGGTGGTTTCCCCAGCACACCAGGGTTAAAGTACTGGTGCTCGCATTTATCCTATATTTATTTCAGGATTTTCGGCGATGCGCGTTTAGTGGGAGGAGACATTTCAGTCGACTACGAGGCGCCTGCGGTGACTTCATAAAATCTCAAGATAATATGTCAGCTTAGTCTCTCGAAGGTGCTCATAGGGGTATGGTGAGCGTGTGTGCATTCATATGGTGAGTGTATGCATGTATTTATGAGCGCTTGCGTCTGTATTATGTTAAAGAAAACAAAGCATGTACATCCAAAAGTGGAGGTTTTTTCAAAAGGCATGTATATGTAGCACCTTTGGAAAGCCACCTTGTTGGTGCACCCTGTTTCTGTACTTGTCCGAGCCAATACGTGTGTGTTTGTCCAAACTAAATGTATTTTATACAGATCTAGTTCTAAATCTCGACTGTTAATTTCATTGGTTAACGGAGATTTAGCGGATTAGATAATTTAGCCTATGTGGAAGAATATGATGACTAATTTGTCTTTTGTTTTAATTATATAATAGATTGCTAATTGATCTTACTTGTTGTAGACTATTTAATAGTTGTATTGTGCGTAGACATCGGGATCAAATAGTGGAATATTAGCTATACATGTTTGCAGACGGATGTCGGTCTATAGACACGCTACCTATACAATATCGTCACACTATATCTTAGGATTTGACATATTTCTATCAATCATTCACTACACATAATTATGCTTACATTTTTACAATGTTTTTACTTGGGCAGATGTTATTAGTGAACCTCTAAACCCCATTCCAGTCCTCATCATAAAAACCATCAATTTAGTTTTACATGCAATTTTACTTTCTAAATTTTTTTGTTGCAGAAAAAAAAACACTTCCAAACATATGAGACACTCATAACTTGTTGCAACTAGCAAAACTTGGAACATTAACAACCTCACTGAAACCATTAGAGACAGAAATAAGTTATTAATTGTGTGGAAGGGCTAGTCATTGAATCAAAAACCTTTGTTTCATAGATTGATAATATTGGTTTCTTAATCGAGGGAAAACATGTTGCGTACTTCAAACCCTTGTAATTGGGGCCCAACAGTTGCTATCTAGTGTGACAATTGTAGCACCAAGTAGCCCAGTACAATAATAGTGAATTGGCTATACTGAATTCTAATTGATAAATTTCGAAAGAATGAGCTAAATTTATCTCATATTCTGATAACCAACGAGTCACCAAAATAATAGGTAGATCACAAGAGAAAGGATGCAAATAAGGGTGTGGCATGCGAAAGGGAGTGTCGAGTTCTATTTCAAAAATTTGGACATGAATTTTGTATATTGTTGTGGCATATTTAATCATACATATATTATAGTACCTATGCTTGTTTCTTCTATATTGATCCAAAAAACCTGCTTATTTATCTTGGATCCTCTTCTTATTTCATTTTTTTCTACATAAGATGGTGGCATTCCATTCTTATATAACTAGGTGATACCACACACACTGTCGCAAAAATGTTTTGCAGAATATTGCAACGAAATTTTTTGAACGGAACATGAATATTTGAAGTAGTAACATATGATTTATTCTGTTTGATTATTGTATAATATAAATATCATAACAGAATGAAAATTCCCATGCATGTTTCATGTTGAGGTGGCCTTTTCTTATGCATGGTTGCATGTTGAGGTCAGCCTTTTCCTATACAAGTTGAGCGTTGATTTGACATGCTTGCATGTTGAGATAAATATGTTAGTGTAAATTAGCTATTGAGATATAAAAGATTGTGTGGCAGGATGCATGGTTTATTTAGGGATTGTTGGCACTTGCAATAACATATTTAAAATCTAAATTTCATAACAATCTATATTGCATAACAGATTAGATTTTTTTCATGCAATATACTCATATAGAGCTAAATCATGTGAGCACATTGATCACGTTTACAACAACAAAGGAGTCTATAAATAGGATTGAGAAGAAACAAATATTGTCACAAAAAATGTTACTTGCTGTTTACCATGGCTATTGAGAAATATACCAGCATCTTTGACACAAAATAAATACACCATGTTAGCCTATTTCATAGTTGTTGTGATGGAGCTAACTTGTTGTTATAGATATTGGTCTATTTTTATAGACTTGGTCAGACTCATAGATGTTTTACTAAGGAAAAAAACAGAGTACTTTTTATAACTACGCCGGGCAGCCTGCCTTCGCCAGGGAGCTAGATGCAGTGGATGCCTATGTAGCTAATGGCAAGAGAACCAACAACCATGCCATGGCCACCATTGTTTGTTGATAATCTACAGCTTTGCTTGTTTGTTCGTTCAATATTGGTGGTTAAGCCTCTGTACACTCTACACTCTATTAAATACACAAAGGGCGAGCCCTGCACTTACAATTAGCAACTGGGTAAATTGAAAATTGTATTTCTCTTCTGAAAAAAAACCCGAAAACAGTGACATGTACTCCACCCAGAAATCAACATGTCATGTTCATCCAAAAATTTGCAATCATAACGTATATTTTATTAACTACGTACAGCAGGGAGTTGATATATAGCTTGTTGCCATCGAGGGAGGACTTAAATTCGAAAATGCTAAACGCTACGGGCTGAATCCTGCGGGTTGCTATCTACGGACGTGGCTTCCAAACTCGGAAGTCTCCGAGACAATGATACATTTCTAGTTCTATTCTATACTTGACCTCATTACCTAACTCGGAAGTAACTTGCATTGGTCCGTGAACATATTTTAACAATCCCGGACTGCAGGCCAAGGCGAACGATTCAACGATGATACTATGATCTTTGGATGATTGTGACCGAAATTATTCATACATCAAATGATAATATTTGGAGCAGACATCGTTTCAAGGACTGTGCATATCTAGACGTGGAGGAATAAAAATGCTCACACATCAGCAGTTTCTTACGTGTGTCGATTATTTTCAACGGCCTCAGTTGTGTGGATAAGCATGTGTCGTGCAGATGAAGCACATACCGTCGCAGGTTCATATGGTACCAGAGAAACAGCCGAGTCCTCGCTCAGTACATTCCCCAAGATAGATAAATGCACAAACTATTCATGCATAGAGACGTTGTGTGAAGCCAACGCTGCGTATCAACGATCAGCAAACGGGCATCGCACGACAGAGCAAGAGCAAACGGTTCCATCTTATCAATCCGTTGCGCCGGTGGCACCTACACCTACACACATCCTCCCGACAAGCCCAACAAGCGCAGGCTTACCATCGCCGGCGACACCCCCATAGGCACCAACGGAGCACCGAGACCACGCGGTTGATCTGGTGGTCAGTGTTGCTTTCCGTTGCTCTGGGTTAACAAGAACTGAAGCCAACCAACAGCACCTACGCAGTCTACAAACCGCCGAAAGAACAAAGGAGGCTCAACGTAAGAACCAGTGGACAGGCATGCCCATGTAAAGCATTCTAAGCACCCATCCTAATACACACATACACGGACAATATTAATCGGATTTAAAAGACACCCTTATTTAGGAGAACATCATACATGAACAGACGTATCCTTTTCCTATACATTAGATATCACAACTGCCTAAAGAACAATAAATAAAAAAGATAAAACAGGAAAAAGGCCAGGGCCTGTGACATGTCACCGAGGAGCACCTCTGAATGTTGCTGGCAGTCGGCAGGATGAAAAGGCTTCGTCCGTGCCACATCCTCCACGCCAGCTTAGACCTTGGTTCGAGGAGGACGCCATCACCTTCCTGGACAAGCTCCAGCCCACGCGCCAGGCAGCGCGACACACACCAGCCTCACCAGGCTTCACGGTGATAGCCTCCTACACATCCTCAAGGCCCTGCGTCTGGCCACCGTTACGCCGGAGAGCGTCAAACTTGAGGCTGCGTTCTGACACCGGTGGTACCAAAACAAAGCGAGAGAAAGGCACTAACCAACGTGCAGCATAACACAACGAACTTATATGAAAACAGAACAACCTCAAGGAAAAGAAATAAATGCCCATCAAGAATCCTGACACTGCCTTGACCCGATATGTGAACGGTCCCCGAAAAAACCCTCAGGGATCTCGCACGAGCGAAACAACCCTGCTGGCGCCGTGTGAGACCACGTGCCCGGCCTTGTGGTATCGCTACCCTTGTCTGGATAGACCCGGTGGCCGTCTGTTGTAATTGATTAAGCCAACACCGGTTGTAAAAAAATGCATGCATGCATGTATATTTGCAGCATATCTTGTCCGATAGACCCTTGTGGTATCGCTACCCTTGTCCGGATCAGTATTAAAGCTTGCATCAATGTAACCATTTACGATGAGCTCTTTGTCATCTCCATAAACGAGAAACATATCCTTAGTCTTTTTCAGGTATTTCAGGATGTTCTTGACCGCTATCCAGTGATCCACTCCTGGATTATTTTGGTACCTTCCTGCTAGACTTATAGCAAGGCACACATCAGGTCTGATACACAACATTGCATACATGATAGAGCATATGGCTGAAGCATAGGGAACATCTTTCATCTTCTCTCTATCTTCTGCTGTGGTCGGGCATTGAGTCTTACTCAATTTCACACCTTGTAACACAGACAAGAACTCTTTCTTTCCTTGATCCATTTTGAACTTCTTCAAAACTTTGTCAAGGTATGTGCTTTGTGAAAGTCCAATTAAGCGTCTTGATCTATCTCTATAGATCTTAATGCCAATATGTAAGCAGCTTCACCGAGGTCTTTCATTGAAAAACTCTTTCAAGTATCCCTTTATGCTATTCAGAAATTCTATACCATTTCCGATCAGCAATATGTCATCAATATATAATATCAGAAATGCTACAGTGCTCCCACTCACTTTCTTGTAAATACAGGCTTCTCCAGAAGTCTGTACAAAACAAAATGCTTTGATCACACTATCAAAGCGTTTATTCCAACTCCGAGAGGCTTGCACCAGTCCATAAATGATCGCTGGAGCTTGCACACTTTGTTATCTCCCTTTGGATCGACAAAACCTTCTGGTTGCATCATATACAACTCTTCTTTCAGAAACCCGTTCAGGAATGCAGTTTTTACATCCATCTGCCATATTTCATAATCATAAAATACGGCAATTGCTAACATGATTCAGACAGACTTAAGCATCGCTACGGGTGAGAAGGTCTCATCATAGTCAATCCCTTGAACTTGTCGAAAACCTTTCGCGACAAGTCGAGCTTTATAGACCGTAACATTACCGTCAGCGTCAGTCTTCTTCTTGAAGATCTATTTATTTTCAATTGCTTGCCGATCATCGGGCAAGTCAACCAAAGTCCATACTTTGTTCTCATACATGGATCCCATCTCAGATTTCATGGCCTCAAGCCATTTTGTGGAATCTGGGCTTACCATCGCTTCTTCATAGTTCGTAGGTTCATCATGATCTAGTAGCATGACTTCCAGAACAGGATTACCGTACCACTCTGGTGCGGATCTTACTCTGGTTGATCTACGAGGTTCAGTAACAACCTGATCTGAAGTTCCATGATCATCATCACTATCTTCCTCACTAATTGGTGTAGGTGTCACAGAAACCGGTTTCTGTGATGTGCTACTTTCCAATAAGGGAGCAGGTACAGTTACCTCATCAAGTTCTACTTTCCTCCCACTCACTTCTTTCGAGAGAAACTCCTTCTCTAGAAAGGATTCATTCTTAGCAACGAATGTCTTGCCTTCGGATCTATGATAGAAGGTGTACCCAACAGTCTCCTTTGGGTATCCTATGAAGACACATTTCTCCGATTTGGGTTCGAGCTTATCAGGTTGAAGCTTATTCACATAAGCATCGCAGCCCCAAACTTTAAGAAACGACAACTTTGGTTTCTTGCCAAACCATAGTTCATAAGGCGTCGTCTCAACGGATTTTGATGGTGCCCTATTTAACGTGAATGCACCCGTCTCTAAAGCATAACCCCAAAACGATAGCGGTAAATCAGTAAGAGACATCATAGATCGCACCATATCTAGTAAAGTACAATTACAACGTTCAGACACACCATTACGCTGTGGTGTTCCAGGTGGCGTTAGTTGCGAAACTATTCCGCGTTGTTTCAAATGTAGACCAAACTCGTAACTCAAATATTCTCCTCCACGATCAGATCGTAGAAACTTTATTTTCTTGTTACGATGATTTTCAACTTCAGTCTGAAATTCTTTGAACTTTTCAAATGTTTCAGACTTATGCTTCATCAAGTAGATATACCCATATCTGCTCAAATCATCTGTGAAGGTGAGAAAATAATGATATCCGCCACGAGCCTCAACATTCATTGGACCACATACATCTGTATGTGTGATTTCCAACAAATCTGTTGCTCTCTCTATAGTTCTGGAGAACGGCGTTTTAGTCATCTTGCCCATGAGGCACGGTTCGCAAGTACCAAGTGATTCATAATCAAGTGGTTCCAAAAGGCCATCAGTATGGAGTTTCTTCATGCGCTTTACACCGATATGACCTAAACGGCAGTGCCACAAATAAGTTGCACTATCATTATCAACTCTGCATCTTTTGGCTTCAACATTATGAATATGTGTATCACTACTATCGAGATTCATCAAAAATAGACCACTATTCAAGGGTGCATGACCATAAAAGATATTACTCATATAAATAGAACATCCATTATTCTCTGATTTAAATGAATAACCATCTCGCATCAAACAAGATCCAGATATAATGTTCTGTCGTGACGCTTATATCTATCCTGTTGTGGCATTTGCGATCTTTATCTTAGCCACGCAACAACTTCTGAGATTGATGATGCCATCTATATTTGAACTTGTATCCTGTATTTTCACAACTTATCAGGCACGGTTGTGCATGTGGGATGAGGCAGATATCTCTCTCCATTGATTGTTTCAACTTTGAAATTTTAAGTCCTTGCATGGCAGTCACATGTTGATTTTCAGGTCCATGTGAGTTCAGGAGCCAAAAAAAAGTCAAGTCGTCAACAAGGGCCAAGGTTCAGGCCTTGCCTACACAAAAGAAGGCCCGTTTACTTCTGGTGGCATCTTTTCAGAAGGAAGAATTTTCTATCTCCCATCTCACTATAGCAACCAACAAAACAGTACGCTGGTACAGTTTCCCTCTCGTTAGGGTTTGTGTTTCTCCCGGGGCGACTCCACCATGCCGCTGTCGAGATCGTCTTCCCCTACCCCTGTTTCTGCCTTCCTCGACCCATGCGCTGGTACGGGAGGGGCTAGGATGGCGGGGGATTAGGGATCCATCAGGAAGGTCCGATATGTATGCACATCTAGTGCCGGCACTTGCGGCCAAGATCGGAGAAGTACTCTTTGCTGAACCACCTTCACAGGACTTTGCAGGAAACTTTTACCGAGTTTGGGTGAGAATCGATGTGATGAAACCACTGAAGAATGCAGTATCAATGATAAGCGACGGAAAGTGCCAGATTTATCGGGTCAAGTATGAGAAATTGCCCGATTGGGGTGTGGTGTGTGGCTTGCTGGGGCACCTTTTCAAGGAACACGACACTGGGATTCACCCACCGTCATCGTTGATCTTTAAGGACCTGCGTGCAACATGGACAATGAGAACCGGGAGCGGACCTGGGAACGGGCATGGCCGCAGAGGAGGACGCAGAGGAGGGCGTGGTGCAGGTCGTGGAAGGGAAGCACCAGAGAGTTCGCGCTATGAAGGCAATGAGGATGACCTGGAACATGGAGAGGATCTTGATGTTGATATGCATGATGCTGAAAATAACAGGAAGAGAGCGTCCGAACTAGCTGCTAGAACAAGGTTACCAACGCCAGAATCAGGTAGCAGTGAACGGACGGGGCCATTGGCACTACCTTCCTCAGAAGTGCCACCTAGCCCAAGTGGCAAACAGGATCCAAAGAGGGCAAAGATGATTCAGGAGATAGAGAAGAATGCCTTGGCAAAAAAACAGTGTACAAGGGAAAGGAGACCTAAAGTTGGCGGGCCCGAACGACGGGCGCCGCCGAGGCCAATGAGTGCTTTCTGCTGGAACTGTCGCGGTGCGGGCAAAGCCGCGATAGTCCGAGAACTTCGCGATTTCGCAAAAAAAATTTGTCCCTACCCTACTATGCATAGTTGAAACACAAATAGAGGGGTCTAGGGTAGAAGCATTGGCAATTACTTTAGGGTTTGATAATTCATATGCTGTTAGTAGTCAAGGTCGAAGTGGTGGTATTGGTCTTTTTTGGAATAATGCAATAAAAGTTGAGATTCTTGGTTACTCTTGCTATCATCTGGATGTTTCGGTGGAGGAAGGTAACGATGATATATGGAGGTTAACATGTGTTTACGGTGAAGCTCAGACGCATTTGAGGCATCACACTTGGACAGTTTTAAAGAATATTAGCACTTTGAGTACCCTCCCATGGTTATGCATGGGGGATTTTAACAAAATATTACGTCCGGAAGAACATGAAGGAGTGGGGGAGCGTAGTAACGCCCAAATACAGGCTTTCGGAGACACCACGGATATTTGCATGTTGCTAGACTTGGGCTTTAAGGGTAATTTTTGGACTTTTGAGAAGAAAGTCACAGGGGGAAGCTATACAAGGTGCAGGCTTGATAGAGCTTTGGTTAACACTGCGTGGATGGCCAAATTCCCTCTGGCTTCTGTCACACACCTAACAGGTTCCACGTCAGACCACACTCCTTTATTAATTGAGTTTGGAGGTCGTGAGGATGCGCGTATACAGCGACCTTTCAAATACGAACTGATGTGGGAATCACATGAGGGGTTCAAAGACCAGCTCACATCCGGCTGGTGCTCGGGTCAACCATGCTTATCAGTACAAGAGATGCGCCAGAAGTTAGATAACCTGTCTAAAGGTCTGAATACTTGGAGCAGGGATACTTTTGGCAATGTTCGGAAAGAAATCAAGAAACTGAAGAGTTTGCTGGAAGAACTCCGGAGCGATCCAGCAAGGACAGTGCCAAATCATGTGGAACTAAAAATCAATGAAAAGTTGATTGAGATGTATCATCGGAAGGAAATCATGTGGGAACAACGGGCAAGAGTTGAGTGGCTTTCAGCGGGGGACCTGAATACAAGATTTTTTTTCATTTACGAGCTAGCATACGCAGGAAGAAAAACATGATAAAGGCTCTTCAGAACTCCCTTGGAGCAGTGATAGCTGATCCTGCGGAGTTAAAGGCGATGGCTAATGAATTTTATCAAACCTTATATTCATCTGAGGGGGTACAGGATATGGGGGCTGTTTTGCAGCACGTGCCACGGAAGGTGACTGATGAGATGAACACAGCTTGGTGCGCCCCATACACTAAAGACGAAGTTAAAAATGCTTTGTTCCAGATGTTCCCAACGAAAGCGCCGGGCCCTGACGGCTTTCCAGCTCATTTTTATCAGCGTCATTGGGACATATGCGGGAACAAAGTCATGGATATCGTTCTAAGGATCGTACGAGGGGAAGAAAGCCCAGAGTGCATCAATGACACTGTTTTAGTGCTAATCCCAAAGGTAACAAGCCCAACGATTTTATCCCAGTTCCGACCAATAAGTCTTTGCAACGTCTTATACAAGATAGCCTCAAAGGTGATAGCAAACAGGTTGAAAATTATCTTACCTGATATAATCTCAGAGGAACAGTCAGCTTTCGTCCCGGGAAGATTGATAACTGACAACATCATATGTGCCTATGAGTGTCTACATTTCATGAACAGGTCTAGGTCAAAAGCAAATTCCTTCTGTGCATTAAAACTCGATATGATGAAGGCCTATGACAGGTTGGAATGGACATATTTGAGAGCCATTATGGAGAAGCTTGGCTTTGCAGGGCAATGGATAAATATTGTAATGAGCATGGTGTCTTTGGTAAGTTTCTCGGTGCTTTTCAATGGTGAGAAACTAGAATCATTTAGACCAACAAGAGGTATTCGGCAGGGAGACCCTATCTCCCCCTACTTATTCTTGATTGCAGCAGAGGGCCTTTCGTGCCTCCTCAAATCCAGTTCTTCGTCATCGTTTGTAGGCATTAAGGTGGCTCCGACGGCACCCGATGTTAAACACCTTCTGTTTGCAGATGATAGCCTGTTGCTTTTCAAGGCGAGTGTAGAGGGGTCTGGAGTGGTGTCAAACCTACTTGGTACTTATTGCGGTGCATCAGGTCAGAGGATAAATCATGACAAGTCATCCATATATTTCAGCAGCAGGATATCTGGCTGGCCATCGCGACAATTGTCCGGAGAGTGAAGTCTGATTTAAACATTGAGTTTATAGAGCTCGTTGCAAATGAACCCTCACCTCTAAGTCCCTGAAGTTTACACCATGTCCTCTCTAATCCCGGTCGTTTTCAACCCTAAACGAAGCCTAGACCTGTTTGGAAGCATAATCCCGGTCGAAATCATTCGTTTCCCTCACTGACAACCCAGGCCTACATGTCATCTCCATCTTCTTCATCTATCTCTCCTATTCTCCTTCTCTCTTGGCGTGAGTCCATACCAACCGTGCAGCAAGGCAGCATACGTAGGTCATGTGTGAACTGGGTGAGTGCGCCGGCCACACGCAACCACGCGGGAGCGAAGTGAGCCGGACACCTCGCCCTACACGAACTGCGGCATCCATGGAGGGCTATCCTCGCGGACGGTAGGATGCCACAAGGAGCACGGTAAGCCTCCCTTTGGTCGGATACGGGAGCACAGGATACGGTGGACAACTCACTGTACATCAACGGCGGCCGCGCGCATCGATGGTGGAAAACCTGCTGCAATTGCCGCTCCACATGTTCCCCCTCCACTCTACATCCGCCTCCAGGGGCCATAGCAAGGCGGCAGTGCGGCCGGTGGCCCCGAAAACCATCGCCCAACAACCGGCCCGCACAAGCAGAGGTGCCAAGGGAAACTTAGCACTTAGCAGGATCAATTTCATGAAACAATCTACAGATTCAATCTACTGAAAGAAATTGGAGACGGACGAAGAGAAAAATATGTCAAATTCAGTCCTGCACTTATCATATGAAGTGTTGTTTGCTTCGTGGGAGACCATAGCCGAGATTTCATAATGATCAACAAGATGGGTTCATGATAGGCATGAGCAACTAAATTCAATGCATGATTGGGAGAACATTCTGTCACAGTAGCGTCTATGAGTTTGTATAGGTGTCAGCCATACTAGTGAATTTGATGAGCTGAGTTGAATTCGTTTTATTTTAAAGTTAATGTAAGTTATGTAGTGGTTTTAGTGTACGAGGTTTCAAGTGCCGAGAATAACTACGCATGTCTTGGATGTGCAAAATGATCTTTAAGAAAAAAGAAAATATATGTGCTTGGGCAAGAATGGAAGACAACAGAAGCAATCAATCATGTGCTTTGTGGCCATATAAGCAATCAAACATGTGCTTTGTGGCATATTTCCGACAATGGAACAAACAATTAAGACATGTTTGGTTTTTTACATATGCTTTTGAGAATCAATTGCATTTATTTGTGAATCATTATACACTCTCAGCCAACCCAACAGTAGTAGGAGTATAAAAGGGGGCTTAGCACAGAGAACTGTGAACCTAGTGCGGAAGAGAAGAAGAGGAAGAAAGAGGGGTTGACATCTATCACCATGTTTCGAACATTATTTGGATGGGAGCCAAAAATGTCACAAAGTTGTGAGCTTGAGAGACATTGGGAACTCAATGATCAATTGCATGAAGGCTATCCTAAGTCGCACCGTTGGAAGGCGTAGTCTAGCACTATCGTCTTTTGTCGTTATTTTTCATCCTATCAATATTGGTGAGGATGCACATCCTGGCTCGCAGTAACCAACTGCTTTGTTGTTGTTATCGTCTAAGTTTCAACTGAGGGAGCGTTAACCCTAACGTTTAGTACCTAAGAGATTTTTATTTTGGGATATCCATGGAATGTATGTTGCTACCACATTATGCTACCTTGTAGAGATTTGTGCTATCTAGTTTGAGTTGCAAAGGTCATTGTCAATTGTTTCTTGTTCACATGTGTGGTTGCTACTTAGTTTCATATACTGATTCATTGGTGCTTCCAAGCAAATGGAACTAATTTATAAACAATGGGTCCATGGTGGAATCATGGGAAACCTCTTGCGTTGGACATGACCTCGATGGGATGAATTGTTTTGGCTGATTGTAAATGTACGGATCGTATATCACACAAATTTTTTTTCCCGTTATGCACCGGTGAAACATTTATGATGTTGATGTACCTTTTTCGCAATTCATGTGGGTACCCGCTCCCTGCGTTGTCATGTTAGGCCTTGTACAATGTGAGTTACTGAGAGAAACAAATCACTTACTTGGTAAGCATTGAAGCTTCTTGTAGAAGGTAGACGTATAATTAAGTACCCCACAGGTTGAGAGAAGAACTAGTGGTTAAAAGGATTAGGTTTATTTTACGAAGCACAATGCATTGTACAAGGCCTTACTTAGGAACCTTTCCTAGCTAACACATCCATACATGGGAATGCCGTTTGGTCCAGCACATCGACTAAGGAAAAAGGCGAGGCTATATGTGAAAGACCTACCGCTGCCACATACGAATACCCAGGAGAAGGAAATAGCTACGCATCCGACCGCGACTGAAATGGCAGCCGTCTCTTATCTCTTCCACCTTGTCTCTAATCTTCTTCCTTCTCGGGTTCCCCCCTTTAGCTCACCGGTGCTTGTCATCAAACTACCAATTACCTTTCATCTTGTGCATTTGAGTGAATCATAGATCGGGACTCTAACATGCTGCTTCGGGCATCGGCGGGAGATGTTTGACCGCTAACTTCAGATCTAACCACCCTAATAGTAAGGGTGACCCTTCCCTGCACCCTCTCTCCTAGTGGGCACCAGTAGTTTTCCCTCCATCCGCACTACCTTGTTGGTCGCGTCGCCCTTCGCGTGTCCTCGCCCACTAGTAGTGATCGTGGAACCGAATTCATTGTTGACAATGTGTAGCTGTGTTGGGTGCCTACCTGAGAAGCATGCATGCGGTAGCTGGGCTAGACATAGGTGTCGGGGTTAGCAACATAGCGTCGTGGTGATGTGTTCGTTCCACCACGGTGGCATTCTAGACTTGTGATCCCCATTAAGAAAAGTTTCCCTAAGATTGTGTTTGGGCCGATCACAATAGCGTTCCGAGCATCGTAAACCTCCTTGGAGGCCTAGCTATGGAGTTTTACCTACACTCTAACTCTCGGGTTGGATGATTTCCGAGTGAAACCCTGATATCTGATCATCCAGATCAGACAAAGTCGGTTTCTTTGACACCACTATCTTGATGGATGTGTTGCCTTTGAGTTATTGCATGGTCTTGGTTTGTATCATCCTTTCACGCTCTGGACCTCTATGTGTCTACAAGGCGATTCCAGTAGTGGTTCCTTACACAGTCACAGAGCTGCATCTGCACCCTCCCCCCCTTCCTTCATGGTGTTTGTGAGGTGCCTTCAACTACGTGTCTCTGTTGACGATTACCTTCACCTCTGTCCGATGTTGATTGAAGCATTTAGTATTGTGTCAACTTCTTGTTCCCGAAGCTTACACCATTCAGTGGCACTCTTTGACGGTGTACGTGGCGGAACTTAGCAGCAATGTTTTGAGGATCATCCTTGTGGCCGAGGTTCTAGTCAATGTTCGTGTTGGCTAGGCCGATGCTACCTGTTGACTCAAATAGCTCCTGATTGCTGGCTAATAGAAGGCCGCCAAACAAGTGGGTGTTGTGGCTGCAATCTCCCGGCTCTCGGTATCGAGGCATCCATTGATGGCGTGAATGACACCCCGTGGTGTTGATCGTTATCTTTGCAGGATAGTTGGAGCTTCATCAAGTGTCTACGACACATACTTTTTATTTCATTGGGCTTGCTTTTATTTTCATTTGATTTCAATTCTTGTTGTGATGCCAATATTTCTTGCAATTACTCAAAATAAAAGACTCCTGTAAGTCTTCACTCCTCCTTTGCTGATGGCAACCTAAAGTCTTTTATGTCGTCGGTGATTCCGGTGGGTAGAAACATTATAGATGGGATGATCACGCCATTGGTGCCTGCTCCCCTGCCATCTTCAGCATGGTTTTTCCCTGTCAAAGTATAACTCCTCGCCCAGCCTGCTTGCTGACTTGTCCAGTGCTTCCTAATGGAAACTAAATATAACCCACCACTATGTAAAGTTCTCGGCTTCAAACATTCCTTGTGTCTTTGATTATATGCATTCTGGTCTACTGACATATCATATATTATTTGAGTGTATTCTGTCACACTGGCGAGGTGTGCCACCGCCGTGTGACGACAAAGGGACCAGGTCCAAGTGTAGCGAATGCGTTGGGTCCACTTGTAACGCCAGCTGGCCAAGGGCCGCGCGAGTGAGTCGTGTACTTAAGCTCATGGTGGGCGCGTGCGTTGGACATGCTGTGTAAAACTGAATTCTGAAATCCTCACCTAACCTGTTCCTCCTGCTCATCCCCTTCCCCACGCATCTCATCCCCTTTCTTTGCTACTCCACCTACTCTAGATCGGCCCTCTGATTTAGATCGGGGTGTGACAATTGGTAATCAGAGCCGCCGAATCCCACCCCAAAATTTTTTCTCCGCTGCTCCGAGATCCTCTTGGCCTCGATCTATAACATCCACCACCGCGGGTGCGAATTGCTCCGGCGACTTGCCCAAAATCCCCGGTGGGGTTTGATCAGTTCAAAGAGGAGCAACGACGCCTTCCAAGCCATCGGTCCAGACGCGACAACTGCTGTCCGCCATGGACGACAACACAAGGACTCTCAAGTCCCTCATGGAGAGCATCATAGCCCGCCTCGACGAGCGGAAGGCTGACAACGACAAGCGGCTTGAAGCCCAGGCCGCCTTCAACGCCCAAGTTTCGCAAGATCTGCGGGCTCTCTCCAAGCAGGTGGATCTCACCGAAGCCGATATCGACGACACGCGCATGACGCTCAAGCGGTCGCCGTCTCCGCACGGATCGGGATCCGCCACCGTCATCAACCCCTTCCCACCAGCACCACCGCCACCACCCCTGCGTCCAGCTCCCATACCATAGCATCATCAATAAGGGCCACCGCCCTCGCCTCGCCTCGAGGACCAACGACCCCCTCTACTGCATTCGCCGCATCACCAGCCGGTGGAGGTGCATCACCACCAACATACCGACGGCTACATCAAGCCGCCCAAGCACAACTTCCCCCGATTCGACGACAGCGCCCCCTACTTGTTGTTGGATCGTTGCCGTGCATACAATGTCACACCGGCGAGGTGTGCCACCGCCGTGTGACGATAAAGGGACCAAGTCCAAGTGTAGCGAGTGGGTTGGGTCCGCTTGTATGGCCAGCTGGCCAAGGGCCGCGTGAGTGAGTCGTGTACTTAAGCTCATGGTTGGCGTGTGTGTTGGACAGGCTGTGTAAAAACGAATTATGAAATCCTCACCTAACCTGTTCCTCCTGCTCATCCCCTTCCCCATGCATCTCATCCCCTTTCTCTGCTACTCCACCTACTCTGGATCGGCCCTCTGATTTAGATCGGGGTGTGACAATTGGTAATCAGAGCCACCGAATCCTGCCTCCAATTTTTTTTCTCCGTTGCTCCGAGATCCTCTTAGCCTCGATCTGTAGCATCCACCACCGCGGGTGCGAATTGCTCTGGCGACTCGCCCAAAATCCCCGGTGGGGTTTGATCGGTTCGCAGAGGAGCAACGGCGCCTTCCAAGCCCTCGGTCCAGACGTGACAACTGCTGTCCGCCATGGACGACAATACAAGCACTCTCTAGTCACTCATGGAGAGCATCATCGCTCGCCTCGACGAGCGGAAGGCGGACAGCGACAAGAGGCTTGAAGCCCAGGCCGCCTTCAATGCTCAAGTTTTGCAAGATCTGTGGGCTCTTTCCAAACAGGTGGAGCTCACCCAAGCTGATGTCGTCGATACGCACAAGGCGCTCGAGTGGTCCCCATCTCCGCGCGGATCGGGATCTGCCACCGTCATCAACCCCTTCCCACCACCACCGCCGCCACCACCCCTGCGTCCAGCTTCCATACCACAACATCATCAACAAGGGCCACCGCCCTCGCCTCACCTCGAGGACCAGTGACCCCCTCTGCTGCATACGCCGCATCACCACCCGGCAGAGGTGCATCACCACCAACATACCGACGGCTACATCAAGCCGCCCAAGCACGACTTCCCCCGATTCGATGGCAGCGCCCCCTACTTGTGGTTGGATCATTACAGCGCATACTTCGACCTCTACCACGTCCCACCGTCCACCTGGGTGACCACGACGATGTTGTACATCGAGGGGCAAGCGGCGCATTGGCTGTAGGCATTTCGACAAACACATAGCGGCCTGGCATGGGAGGCGTTCTGCGCCGCGACCACCGAGTATTCCGGCGTCGATGAGTTTGAGCTTGAGATGCACAAGCTGCTCCGGCTAAAACAGAGTGGTACCGTGGGCGAATTCCGCCAGGCGTTCGACACCCACATGTATCGCCTGCTCGCACTCGACCCGTCAATCTCCCCCAAGTTCATCGTCACGTAGTTCCTTTTGGGACTCAAGGACGAGCTGCGAGCTGCCGTTCGTCTCCAGGCACCGACAAGTATCACGCTGGCGTCGATCCTAGCGAGGATTCAGGAGGAGGAGTTGAACACACCAAGTGCTCGTTCGCCCAGGACCACATCGACTACCTGGGTCACGTCATCTCCAAGCAAGGTGTGGCTACCGATTCGGAGAAGACAGATGCCATGGTGCAGTGGCCCACGCCAACCAACACCACCGAGCTCCGCGACTTCTTGGGGCTTACCGGCTACTACCGCAAGTTCGTGCCTCATTACGGGATCATCACCAAGCCCCTCACACAACAACTCACCAAGAAGGGCTTTGCGTGGCCAGAGTCCGCACAGCTCGCGTTCGACACGCTCAAGAAGGCGATGGTGACCACGTCGGTGCTGGAACTTCCCGATTTCGACAAGCCATTCTCCATCGAGACTGATGCTTGCGATACGGGCATTGACGTCGTGCTCGTCCAAGAGGGCCACCCCATTGCCTACTACAACAAGGCATTGGGCGTGAAGAATCAGAAGCTATCGACCTACCAGAAGGAATTCTTGGCCATGATGATGGCGATGGACAAGTGGCGCTCATATCTTCAACGCGGACCATTTATGACCGTCACAGACCACAAGAGCTTGTGCACGCTCGGTGATCAGCAGCTTGTGACCGATGTCCAGTGCTGCGCCATGTCCAAGCTCGTCGGCTTGCAATTCAAGTTCGAGTACAAGCGCATTATCGACAATGGCGCCGCGGATGCCCTGTCCTGCGTGGGCAGCCATTTCAGCACCAACGCCCTGTCACTCTGCCATCCGGCGTGGATCCAGGAGGTGGCCAACTCCTACGCGATGGATCCTGACGCCCAGGAGCACCTACAGCAGCTCGCCCTGCACAGCCCCGACGCCGACGGGTACAAACTGTACCGCGGGGTTATCCGGCGCAATGGGCGGCTATGGATCGGCGCCAACATGGAACTCCACACCAAGTTGATCAGCGTCATGCATGACAGCGCAATTGGTGGCCATTCCGACGCAACGGCCGCCTACCACCGCATCAAGAAGCTCTTTGAGTTGAAAGGACTAAAGCTGGCCGTCGACGACTATGTGCAGCAGTGCCAAGTCTGCCAGCAAGCCAAGCACGAGCTGCGCAAGCCCGCGGGCAAGTTGGCACCCCTTCCCATTCCCACGGCGCCGTGGCAAGACCTGACGATGGATTTCCTCGAGGGTCTACCCAAATCTGAAGGTCATGATACGATCATGGTGGTGGTCGATCGATTCACCAAGTTCGCGCACTTCGTTCCCCTGCGGCATCCGTTCATAGCTCCACGCGTGGCCAAGGCGTTCTGGGACAACATCATCAAACTCCACGGCATCCCCTCCGCCATCGTCTCCGACCGCGACAAGGTGTTCACCAGCGTGCTCTGGCGCGAGCTGCTGGCCGGCGTGGACACCAGGCTGCTCTACTCCACTGCCTACCGCCCCCAGACGGACTGACAAAGAAAGCACGTCAACCAGTCCATGGAAATGCACCTGCGCTGCGCTGTCCATGACACTCCGCAGCAATGGCGTCGCCGGCTGCCCGTGGCAGAGTTCTGGTACAATTCCTCTTTCCATTCCTTGCTGGGTTGTTGTTCATTCAAGGCACTGTATGGCGTTGAAGCAAATGAGGGGAACATGGCGACCTGGCAAGCAGCCCCTCCTACCCTGCCGAACGGCGAGCAATGGGACTGGGCAATACACAAGGAAAACTTAGGAGCTCAACTGACGCGGGCTCAAACCAAGTACAAGAAATTCACAGACTTGCAGCGAACCGAGCGCAGTTTCCAGGTGGGTGATCAAGTTCTTCTGAAACTGCAACCCTATGTGCAGAAATCAGTGATCAGCCGCCCCTGCCCCAAGTTGGTGCTCAAGTTCTTCGGGCCCTTCTCGATCCTCGCCAAGATAGGCCCTGCAGCTTACAAGTTGGATCTGCCAGCTGACAGACGCATCCACCCCGTCTTTCATGTGTCACAGCTGAAGCCGTTTACACCCAATTACAGTCCAGTCTTCTCTGAGTTACCTGCTACCACCGACATGACGACAGTGAACACCATGCCAGTGGAGATTCTGGACAGTAAGATGTCGAAACGAGGCGATGCACCAGTGATTCAGATACAAGTGGCTTGGGACACAACACCACCATCAACTACCTGGGAGGATTATGAAGTGCTCCGTCAGCGCTATCCGCAGGCAACAATCTGGGAAGTCGCCACCGCCGAAGAGGAGGCTCATTCTCAAGAGGGGGAGAATGTCACACCGGCGAGGTGTGCCACCGCCGTGTGACGACAAAGGGACCAGGTCTAAGTGTAGCGAGTGTGTTGGGTCCACTTGTAAAGCCAGCTGACCAAGGGCCGCGTGAGTGAGTCGTGTACTTAATCTCATGGTGGGCGCGTGTGTTGGACAGGCTGTGTAAAACTGAATTCTGAAATCCTCACCTAACCTGTTCCTCCTGCTCATCCCCTTCCCCACGCATCTCATCCCCTTTCTCTGCTACTCTACCTACTCTGGATTGGCCCTCTGGTTTAGATCGGGGTGTGACAAAACAACATTACACGTGGTGATCCTTAGAAGTTCATGAAAGATTGTAATCCATATTTGCTACTGAATTGGTGCCCACCGAAGGTCATATATTGATCTGATACAAAACCACACGGTTGCAGACATAAACGGTTAAACTGATTTAGGTGTTGTTCTCTCTGCCTTGTCTTCAAAATAAATCGATTTATACTAATATAATTATCTATAGCCCATCTCATACAGCTGTAGTTGAGAACTTGTAATCGACCTACCGAGACAACACAACACACCTGAGGATGGAGACGCGATTGCTGTGTGGTGATTAGCCAGAGATGCAAGATGCAGGTATGGAAGTGAAGATGAAAGACCACTTGAGTTCAATTGGTATGAGCAAAATACTAGAGATGGAGGGTTCAAAATGTATTGCACGTGCACCGCTCAACCCTGTTTTACCGGCAAGATACACCTGTTGAACAAAATTATTTTTACACCTCAAATTTTACTCTAGGAAGAAACAAGTAGGACAGATCAGGTGCTTTTCAGGTGGAAACAGTATCCGATGGAATGCATCCAATATTTCACATATGATTTTCTCGGCCCCGGCCTAAGTTTAAATTACCATCTTTGCCTAGAGCTGGGCATCAGGAAGAGGCCAAGCGCCTACCACTCCTGAGAATCCTCCATGAACTGCTCGGCATCGGCATCGTCACCACCTGGCGCCGGCACATGGGGCAGCTCCCCTTGGCCTTGAGCCACGTCTCCACGCACCTCCCGTGGAACCGGTGTCTCCTTCCACACCAACTGGCCGTCGTCCATGCAGATCGGGCAGGCGCGGCCGTCAGACGACGCGTCCACCGTGGTCAAAGTCTGTACCACCGCCGCCGCCAACTCCGAGTCGCGTGGAGCCCCCGCTACGCCGACGCGTGGGATGATGTCGGCCGCGTATGCCGCGGCGCCTGGCGGCCGCGAGGATAGGAAGAGCAGCACCTCCAAGGAGGAGAGCGCTTCGGTCGTGTACTCGTCGTGGTCGCTGTCTCGCGGCAGATGCAGGTAGTCTTCGCCGATGCCCATGCCAAGCGACACCATCAAGCTCGCACTTGCTCCGCAGATCCACCGGTTGATGCATGGACGCGCCCGCGGTTGTATTGGTATTAATCCATGCCAAACCGTGTCGGGGCCGGAGGACTGCAGGGATTGGCTTTCTTGTTTTTGAGAGAAACACGGATTACCTTTTTTTAGGGTAGAAAGTAGAAATACGGATTACTGTTTCGTATCGGAGTGGCAACGATGTTTTCTTTCTTCGAGGAGAAGAAAGAAAGGCGATCTCGCCTCGTGCCGCCAAGGCCGCCTTCCTTCGCCGTCGTGCTCCGGCGGCTCCCCTCCGCTGATGACCTCGGTCGTCGGTGGTGAGAGGGGCCGCCGGATCCGCGCGTGTGAATTGATTTAGGCATTAGTTTCTTAGGATTTTGGGTTGTTCATCGTGGCTTCGGCTGTGACGATGGCGGCGCCGACTAATAAATCTTCAAATCCTTTCCCAACGAAGCGATCTGCTTTTAGGGTGGATTTGGAAACCAGACTGTTCAAGCAAGGATGGTGCGGCAGCGGCGGCATCCTCGTGGTGGACCTGTGTCCTCGGGCTCCGCTGTTGCGACGACGTTTGCTCCAGCGCCGGCGTGGAGCTTGGGAGGTAGTCCAGGAGCGGATGCAGATTGTGATCTGCATCGACGACATCTGGAAGATGGTGGATCTGGGTTCGTGGTTCGTGGCAGGCAGGTATGGTTTCCTCCTCCAACGTCTTAGTTGGGGGGTGCCAGATCTGGAGTTCAATGGCGTGTCCGGGGTGTTGCCCCGGTCTGATTCGTTCAACGACATTGGTTTCGCCTTTATTGGCGAGCCACCTTGGAGGTCCGCAAAGCTGCATATCAGCGATGGAGCCGAGTCGAGCTCGGGTGTGGAGGTGACCCGTCATTTTCTCCTTTGGTGGCTGCTATGATGGTGCCAGAGGCAGGTGACGGTCGTTGGTGTCAAGCTCAGAGGATTCTTCAGTCTTGTTTGTAATTTTACTTCTTGGCTAATGTTCCTGTGTGCAAAGGCTAGCGTTCTGCTGTCTTTTCAGTTTTGTCAGGTCGGTATGTACGTGACTTGTACTATGATCCTTATGACATAAATGACACGTATTACCATGCAAAAAAAAAGATGGTTGCAGACTGATCGGCCCATGCTACTTCTATATGGGCCTCTCAATATGTCAAAATCTTCTTCTCTTTTATTATTACTTTATTAAAAAATGATAAAATAATAATTGTTAAAACAGGTTTAATAAGAATTAAAATGTAAATTCATTTTTACGGAATGTATTTGAAATTGTTCATCCTGTATAGAAAACTATTCATGGCAGGTCAAAAATGTTCATAGTGTACATGGAAAAACGCATTGTGTGTTTGACAAATGTGCCGAAAAAGTTCATAGTATATTGAAATGTATTTATCATTTGTTCGAACGATGTTCATTGCATATGATCAAGTGCTTTCAGTCGAAATAATATATCCAGCAGTCTGCGTACGTTTTTTTTCTTCTTTTGAAAAGGAGCATGACCCCTGGTGTCTGCATGAGGGCGATGCATTTTATTGATTATTCATCAAAACCTTACTAAGTAATACATCAATAAGTTTAAAGCCATCATCTTGTCAACATCTGTCGTTACTCTTATCAACTTGATTAAGGAATGCATATTGTCAGGGTCGCCTGCCCAGACCTCACACAAAAGCCCCACATCTAAAACCGAAGACCTCAACCAATTTGCAATCGCCGGGTCTAGGGCACACAACGGTCCAGCACACTCTCAGTGAGCACCGCATGCGCACGTTGTAGAGGCCGCCGCCACCATCTTCCATCGATCCATCTTCAAAACAGGTACCGACACATCTATCTTGCCATGCATGTCGTCGACACCACCATGACACCAGACAACACCACCTCCCTGCGCACGTCCATCATCATGCATCCGTCCCCGAGACCCTCCAGCGCCATGCTGCCGAGACTCCATGTCGTCGATACATCATTGGAAACACCGTTCAACCACAGAAATCGCCCACTGGTCCCTCGAGCCAATGCAGTCCTCCAAAAAAGACACCCACAAAGGGAGAACGACACAAGAGCGCCGCCTTCATCCGATCGGGGATACAGGTCTAGAGCTTCTCCGCGGCGATGCTTTCAAGAAAGGAACGACACAGAAGAGCGCTGCCATCACCGGCCTTGGCAACTAGCTAAGAGCAAGGTTTTCACCCTGCTCGAAGAACCTCCGTCTAGCATCGTGTGCACGGGCCGTCACCGATCTCTTCTACCGCATAATGAGCAGGCCACATCGACCAGATCAGATCTGATCGAAGGCCAAATCACACATGCCACCAACCTGTCCACCAGGTCCTCCACGCCTTCGCTGATCCGAGGACTGATGGCCCGTCGCCGCAATCCGAGGTGCCATGAAGACCCAGATCCGGGGAACACACTCCCGCTTGTCAAGATGTCCCACGCCACCCCGCGCCGTGTGAGGAAGGAGCTCCTCCGCCTCCGGCATCAGCTGGGCTTAGCCTGGCGGCCTCCTCCATGGGCAGCGGAGGGGATGGAGAGAGCTGCGGCAGGGCGGCTCGGGCGGCACCGGCTTGGGTGCCGCCCGAGTCGCCCGAGTGGGAGGGCGATGCGGGGGCCTACGCGAGTCTCTTAGTCGCCCCTAGTCTGTTCCTTGAGGACAATCAATGGTTTAATCTGCAGCAGTCTGCGTACGTGTTGCATCCATTATTTGGTCACCAATTTTCCAATTTTCCAAGCAGCCCTTGACCGAGCCCTTGAACAATGCGGCGGCCTGCGCGAGTCTCTTAGTCGCCCCTAGTCTTCTGGCCACCAATTTCATGAAAACTGTTCAAGGGCTCGGTCAGAACATATCTCAGGTGCTGAACTTCCGCATCTGTTTCTTCCATTTCTGAGTAATTACCATAATTAATAGAACATGATAAAAAACATATGTGAACATCTGAATAAACATACGATTATATTTCCCAACATAATCTCCCTATGCTGTTTGCCAATCTAACACATTTGTGTGTGTGTCATCACGAACTTAACCAGCCAAAGCAGCATTAATAATCTCCTAGAGAGGCAACTGCTGCTCTAACTCCGTGACAACATCCTGGCCATACGCCTCGAAGATATCCGCCAATGCTGAACGCAGGGATGCAACACTACTAGTGTCAGGGATGGTGGGCTTCATCACCACCTGGCGCCGGCACATGGGGCAGCTCCCTTCCGCGTGCAGCCACCTCTCCACGCACCGCCCGTGGAACCGATGCCGGCACGGCGTTTCCTTCCACGCACCCGCCCCTGTTGTTGCGTCGTCGTCGTCGTCATCCTGCAGGCAAATCGGGCAGTCGCGCTCGTCTGCCGGCGCGTCGACTGTCTTCAGCGCCTTGGCCACCACCGGGTCGTCCGGAGCACCCGTGACGCTGAGGGGAGGAACTATGTCGGCCTCTTGTAGCTCTGCGAGACTGTAGAGACGGGCCTCGCGCGCCACCAAGATCCAGACGGTGGCTAACTGGTTGTCCGCGTGGATTTCTTCTTCGTGAAGCTGCAGGAAGCTATTCTCGTTGTAATCTTCTTCTTCTTCTTCTTCTTCGTGACGTTCTTCCTGTTCCTCATCTTGCTGGTCAGGTACCCCGTGCATGTAGTCATCACCGTCAGCTTCCTCGAGCGGCAGATCGTCGTCGGTGGCGGTGTCCACGGCGAGTGACGACATGAAGCTAGCTAGCGTTCCGCCCCAGAAGTTGTGAGAGGAGTTGTGCCTACGTCTGGGGAAGAGACGCGCGTAATTGTAGTGGTCCGGCCTGATACGTCTCGGGTGAATCGACCGAGAATCACATGTCCGTGTCGGACTCGGACTGCAGTGGGATAGGGTATTGTTTCCTTTTTCGAGATGGGAGTAGAGTAGGACAACAAGTGTACGTGCGTGTTTTTTTTACCAAGAAGAGTCGGTCTGTAGTAGGGAAACAACCCCAGCCGGTCCTCCCACGTCGCGCCACGAGTCCCTTCTGGCCTGATACGGTCAGCCACTCGATTTTGCTTCCCTCAGCTTTTAGTGAGGTTAGGAAGCCGTCCAAGTGCATAGAGCATCTAATAAAAAAAATTATATTTCAAATACATAAATCACCATGCATGAAAAGAGTTCCGCATTCCTCGTGATCAATAATTTTTTTACTACCTCCGTTTCAGTTTACAAGTCCTACGCGTATACCTAGGTTGTCAATTTTATCACCTTAATATAAACTATATAACACAAAAATTATATGGTTTGAAAATAGAACATCTGAAGTTTATATTGATATATTTTTTGTAATATATATGACTTGTATTAGGTTGGTCAAATTGACGACCTAGGTGCACGCGCATGCCCTGTAAACTGAGAGAGAGGTAGTATTTTGCATGCTGCTATTTTAATTGCCTGATGCATTATAGGATTTGCATCCTGCGCTTTAGGAGTTAATGATATGGGAAGTGGTTGACTCCTCCCAATTTTCCAAGCAGGCCAAATAGGTGTCATTTTTGTCATTGATTTTTTTATTTAATATCCTTCATCCAATCTCCATGCACCTTTGGGTCCGATGTAGCTATGCCCTATGCACCTAAACTGAGGGAGTATCATGCATATTACACTAATATACTCACTTTGTTCTTGAAAGAGTGTACTTTCAACTTTGTTGAAGAGTCAAACTCTCTCAATGTTTGAGCGAATTTGTGTAAAAATATATCAATGTTTGTGAAACCAAATAAGCATATGATGAAAATATATTTTACCATGAATTTAATGCTACTAATTTGATGGCATAAATGTTGGTAAAGTATCGTATAAATACGGCCAAACATATTTTTTGACTTTCTAACAAAATTGAAAATACACTCTTTCTAGGATGGAGAGAGTATAATACTATCCTCATAGTGCATAGTATCCTAAATTAGTATAATAGAACATCTTATTTATTGAAATGCATGACACATAGTAGCGTAACATTTATTATAATACGGTATCACCTATGTTCTCTTTCTCTTCCTTAATTGCCTGCCACATCAGCATGTTTGCTAGTCTTGAATGCATGGTACCGGTTAAGATATCACCACTGTAGCCAGCCTCAGGTCGCCTCTTTTCCCTCTCCCCAATCTTTTTTTTTTGTTTTGGTAAAGGGAGTTTCCTCTCCAATTTGTATTATTATAGAAATCATCACATCAGCATATCGTACGATGCGCACTCCGTGAAGATGATGGCCCACTCTAAAGAAGATAGTGAACCTGAGGTTGTGCTGTCTCCAATCCCACGAGTCCAATAGGAAGAGCTAGTCCTCTAAAGTAAAGTAGGCGAATTATGGCTAAATAAAAGAATTCTTACTTTCACGGCCATCAAACATTCCAAGACATCTCTTCAAGACTATCCGACTCAGCTCTGCGTAGGCAGAGCCACGTCCCGATGCACCTCCCGTGGAACGGGTGCCCGCATGGCGTCTCCTTCCACACCATCTTGTCGTCGTCCATTCAGATCGAGCAGCCGCGGCCGCCGTCAGACGGCGCGCCCACCGTTATCAGCGTCTATGCAACCGCTGCCGCCAGCTCCGAGTCGCGTGTGGGATGATGCTGGCCGCGTATGCCGCGGCGGTCGCCCGCAGCGAGTGTTGGAACAGCAGCGCCTCGAAGGAGAGCGCTCCGCTCGTGTACACCTCGTGGTCGTTGTCTCTTGGATGTCATCAAACTTGCAGTTGCTCCCCAGATCCATAAGTTGATGCCTGGACGCGCGGTTCAAACCGCATCGGGGCAGGACTGCACGGTTGGTACTGTTTCGTATCCGATTGGATCACGGATTGCCATGGTGATTGACCCATCCTACTTCTATGCGGGCCTCCCACAACACGGCTCAATAAGTTAAGATCTTTATGTTTTTATCCCTAAAAAAGATCTTTATGTTTTTTATTATTTTATAAAAAAATCCTAAAACATATTTTCGTGTAAAATTTATCAAATCAGGTCTACAGATTTAAATTTGAATTCTTTTTACAATCTGTATTTGAAAATGTTCATCCTGTATAGAAAAATATTCATCATGTACTTGAAAAAACCGCATTGTTTGCTTCACAAATCTTCCAAACAAATTCATAGTTTGTTCAAATATATTCATGTTTTTAAAAAATGTTCATAGTGTTTTGGAATATAATCATCTATATCAAAAATGTTCATTGCATATTTTAATTATGTTCATCTTGTGTTGAAAATTGTTCATCGTGTGAATAAAAGAATGTTCACAATGTATTTGAAAAGCATTCACATATAAATTACATTACTAAATGGAAAACCAAAAATGCAGAAAGAAAAGAAGAAAAGAGAATGCAAAAACCAAAGAACACAATAAAAACAAAAGGGAAAACATGTGTTGCGCCGAGAAACAGAGGCAAATTGTGCGTGTTTTGCATACTATTTGCAGGAGCGGGTGTCAAATAAGCCCCAGTCCCCTCCTTGCTCCCACCTTGAGTGATAAGGGAGAGTATTCGGGTGAAGGGAAAATTTGGATGGGTATTTACAGTGGTCGATAAAACCGATTTCTCATATATATTCCATGTCACCTAGAAAAACAATGCATATATATTTTATGTTTCCGTTTTCAAAGTAGTGTGTCTTAGATAAAATTATTGTTCGAAATCGTTCTACCTCGGGCTACTGTCTGTGTCTACTCGTTCTACCTCCTTTTTTCACCTAGAAAGCCTTGCTATTCAGTCATCCTACATGTAATTTTGACACTTGGAAAAAAATGTCACCTAGAAAGCCTTGTATTCTGCTTTACTTGATAATTCTCCTCGTCAAAATTTACTACCATGGCTGGTGTTACATTTCTTTTATGGAGGACTACATGACCAGTGTAAGACACATGTAGATTTTTCCTCTAGAGGAGTTTTATGGAGTACATTGTAGCTCAAACTTAGTGGTTATTGCATAAAATCCCCATGAATGATGAGGCATGGGCATTAGATAAAGGGGCTGATGGAGGACTTAATTATGATTGTAGAAATCTTACTCCACGTCCAGGAAGATATAAAAATTAATTGGCGATCTACATCTTGACTCTTGAATTTGAATTTGAGTATGACTTAAATTCTGGAATTAATGTGCTTCTCACTTTTGTGCTGCCAACTGAATAGAATGGCCGAACTAATGCAAACCTACAATATGTGTTAGAACCAACCACGTTGTAGGCCGTCTCGTCACATCATTATTGAATCAGTGTAATAGATCACTCCTTCATACGTTAACTAAATTAAATGCTTCGTAGCCATATTTTGGTAGCCAATAGCAATTCCAGGGACAGTTCTCTTCAGGCGATTCTGGAAAATCCTGGTTGGAGAATCAATAAGCTGAAAAGAACTTGATCGAATTCACCAAAATCATCCGAGAATCGCTAGAGTCGCCAGTGCAATCGAAAAGCATCTGCAAACCACGATTCTGGCGATTCGCATCGCTCCCACAAAATAAGATGGTTCAATTTAAGTCCCTATCCTTGCTACTGCACCGAATTACATCCAAACTGCCACTCGGGCCAAACAAGAGCGCACGCAGAAAACGAATTTGGCTAGTTCGATCTCATGCAATGGCTTCGGCCCAACCTCGCCTGAGATCGCCCAGGCGCCCATCCCTCACGGGCCTCACCCGAGCTCGCATGAGGCGGCCTCGTCCCTCCCCGCTCTCAGTTCAGCTGGTTTTCTTCCTCATCTCGTTATCTCCTTTGACCCCCTCCCCCTCCCTTCTCTGCTTTTTTTACAATGATAAGAGAGTTTTATTCCATATGAATAGGGTTACAATCGAGATGCACCAACTCCTCAATACATGGTGGACCTGTACCAAGCCATACGATAGTAGTGCTCTCTGTACGGCTATACAATGCCAACTGATGTGCTACCCTATTTTGTTCCCGTTTAATTTTTGACGGAATAAACTCCCGCTCCATCATGTGATGCCGAATCTCCGCTACCAGATGGACATATGCCGATCTGGTTAGACTTTCCCCCTTCATGGCCGCCAGTGCCTCCACGGAATCAGACTGAACGATGATAGGTAGCGTACAATGCTGGATAGTTAGTGTCGTACCCTACATTATCGCATGTAGTTCCTGAAGGAAATATGCCCTAGAGGCAATAACAAAGTTGTTACTTATATTTCCTTATATCATGATAAATTTTTATTATTCATGCTAGAATTGTATTAACGTGAAACTTAGTACATGTGTGAATACATAGACGAACAGAGTGTCCCTAGTATGCCTCTACTTGACTAGCTCGTTAATCAAAGATGGTTAAGTTTCCTAGCCATGGACATGTGTTGTCATTTGATGAACCGGATCACATCATTAGAGAATGATGTGTTGGACAAGACCCATCCGTTAGCTTAGCATAATGATCGTTCAGTTTTATTGCTACTGCTTTCTTCATGACTTATACATGTTCCTCTGACTATGAGATTATGCAACTCCTGAATACCAGAGGAACACCTTGTGTGCTATCAAACGTCACAACATAACTGGGTGATTATAAAGATGCTCTACAGGTGTCTCCAATGGTGTTTGTTGAGTTGGCACAGATCAAGATTAGGATTTTTCACTTCGTCTATCGGAGAGGTATCTCTGGGCCCTCTTGGTAACGTACATCACTATGAGCCTTGCAAGCAATGTGACTAATGAGTTAGTTGTGGGATGATGCATTATGGAACAAGTAAAGAGACTTGTCGGTAACGAGATTGAACTAGGTATGATCATACCGACGATCGAATCTCGGGCAAGTAACATAGAGATGACAAAGGAAACAACGTATGATGTTATGCGGTTTCACCAATAAAGATATTCGTAGAATATGTAGGAGCCAATATGAGCATCCAGGTTCCGCTATTGGTTATTGACCGGAGATGTGTCTCGGTCATGTCTACATAGTTCTCGAACCCGTAGGGTCCGCACGCTTAACATTCGATGACAATTTGTATTATGAGTTATGTGATTTGATGTACCGAAATGATCGAGGAGTCTCGAAATGGTCGAGGCGTAAAGATCAATATATTGGAAGGCTATATTCGGTCATCGGAAAGGTTCTGAGTGATTCGGGTATATTTCGGAGTACCGAAGAGTTACGGGAATTTGCCGGGGAAGTAATGGGCCACACGGGAAAGGATAGAAGGGCCTCAAGGGGTGGCTGCGCACCCCCCATGGGCTGGTCCGAATTGGACTAGGGAGGGGCGGCGCCCCCCTCTTTCCTTCTCTCCCTCTTCCCCTTCCTTCTTCTCCTAATCCAACTAGGGAAGGGGGGAACCTACTCCTACTAGGAGTAGGAATCCCCCTTGGGGCGCGCCATAGAGAGGGTCGGCCCTCCTCTCCTCCACTCCGTTATATAAGCGGGAGGGGAGCACCCCATAAACACACAAGTTGATTTCTTAGCCGTGTGCGGTGCCCCCCTCCATAGATTTCCACCTCGGTCATATTGTCGTAGTGCTTAGGCGAAGCCCTGCGTCGGTAACTTCATCATCACCGTCAACACACCGTCGTGCTGACGAAGCTCTCCCTGACACTCAGCTGGATCTAGAGTTCGTGGGACGTCACTGAGCTGAACGTGTGTAGATCGCGAATGTGTCGTACCTTCGGTGCTAGGATCGGCCGGATCGTGAAGACACACGACTACATCAACCGCGTTGTCATAACGCTTCCGCTTACGGTCTACGAGTGTACGTGGACAACACTCTTCCCCTCTCGTTGCTATGCAACACCTAGATGGATCTTGCTTGTGCGTAGGAATTTTTTTGAAATTACTGCGTTCCCCAACAGTGGTATCCGAGCCAGGTCTATGCGTAGATGTTATATGCACGAGTAGAACACAAAGGAGTTGTGGGCGTGGGTATATACATATTTCTTGCTGTCACTAGTTGATTCTTGATTCGGCGGTATTGTTGGATGAAGCGGTTTTACCGATGTGCTTCGCACACACGTGGCTGGTGGGTGTCAGTTTCTCGAACTTTAGTTCAATCGGATTCAATGAACAGGGTTATTTCTGAAGATCAAAAAGAAATCACTATACCGTGTTGTGGTTTTGATGCGTAGGTAAGAACGGTTTTTGCAAAGCCCGTAGCAGCCACGTAAAACTTGCAACAACAAAGTAGAGGACGTATAACTTATTTTTGCAGGGCATGTTGTGATGTGATATGGTCAAGACGTGATGAGATATAATTTGCCGTATGAGATGATCATGTTTTATTGAAGTTATCGGCAACTGGCAGGAGCCTTATGGTTGTCTCTTTATTGCATAAGATGCAAGCGCCATATAATTGCTTCACTTTATCGGTATACGATAGCAATAGTTGCAAAAGCAATAGTTGGCGAGACGACCATCTGACGACACATTGATAGAGATCAAGATGATGGAGATCATGGTGTCATGCCGTTGACGATGGAGATCATGACGGTACTTTGGAATGGAGATCAAAGGCAGAAGATGATGATGGCCATATCATGTCACATATTTTGATTGAATGTGATGTTTATCTTTTATGCATCTTATTTTGCTTAGTACGTCAGTAGCATTATAAGATAATCCCTCACTAAATTTCAAGGTATAACTGTTCTCCCTGAGTATGCACCATTGCGACAGCCACATGATGATCGGGCGTGATAAGCTCTATGTTCACATACAACGGGTGCAAGCCAGTTTTGCACATGCAGAATACTCTGGGTTAAACTTGACGAGCCTAGCATATGCAGATATGGCCTCGGAACACTGGAGACCGAAAGGTTGAGCGTGAATCATATAGAAGATATGATCAACATAGAGATGTTCACCATTGAAAACTACTCCATCTCACGTGATGATTGGACATGGTTTAGTTGATATGGATCACGTGATCACTTAGATGATTAGAGGGATGTCTATCTATAAGTGAAAGTTCTTAAGTAATATGATTAATTGAACTTTAATTTATCATGAACTTAGTCCTGATAGTAATTGCATATCTATGTTGTAGATCAATAGCTTGCGATGTAGCTTCCCGTTTAATTTTGATATGTTCCCGTTTAATTGTAGATCAATAGTCATGCCCGTGTCGAGAGGTATGAGACCTCTGACAGTATGTTGCCTACAAGATGGAGGAGAATAGCTCAACCAGTGAGTATGTGCTCATATTGTCTGGGTACTACAATTGCTTGAATCAAGTGGGAGTTAATCTTCCAGATAAGATAGTAATTGATAAAGTTCTCTAGTCACTATCACCAAGTTACTAGAACTTAGTGGTGAACTATAATATGCAAGGGATGACGAAAACGATTCCCGAGCTCTTCGTGATGCTGAAATCGACGAAGGTAGAAATCAAGAAAAGTACCAAATGTTGATGGTTGACAAAACCACTAGTTTCAAGTAAAAGGGCAAGGGAAAGAAAGGGAACTTCAAGAAGAATGGCAAGCAAGCTGCCACTCCCATGAAGAAGCCCAAAGATAGACCCAATCCTGAAACTGGGTGCTTCTACTACAAAAAGGAAATGGTCACTGGAAGTGGAACTGCCTTAGATACTTGGCTGATAAGAAGGATGAAAAAGTGAACAAAGGTATATTTGATATACATGTTATTGATGTGTACTTTACTAGTGTTTATAGCAACCCATCAGTGTTTTATACTGGTTCAGTTGCTAAGGGTAGTAACTCGAAACGGGAGTTGCAAAATAAACAGAGACTAGTTAAGGACGAGGTGATGATGAGTGTTGGAAGTGATTCCAAGGTTGATAAGATCACCGTCGCACACTCCCTTTACCTTCCGGATTACTGTTGAACCTAAAATAAATGTTATTTGGTGTTTGCGTTGAGCATAAATATGATTGAATCATTTTTGTTGCTATACGGTTATTCATTTAAGTCAAAGAATAATTGTTGTTCTATTTACATGAATAAAACCTTCTATGGTCATACACTCAATATAAATGGTTTATTGAATCTCGATCGTAGTAATACACATATTCATAATATTGAAGCCAAAAGATGCAAAGTTAATAATGATAGTGCAACTTATATGTGGTACTGCTGTTTAGGTCATATTGGTGTAAAGCGCATGAAGAAACTCCATGCTGATGGACTTTTGGAATCACTTGATTATGAATCACTTGATGCTTGAGAACCATGCCTCATGGGCAAGATAACTAAGACTCCGTTCTCCGGAACAATGGAGCGAGCAACTGACTTATTGGAAATGATACATACTGATGTATGCGATCCGATAAGTGTTGAGGCTCGCGGCGGGTATCGTTATTTTCTGACCTTGACAGATGATTTGAGAAGATATGGGTATATCTACTTAATGAAGCATAAGTCTGAAACAATTGAAAAGTTCAAAGAATTTCAGAGTAAAATGGAAATTCATCGTAACAAGAAAATAAAGTTTTCACGATCTGATCGCGGAAGCGAATATTTGAGTTACAAGTTTGGTCTTCATTTGAAATAATGTGGAATAGTTTCCCAACTCACGCCACCTGGAACACCACAGCATAATGGTGTGTCCGAACATTGTAATCGTACTTTATTGGATATGGTACGATCTATGATGTCTCTTACCGATTTACCACTATCATTTTGAGGTTATGCATTAGAGACAGCTGCATTCACGTTAAATAGGGCACCATCTAAATCCGTTCAGATGACACCATATGAACTATGGTTTGCTAAGAAACCAAAACTGTCGTTTCTTAAAGTTTGGGGTGGCGATGCTTATGTGAAAAAGTTTCAAACTGATAAGCTCGAACCCAAATGAGAGTAGTGCGTCTTCATAGGATACCCAAAAGAAACTGTTGGATACACGTTCTATCATAGATCCAATGGCAAGATATTTTGTTTCTAAGAATGGATCATTTCTAGAGAAGGAGTTTCTCTCGAAAGAAGTGAGTGGGAGGAAAGTAGAACTTGATGAGGTAATTGTACCTTCTCCCGAATTGGAAAGTAGTTCATCACAGAAATTAGTTCCATTGATTCCTACACCAATTAGTGAGGAAGCTAATGACGATGATCATGAAACTTTAGATGAAGTTACTACCGAACCTCGTAGGTCAACCAGAGTACGGTCCGCACCAGAGTGGTATGGTAATCCTGTTCTAGAAGTCATGTTACTAGACCATGACGAACCTACGAACTATGAGGAAGCGATGATGAGCTGATACGTCTCCAACGTATCTATAATTTTTAATTGTTCCATGCTATTATATTATCAACTTTGCATGTTTTATATGCATTTATATGCTATTTCATAAGATTTTTGGGACTAACCTATTAACCTAGAGCAAAGTGCCAGTTTATGTTTTTTCCTTGTTTTAGAGTATTGCAGAAAAGGAAAATCAAACGGAGTCCAATTGACCTGAAACTTCACGGAACATATTTTTGGACCAGAAGAAGCCCACGGAGTATCGGAGATGGACCAGGAGAGTCCCGGGCTGCCCACGAGGGTGGGGGCACGCCCACCCCCTGGGTGCGCGCCCCTGCCTCGTGGACAGCCCGGAGATCCACCGACGTACTTCTTTCTCCTATAT
>NC_041392.1:50060373-50071119 GCF_002162155.2 Triticum dicoccoides
CTCCGGTGGCCATCTTCATCATCCCGGTGCTCTCCATGACGAGAAGGGAGTAGTTCTCCCTCGGGGCTGAGGGTATGTACCAGAAGCTATGTGTTTGATCTCTCTCTCTCTCTCTCTCTCTCTCTCTCTCTCTCTCGTGTTCTTGAGGTGGTACGATCTTGATGTATCACGAGCTTTGCTATTGAAGTTGGATCTTATGATGTTTCTCCCCCACTACTCTCTTGTTATGGATTGATTTTTCACTTTGAAGTTATCTTATCAGATTGAGTCTTTAAGGATTTGAGAACACTTGATGTATCTCTTGCGTGGGATACCCGTGGTGACAATGGGGAATTCTATTGATCCACTTGATGTATGTTTTGGTGATCAACTTGCGGGTTCCGCCCATGAACCTATGCATAGGGGTTGGCACACGTTTTCGTCTTGACTCTCCGGTAGAATCTTTGGGGAACTCTTTGAAGTACTTTGTGTTGGTTTGAATAGATGAATCTGAGATTGTGTGATGCATATCATATAATCATACCCACGGAGACTTGAGGTGACATTGGAGTATCTAGGTGACATTAGGGTTTTGGTTGATTTGTGTCTTAAGGTGTCACTCTAGTATGAACTCTATGATAGATTGAACGGAAAGAATAGCTTCGTGTTATTTTACTATGGACTCTTGAATAGATAGATCAGAAAGGATAACTTTGAGGTGGTTTTGTACCCTACCATAATCTTTTCGTTTGTTCTCCGCTATTAGTGACTTTGGAGTGACTCTTTGTTGCATGTTGAGGGATAGTTATATGATCCAATTATGTTATTATTGTTGAGAGAACTTGCACTAGTGAAAGTATGAACCCTAGGCCTTGTTTAAACGCATTGCAATACCGTTTGTGCTCACTTTTATTATTAGTTACCTTGCTGTTTTTATATTTTCAGATTACAAAAACCTTTATCTACCATCCATATACCACTTGTATCACCATCTCTTCGCCGAACTAGTGCACCTCTTCAATTTACCACTGTATTGGGTGTGTTGGGGACACAAGAGACTCTTTGTAATTTGGTTGCAGGGTTGCTCGAGAGAGACCATCTTCATCCAATGCCTCCCACGGATTGATAAACCTTAGGTCATCCACTTGAGTGAAATTTGCTACTGTTGGAAATATGCCCTAGAGGCAATCATAAAAGCATTATTATTATATTTCTTTGTTCATGATAATTGTCTTTATTCATGCTATAATTGTGTTATCCGGAAATCGTAATACATGTGTGAATAACAGACACCAACATGTCCCTAGTAAGCCTCTAGTTGACTAGCTCGTTGATCAATAGATAGTCATGGTTTCCTGGCTATGGACATTGGATGTCATTGATAACGGGATCACATCATTAGGATAATGATGTGATGGACAAGACCCAATCCTAAACATAGCACAAGATCGTATAGTTCGTTTGCTAGAGTTTTTGCAATGTCAAAGTATCTCTTCCTTCGACCATGAGATCGTATAACTCCTGGATGCCGTAGGAGTGCTTTGGGTGTATCAAACGTCACAACGTAACTGGGTGACTATAAAGGTGCACTACAGGTATCTCCGAAAGTATCTATTGTTTTATATGGATCGAGACTGGGATTTGTCACTCCGTATGACGGAGAGATATCACTGGGCCCACTCAGTAATGCATCATCATAATGAGCTCAAAGTGACCAAGTGTTTGGTCACGGGATCATGCATTACGGTACGAGTAAAGTGACTTGCCGGTAACAAGATTGAACGAGGTATTGGGATACCGACGATCGAATCTCGGGCAAGTAACATATCGATTGACAAAGGGAATTGCATACGGGGTTGATTAAATCCTCGACATCGTGGTTCATCCGATGAGATCATCGTGGAGCGTGTGGGAGCCAACATGGGTATCCAGATCCCGCTGTTGGTTATTGACCGGAGAGCGATCTCGGTCATGTCTACATGTCTCCCGAACCCGTAGGGTCTACACACTTAAGGTTCAGTTACGCTAGGGTTGTAAGGATATGTATATGCAGTAACCTGAATGTTGTTCGGAGTCCCGGATGAGATCCCGGACGTCACGAGGAGTTCCGGAATGGTCCGGAGGTAAAGATTTATATATGGGAAGTCCTGTTTCGGGCATCGGGACAAGTTTCGGGGTTATCGGTATTGTACCGGGACCACCGGAGGGGTCCCGGGGGCCCACCGGGTGGGGCCACCCATCCCCGGGGGCCACATGGGCTGTAGGGGGTGCGCCTTGGCCTGCTTGGGCCAAGGGCACCAGCCCCACTAGGCCCATGCGCCTAGGGTTTCCAAGGGGGAGGAGTCCTACTAGTGGAAGGCACCTCCTAGGTGCCTTGGGGGGGAGGGAAACCCCCCTTGGCCGCCGCACCCCCTAGGAGATTGGATCTCCTAGGGCCGGCCACCCCCCCTTGGCACCCCTATATATAGTGGGGGAGAGGAGGGACTTCATACCTTGAGTCCTTGGCCTTTGGTTGCCTCCTTCTCCCTCCCCAACACCTCCTCCACCTCCTTATTGCTTAGCGAAGCTCTGCCGGAGTACTGCAGCTCCATCAACACCACGCCGTCGTGCTGCTGCTGGTGCCATCTCCCTCAACCTCTCCTCCCCTCCTTGCTGGATCAAGAAGGAGGAGACGTGGCTGTTTCCGTACGTGTGTTGAACGCGGAGGTGCCGTCCGTTCGGTGCTAGGATCTCCGGTGATTCGAATCACGTCGTGTTCGACTACATCATCCCCGTTCTTTGAACGCTTCCGCTCGCGATCTACAAGGTATGTAGATGCATCTATTCACTCGTTGCTAGATGAACTCCTAGATGATCTTGGTGAAACGAGTAGGAAAATTTTTGTTTTCTGCAACGTTCCCCAACAGCTACTGTCTTCCAAACCTCTGCACTTGGAGGCCCAACAATGTCTACAAGAAGAAGGTTGTGTAGTAGACATCATGAGCCCAGATTCCGCAAAATGGCTTGAGGCCATGAAATCTGAGATGGGATCCATGTATGAGAACAAAGTATGGACTTTGATTGACTTGCCCGATGATCGGTGAGTCATTGAGAATAAATGGATCTTCAAGAGGAAGACGAACACTGATAGTAGTGTTACTATCTACAAAGCTCAAATTGTCGCAAAAATGTTTTCGACAAGTTCAAGGTGTTGACTACGATGAGATTTTCTCACTCATATCGATGCTTAAAAGTCTGTTCGAATCATGTTGGCAGTTGCCGCATTTTATGAAATCTGGCAAATGGATGTCAAAACTGCATTCCTTAATGGATTTCTTAAAGAAGAGTTGTATATGATGCAACTAGAAGGTTTCATCGATCCTAAAGGTGCTAACAAAGTGAGCAAGCTCCAGCGATCCATCTATGAACTAGTGCAAGCATCTCGGAGTTGGAATATATGCTTTGATAAAGTGATCAAAGCATATGGTTTTATACAGACTTGCAGTAAAGCCTGTATTTACAAGAAAGTGAGTGGGAGCACTACAACATTTCTGATAAGTATATGTGAATGACATATTGTCGATCGGAAATAATGTAGAATTTTCTGGAAAGCATAAAGGAATGTTTGAAAGGAGTTTTTCAAAGAAATACCTCGGTGAAGCTACTTACATATTGAGCATCAAGATCTATAGAGATAGATCAAGACGCTTGATATATTTTCAATGAGTACATACCTTGACAAGATTTTGAAGTAGTTCAAAATGGAATAGTTAAAGAAGGAGTTTTTGCCTGTGTTGCAAGGTGTGAAGTTGAGTAAAGACTCAAAACCCGACCACGACAGAAAATAGAAAGAGGATGAAAAGTCATTCCCTATGCCTCAGTCATAGGTTCTACAAACTATGCTATGCTGTGTACCAGACCTATTGTGTACCTCACCATAAGTTTGGCAAGAGGGTACAATAGTGACCCAAGAGTGGATCACTAGACAGCGGTCAAAAATATCCTTAGTGGAATAAGGAAATGTTTCTCGGTTATGGAGGTGACAAAGAGTTCATCGTGAAGAGGTACGTAGATGCAAGCTTTGACACCGATCTGGATGACTCTAAGTCTTCATCTATATACATATTGAAAGTAGGAGCAATTAGCTAGAGTAGCTCTATGCAAAGCACTGTAGACATAGAAATTTGCAAAATACATACGGCTCTGAATGTGGCAGACCCGTTGACTAAATTTCTCTCACAAGAAAAACATGACCACTCTTTGGGTGTTAATCACATAGTGATGTGAACTAGATTATTGACTCTAGTAAACCCTTTGGGTGTTAGTCACATGGAGATGTGAACTAATCACATAAAGATATGAACTATTGGTGTTAAATCACTTGACGATCTGAACTAGATTATTGACTCTAATGCAAGTGGGAGACTGACGGAAATATGCCCTAGAGGCAATAATAAAGTTGTTATTTATATTTCCTTATATCATGATAAATGTTTATTATTCATACTAGAATTGTATTAACCGAAAACTAAGTACATGTGTGAATACATAGACAAACAGAGTGTTGTCATTTGATGAACGGGATCACATCCTTAGAGAATGATGTGATGGATAAGACCCACCCATCCGTTAGCTTAGCATAATGATCGTTCAGTTTTATTGCTACTGCTTTCTTCATGACTTATACATGTTCCTTTGATTATGAGATTATGCAACTCCCGAATACCGGAGGAACACCTTGTGTGCTATCAAACGTCACAACGTAACTGGATGATTATAAAGATGCTCTACAGGTTTCTCCAATGTTGTTTGTTGAGTTGGCATAGATCAACATTAGGATTTGTCACTCCGTCTATCGAAGAGGTATCTCTGGGCCCTCTCGGTAATTTACATCACTATGAGCCTTGCAAGCAATGTGACTAATGAGTTAGTAGCGGGATGATGCATTATGGAACAAGTAATGAGACTTGCCGGTAATGAGATTGAAATAGGTATGATGATACCGACGATCGAATCTCGGGCAAGTAACATACCGATGATAAAGGGAACAACATATGTTTTATGTGGTTTGACCGATAAAGATCTTTGTAGGATATGTAGGAGCTAATATGAGCATCCAGGTTGCACTATTGGTTATTGACCGGAGATGTGTCTCGGTCATGTCTACATAGTTCTCAAACCCATAGGGTCCGCACGCTTAACGTTCGATGACGATTTGTATTATGAATTATGTGATTTGATGTACCGAAGGTTGTTTGGATTCCCGGATGAGATCACGGACATGAAGAGGAGTCTCGAAATGGCCGAGATGTAAATATTGATATATTGGAAGGCTATATTTGGACATCGGAAAAGTTCCGAGTGATTCGAGTATTTTTCGGAGTACCAGAGAGTTACGGGAATTCGCCGGGGAAGTAATTGGCCTTAATGGGCCATATGGAAAGGGGAGAAGGGCCTCAAGGGGTGGCTGCACGCCCCCCATGGGCTGGTCCGAATTGGACTAGGGAGGGGCCGGCGCCCCCGTCTTTCCTTCTCTCCCTCTGCCCCTTCCTTCTTCTCCTACTCCAACTAGGGAAGGGGGAAACCTACTCCTACTAGGAGTAGGAATCCCCCTTGGGGCGCTCCATAGAAAGGGCCGGGCCTCCCCTCCTCCACTCCTTTATATACGGGGGAAGGGGCATGCCATAAACACACAAGTTGATTTCTTAGCCGTGTGAGGTGCCCCCCTCCATAGATTTCCACCTCGGTCTTATTGTCGTAGTGCTTAGGCGAAGCCCTACGTTGGTAACTTCATCATCACCGTCAACACGGCGTCGTGCTGACGAAGCTCTCCCTCGACACTTAGCTGGATCTAGAGTTCGTGGAACGTCACCGAGCTGAACGTGTGCAGATCGCGGAGGTGCCGTACCTTCGGTGCTAGGATCGGCCGGATCATGAAGACGTACGACTACATCAACTGCGTTGTCATATCGCTTCCGCTTACGGTCTACGAGGGTACATGGACAACACTCTTCCCCTCTCGTCACCTAGATGGATCTTGCGTGTGCGTAGGAATTTTTTTAAAATTACTGCGTTCCCCAGCGGTTCCGCCTCCAGAGCATCATTGCAGTTGAAGATACAACGGTAGGTAGCAAATGTCACGCTGCCATCCTACCTGCGCAGTGTCAATACCGCCACCGCCAATAGGTAGTTTCGGCCATGGCAATGAAGAGGAGGAAGACCCCCGGCCTCTGCATCTAGACGATGCATGCAACCACTTTATTAATTGTTCACACACACTAGTAGAAAAGGGGGCTTTGGTCCAGGCCGGGTAACCCCATTAGTCTCGGTTCAGTCCAGAACCGGGACCAATGGGGGCATTGGTCCCGGTTCGTGAGCCCAGGGGGGCGGCCGGGCCACGTGGGCCATTGGTCCCGGTTCATCTAGACCTTTTGGTCCCGGTTGGTGGGATGAACCGGGACCAATGGGCCTCGCTCCTGGCCCACAACCATTGGTCCCGGTTCGTGCCACAAACCGGGACTAAAGATTAGACCTTTAGTCCCGGTTTGAGGCACGAACCGGGACTAATGGGGATGAGACCTTTAGTCCCGGTTCGTGCCACGAACCTGTACTAAAGGTCCCATTTTCGAACTCTACCCCCCCTGGATCGCTTTTCAGTTTTTTTTAAAAAAAAAGAAAATGATGGAAATGTCAAAAAAAATAAAAGAAAATAAGTTTCCCATGTGATATGTGGTCTAGTTGTTGGGAAAATTTGCAAATGTGAATTTTGACTTTATTTGCAAAATCTCTCTGAAATTTGTAAAAATAGGCATAATTTTTGCATACTAACTCGGATGAAAAAGTTTTTTATATGAAAAATCATCTACTCGAAAAACCTAATAGAAAAAAAGTTACGGGGCTTTTAAGATCTAGAGTGAGAAAATCGAAAAAAATTCAAACAGTGGGCAAACTGTGGTCAAACAATGGTCAAACTAATTATTCTAGAATATTAGTGTTACTAAATAATTATTTCAGTTATTTCAATTTTGGTCAAATCTGGTCAAACTGTGGTCAAACAATGGTCAAACTAATTATTCAAGAAATATTAGTGTTACTAAATAATTATTGTTTTTTAAAACAATAGTTTCAAAATAAAACTATGAAATGTGTCACTTCATGCTCAAGCAAAATTCCTGAAGGTTAATAGGATTGACATCTTAGTATTGTCAGGAAAACAACAAGTGCAGACTTGGAGCGAGGAAGAATAGAACCCGGAAGTTAAGCGTGCTCAGGCTGGGGGAGTGGGAGGATGGGTGACCGTTCGGGAAGTTAGATGATTTGAAATGATGAGGGGTGATTAGAGGATAAATTGAGAAGTGATGAGGGGTGGTGATTACAGACTAGAGGTTAAAAAAATTCAGAAATTTGAAAATAAAAAAATTCAAAAAAAAGTCAAAAAGAAATTTCAAAAAAAATCATAAAATTTCCTTTAGTCCCGGTTGGTAACACCAACCGGGACTAAAGGTGGAACTCCACGTGGCCGCGCCCTTTAGTCCCGGTTCTGGATTGAACCGGGACTAAAGGGAGAGGCATTAGTACCGACATTTTAGTCCCGGTTCCAGAACCGGGACTAAAGGCCCTTATGAACCGGGACTGAAGGCCCTTTTTCTACTAGTGACAAGACTTTACAAAGTAATACAACAGTAAGACTAAAGACACCGTCTAGGCAATATCTATCGCTACTCCTATCCAATTGATGAAGGGATGCTGATAGTCTGGGCCTAATACCAAACAGACATCGCAGCCAAGCCTAACATCAAAGACCTGAGGTCCCATCCAGGACGCCTGCCGGGTATGGTTCACCCACTGGTCCGCCGCACTCCTCAAACAGGACGCCTACCGGGTATGAGGCCGCCGCAGTCACCTGCCACCAATCCATCTTTAGAGCTGTACTGCTGCATCTACCTTGCCCGGTCTAGCTGTCCTCGACGCCACCACGATGCCAGACCGCATCACCCTCCTGCGCGAGTCTATCTCCATGCACCGGACGCCGAGTCACCACAGCACCATGCCGTCGAGACCCGCCGCCATCAATGAGTGAGATTACGCACCGCTGCGCCAAAGAATCCGTCCTCTGGTCCCTCAATCACGTGTGTACCTCCAAGAATGACGCCCCCAAAGGGGGAACGACACCAGAGCGCCGCTGTCATCTAATCATCCGATCTAGGGTTTCCCCCGGAGGTAGTAGAGAGTGGCCTTGAACTTCTCCACGGTGATGCCTTCAAGAAGGGAACGATGCAGATAGCGCTGCCAGTGCCGGCCTTGGCAGTAGCTGAAAGAATGTTTTCACCTAGATCTGTTTGAAGGAATCCAACTCCCGTGCACGGCCACCGCCACCACCAGCCTGAGCACACGTCGCTGCCGGCACCTCCACGATGCCCAGAGGCCGTGAGATCACCGGCGGAGCCTGGCCACCAGATGCACCACCACCTCCATCTCGTAGGTCCACCGGCCACTCCCATCTCCAAAGCCTCCATCCCCGGTCCAATCTAGGTGTACCCAGATCCGCCGCCAGGAGGCAGCGCCCATGCTAGGGACGCCGCACCACCGGAGGGGATGCCACGCCGTTGAGCTAGCAGGGCGTCAGGGGAAGGCGCTGGGGACGGAAGTAACCTACCGCCCTACGACGCTGTTGAGGAGAAGGAGTCCCGCATCCCACCTCGTAGACCAGGTGACGAGCAGCCCTACCGCCGCCAATGCCACGGGGGCTTTGCCCGGTGGCGCCCGTGCATCACCTGTCAATTCTAGGAATTCAACTCGGGCCACTAGACTGCACAACCGCATGCCCAACCACTGAGCCAAGGCTCTCTTTGCAATTAGGAGTGGATGGTTGCGTATGAATGCAAATTAGGGGAATTTTAAAGCTTATAATCGATGGGGACAACAGGATTTCAGACCACCGGCTAGCACGTGGAATCTATTTTCGTTGAAGAACTGCAAGATCCATTGTTGTTTGGCATGCATTTGAAGGGAAGAATAAGAAGCCCGTGACATATCAAAAAATTACTCCGTAGTTTAGATGTTGTGAACGCATAAATGTAAAAAATACAACTACTCCCTCCGTTCGGAATTACTTATCGCAGAAATGGATGTATCTAGACGTATTTTAGTTCTAGATATATCCATATCTGAGACAAGTAATTCCGAACGGAGGGAGTAGATGTGTATTTCATGCATGTTTAGTTCAATTTCAGTTGAGGGCATTATAGACATTTGAGCACACAACTCATCTCACAATCTTAGACAATAATATATTAAAAAAATTGATGGTTGATTCTACGGGAAGTTTCCTAGAATTTGATTCTGGAATCAAAAGCTGAAAAGAGGCCCTAGTATGTTTCTGAAGCCCAACTATGTTATGAGAATCACTTCAATAATTCCAAGCGTTTAGAAAATATAACTATACATATACTTGGGTAGGAACTCCAAGGGATAAGAGAAATGAACAATCACACGCTCCTTGATCATACAACCATATAGCCCCAACAAAAAATGGAATGGAAAGTGGCTATAACCACTTTCTTATCTGGACTTCACTAATGAATTAAATTTATCTAAGCAATACTTTTACGTCCTCACCCAACAAAACCATGTTCCAACATGAATGATAGTGCAAAAATGTGGAAGACTGCTGCGAGAGATCTAAGAAGAAAAGAATGAAGAGAGATTGTTTTGCAAAGAACCCTAGAACAGAATGAAGAGAAATAGAAAATTCACCACCGTGTTTTGAACCTTTGTTTTTATGTCGACTGAAAAAATTATCAAGTCGTGCACTGGGAACTCCATGATCCATCACTTGGATGCTGAGAAATGCAATACTAATTTGTTACTGTTGCAACTATCTTTAGACATGCTTCATGCAATCTTTTTTTACGACAAGTAGTGCAAAACCTACAATACATGTCCAGTGCCAGGCACGTTATAGTGTGTCTCCTCACTTGAATTCTCGCATCAATGTCCTTGATCTCCACTTCACACTTACAAATAAACTAAATGCATTGTAGCTATATTTACTGCCCCCGTAGATTGTCTAAAGCCCATTAATGCTCAACTGTTGAGAATCACTTCAAGTATTTCTCACAAGTTGAAGAAACAACAAATATACCATACTTTAATAAGAACTTGATGGAGTGGGAGTGTGGTGGTTGGGAATGATCAACCACATGTGCTTTGTCAATATCACAATATAGCCACAACAGAACAATAGAAATAATAGCAGCCGTGTGATTCTTATTTGGACATCAGTAATGAATTAACTTTTAATGAAAAATATTACTTCCTCGCCCAACTAAACCATATTATAAAACACTTCCGCTTCGGTAGACCCCCTGTAAACACAAGGACGGCCGAGATTGCCCAATACCCCTTCATAACAGAGGGCAGGATGGGCATGTTTTGAAAAAGCTTCCCCCGCCAGCCCGACCGCCCGCAAAAAAAAACAGGTGAAGCAATACGTATATGAATACAGCCCGCCCGCCCGGGAGGGAAAAAAAATTAAACCGGCCGGCCGCACGCGCCTGGTGACGTGGCAGCACTGATAGAAAAAGGGCCTATAGTCCCGGTTCGTAAGGGCCTTTAGTCCCGGTTCTGGAACCGGGACTAAAGTGTCGGTACTAATACGTCCCCCCTTTAGTCCCGGTTCAATCCAGAACCGGGACTAAAGGCCCTCCACGTGGGCAGTCCGCAGAGCCCAGTCAGGAGACCCTTTGGTCCCGGTTGGTGGCACCAACCGGGACCAATAGGCATCCA
>NC_041392.1:50071616-50078322 GCF_002162155.2 Triticum dicoccoides
GGGGGGGGTTGGGGGTTTTGGGGGGTTAATTTAGGTGTTTCATATATTGTGTTAGCTAGCTATAATTAATAGAGAGAAGTGTCCTCTCTTATGTCCGTGCTTGGTCGACACTACGTACTATACATACGTATAGAGAGGACTAGACACGCTGGCTAGCTAGTAAGCAAATGAAGGAAACAGAAGATCGTCATGAACATATATGCATACAGAGAGAAGTGATATCGACCACCTCTCCTTCTCCGAGAGATTGGTCGAACAACAAGTTCTCGTATATCTATCTGACACTACCGGCTACATATATACAATAATTATCTCTTACAAATATAATCATACGGACTCAGGGTCCACATAGAATTCTTCGTCTTCAGGGATCACGTGGTCAAGAAAGAATGCCGCCAATTCCTCTTGAATTGCTCGCATGCGAGCTGGTGCTAGGAGTTCATCCCGCTTCCGAAACATCTAATTTGAAGAAGGGGGTCAATACATATATATATGAATGAATGAAACTCAACACAAATGATGGTAATAAAATAAAATTGTGAATGTTGTTATTTACATACTTCATATTGTTCGTTAGAGTACCCGCCCCGCTCACAGGTCGTGTCGCGGATGGACTCGCAGATGTAGTATCCACAGAAATCATTCCCTTATTCCTGCCACAACCACTTTACAAGAAATAGAGGTCAATCAAACTGATAAGCAAGAATGCTAAATGGTATTGATGAAACTAGCGCTTGAATCACTAGGAGATGCGCGGAACATGCTACTATAGTACTTACTTTCGGGTGTCTAAATTCCAGCTCCTTCGGCAGTCCCGGAACTGTTTTGGTGAATTTTCTCCAAACCCTGCCGGACAAAGAAAACAATTACTTGATATCAGGAAATGAACAAAGTTGCTGATATGGTGGATAATGATCGATTTAACTTACTTCTGGAGTATTTGAGTCATGTCTGCATAGTCCTGGGGATCTTTTCATTTAGAGTCTAAGACAGTTACTACTCCCTGCTCAAGCTTAATCTCTAGGAGAATATAGTGGAAACTGCACACACATGCATAACTCATCAATTACATTACTATAATCTTGACTAATATATAAGGGAAACCGAATACGCACAAGACAGTAACACTCACCTGAAGTTGTAAGGAAAGAGTATTATATCTTTGTTTTGATTTCTTACGAACGATCGTAGCAAGTTGGCCTCGGTAGCTGCGGCATGAAGCTTAACCTCAGTTGCATCTATGAGATATGTGTTAATGAACCCAATATCACCGACTTGTCTTTTCTTCAATTCGGCGATCTTCAATCTGCATAATATAGTGAGGATGATTATAAATACATGCAATGAAAGAGCTAAGCTATATAGAGAAACTTAATGACAGAAGTAGTACTACTTACGGCAGTAGCAGGCGACCGTTGTTTTATCGAGGGCCAATTGATTGAAAAACTGATAGAACTCCTCAAATGGAACAGGCAATAGATCAATTCCAACGAGGTCATGCTCCTTTTTAACTTTCACATACAAAGTACTCCTCCCCCCAGAGTCTCTGCAGATTTTCAAGTACCAATCATGCAATCTTCGCATCATCGTTGATAGAGATCTTTCATCTTTGACGAGAGGCTTCCCGTACTCGTATCTTTGTATCTGCACGTCCATGGGTTCATAATGTACTTCGTCGGGCAGGTAATCTGCAAGATTGCTATAACCGGGCACCATCCTCGGATCATTAGCGACGTTGTGGCTAGGCACCTTGAGCGGGGGGCACGATTGCTTCGCTTGTTCGCCGAGCTGGGCAATTTGTTTCCCAGCTCGTCGTTCTTTCAGCCTTTGATCACTGACAGTACTTCCCGACCGCTCCGGAAATTCCTTTCCAATAATGCGGTCATAGTTTCCTTTCGGCGGATCAGACTTCGGTGGTTTTGTCAGGGCAGCCAGAGTGCGCTTCACTTTCACCCGATCTACCTTCTCCTCCGGAGGTGGATGTTTCTTTGCTTTCACCCCTTCAAAGAATTTCTTCACTTCTTCTCGCGCGATCTCGGTGTTCTCCTCCTGGGTCCTCTCGTATGGTAACTTCTCTGGAGTCTTCAGAGAAGGACCGAATCTGTATGTCCTCCCACCTCTGGTTGTACTGCTAGACGCCGACCGAGCAGACGTAGCGGTTGTCTTCTTTACTTGCTTAAGAGGCGGAGGAGAAGGACTACGACGCACCGGAGCAGCTAGAGCGGCGGCAGGTCTCTTCTGCCCTTGCTGACGAGGCGGAAAGGCGGAGGCTGGCTGCTCGGGCGCGTCGGCTCAGGCGGAGAAGGAGGCTGAGTGCCGCCACGCGCCGGAGAAGGAGCCGACCGAGGGCCCTGATCGTCACTCACCGGAGGAGGAGGCGATGGAGGCGGAGTGCCCTGACTCGCCGGAGGAGGAGGAGGAGGCGGTGGCGTCCAGTTCGGAAGGTTGATGAGCTCCTTCCGCCATAGGCATGGAGTCTTCAGAGCAGACCCCAACCAAGTCTCCCCTTCACCGGTAGGGTGGTCAAGCTGGAGGTCCTCAAATCCCTCCGTTATCTCATCCACCATCACCCTAGCATATCCTTCTGGAATCGGCCGGCAGTGAAAAGTTGCGCCGGGTTCAGTAGGATAAACAGAGCCAACAGCCGCCTTGACCTTCAAATTCATCCATTGCGTCATAAGGTGGAAATTTTGAGACTCCGTTATAGCATCCACGGGATAGCTGGCAGGAGCCGTCAAGGCATGCTCTGGCTGAAGCAGCTCGGTGGAAGCCACGCTGCTTCTGCGCTGAGATGGCGGGGTAGCTTCAGGGGAGGCTTCGGCAGTACGTTTGCTGCGATTTGCTTCTCGTTCCTCTATCGCATCTACCCTTGCTTGCAGCGCCTGCATTTGGGTCTTCTGCACTTTTTTCCTCCTCTCATGGGATTTGTACCCGCCTGCGTCCGGAAACCCAACCTTCCACGGAATGGAGCCTGGCGTGCATCGTGTCCGTCCAGGGTGCTCAGGATTCCCGAGGGCCATTGTGAGCTCGTCGTTCTCTCTGTCTGGAAAGAACGTCCCTTCCTGCGCTGCTTCGATATACTGCTTAAGCTTACTGACTGGTATGTCCATTTGATTGTTTGTCCAAATGCACTTCCCTGTTACAGGGTCCAGGGTTCCGCCAGCCCCGAAGAACCAAGTACGGCAACGGTCTGGCCAGTTAATTGTCTCTAGTTCGATCCCTTTATGAACCAGATCATTCTCAGTCTTGGACCACTTAGGCCGGGCTACGAGGTAGCCACCTGACCCCGTGCGATGGTGAAGCTTCTTCTTCGCAGCATTTTGCTTGTTTGTCGCCGACATCTTCTGACTCTTTCCCGATGTCTTGTGGGCCACAAATGCGGGCCAGTGATCTCTGATCTTCTCATATCTGCCCTTGAATTCTGGTGTCTCATTATTTTTTACAAACTTATTCAGCTCTTTCTTCCACCTCCTGAATAGTTCTGCCATCCTCTTCAGAGCAAAAGACTTGATTAATTTCTCTTTAACTGGGTTCTCTGGATTATCCTCAGGCGGTAGGGTGAAATTTGACTTCAGCTCAGTCCAAAGATCATTTTTCTGCATATCATTGACATAAGAGACCTCAGGGTCTTCTGTAGCCGGCTTAAACCATTGCTGGATGCTTATCGGGATCTTGTCCCTAACCAGAACCCCGCACTGAGCAACAAATGCACTCTTGTCCGGAGGGGTTCAATAGGTTGGCCGTCGGACGCGATTGCTATGATCTCAAACTTTTCATCTGAGCTCAACTTTTTCTTCGGGCCTCGTCTCTTTACCGAAGTTGTGCTCGATCCGGAGGGCTAGATAAAAGAACAAAGACTTAATTAATATGTGTACATACCAAAACAATGAATGCATCAATCAGCTAGTCAGCATAGGCTTAACTAATATAGATACCTGGCCGGACTCGGTTCGGTCACCGGAGCCGTCATCACGGTCTCCTTCTTGCACCGGCATTGGGTCACCGGAGCCGTCCTCATGTTCTTCTTCTTGCACTAGCATTAGGTCACCGTAGCCAGCTTGTTCACCCTCTCCTTCCAGACCATCGGTTTCGTTGAGAAACAACGAGATGGCATCACTTCCTTCTGCGATTATGTCCCTCAACAACGCTTCTTTTGTTGCTTCGTCTAGGGCGGTGTCCATAGTTTCTACAAATATTTACAACATGGCAATTATTATTCAAACATGACAGATGGATATATTAGTGCCAAACGTAGAACTAGCTACCTAATCATAGTAAGCTATCGGGAGGGGGTATATATCGACAACGATGACACTACATCATGTCCCTCGACGACCCTCGTTCCCGATAAAAAAAAGAGGAAGAAGAAGAAAAAAAAGAGGAGAAGAAAGAATAGAGGAGAAGAACCCTCAAACCCTCGACCCCTAGACGACCCTCTTCTTCCTCTCATGTTCGAGAGGATCGCCGAGGGGTCGGGAGGTTGCCTAGTGTCAAAGGATTCAACAAAACCATGTCTTCATCATTAGGCGAAAGTAACATGTGCATGATGGTACGAAGCTCTTCAAAGTTGTTCTGGAACGGAGTCCCAGATAGGATAATTCGCTTTTTGGTACAAAGTTCAGCAAGAGCCTTCCGAATATCGCTATTTGGAAGGCCTTTGCTAAATTCGTACCAAAAGGCGGATTATTCTATCCAGGACTCCATTCCAGAACAACTTTGTAGAACTTCGTACCAACATGCCCTGGTTACTTCCGGCTAATGATGAAGGCATGGATTTCTTCAATACTTGGACACTAGGAAACCTCTCTCGACCCCTCGGCGATCCTCGACCCCTCGAACCCTCGACGACCCTGGAACCCTCGACCCCTAGACGACCCTCTTCTTCCTCTCATGTTCGAGAGGATCGCCGAGGGGTCGGGAGGTTGCCTAGTGTCAAAGTATTCAACAAAACCATGTCTTCATCATTAGGTGAAAGTAACATGTGCATGATGGTACGAAGCTCTTCAAAGTTGTTCTGGAACGGAGTCCCAGATAGGATAATTCGCTTTTTGGTACAAAGTTCAGCAAGAGCCTTCCGAATACGCTATTTGGAAGGCCTTTGCTGAATTCGTACCGAAAGGCGGATTATTCTATCCGGGACTCCATTCCAGAACAACTTTGCAGAACTTCGTACCAATATGCCCTGGTTACTTCCGGCTAATGATGAAGGCATGGATTTCTTCAATACTTTGACACTAGGAAACCTCTCTCGACCCCTTGGCGATCCTCGACCCCTCGAACCCTCGACGACCCTGGAACCCTCGACCCCTAGACGACCCTCTTCTTCCTCTCATGTTCGAGAGGATCGCCGAGGGGGCGGGAGGTTGTCTAGTGTCAAAGGATTCAACAAAACCATGTCTTCATCATTAGGCGAAAGTAACATGTGCATGATGGTACGAAGCTCTTCAAAGTTGTTCTGGAACGGAGTCCCAGATAGGATAATTCGCTTTTTGGTACAAAGTTCAGCAAGAGCCTTCCGAATATCGCTATTTGGAAGGCATTTGCTGAATTCGTACCAAAAGGCAGATTATTCTATCCGGGACTCCATTCCAGAACAACTTTACAGAACTTCGTACCAACATGCCCTAGTTACTTCCGGCTAATGATGAAGGCATGGATTTCTTCAATACTTTGACACTAGGAAACCTCTCTCGACCCCTCGGCGATCCTCGACCCCTCGAACCCTCGACGACCCTGGAACCCTCGACCCCTAGACGACCCTCTTCTTCCTCTCATGTTCGAGAGGATCGCCGAGGTGGCGGGAGGTTGCCTAGTGTCAAAGGATTCAACAAAACCATGTCTTCATCATTAGGCGAAAGTAACCTGTGCATGATGGTACGAAGCTCTTCAAAGTTGTTCTGGAACGGAGTCCTAGATAGGATAATTCGCTTTTTGGTACAAAGTTCAGCAAGAGCCTTCCAAATATCTCCATTTGGAAGGCCTTTGCTGAATTCATACCAAAAGGCGGATTATTCTATCCGGGACTCCATTCCAGAACAACTTTGCAGAACTTCGTACCAACATGCCTGGGTTACTTCCGGCTAATGATGAAGGCATGGATTTCTTCAATACTTTGACACTAGGAAACCTCTCTCGACCCCTCGGCGATCCTCGACCCCTCGAACCCTCGACGACCCTCGAACCCTCGACCCCTAGACGACCCTGCTGGAACCCTCGACCCTCGAACCTATAGAACCCTCGAACCCTCGACCCCTCGAAGAGGAGAAATAAATAAGAAGAAGAAAAAAGAAGAAAAAGAAGAGGAGAAGGAAGAAAGGAATAGTGGAGAAGAAGAGAAAATAGAATAATAGTGGAGAAGAAAAAAGAAGAAAAAGAAGAGGAGAAGGAAGAAAGGAATAGTGGAGAAGAAGAGAAAATAGAATATATTCTATTTTCTCTTCTTCTCCACTATTCCTTTCTTCCTTCTCTTCTTTTTCTTCTTTTTTTTTCTTCTTATTTATTTCTCCTCTTCTTTTCCTCTCCTCTTCTTCTTTCTTTCCTCTTCTTATTTTCTTCTTTCCTATCCTTCTTTTTCTAAAATTGTAATTTTTGCATATATAAAACTTTTCTAAAATTGTAACTTTCTATATAAAACTTTCCTATCGGGAGGGGGAGAAGATCGAAGAAAAAAAAGAAGAAAAAAAAGAGGAGAAGAAGAAAAAATAGA
>NC_041392.1:50078850-50084943 GCF_002162155.2 Triticum dicoccoides
GTCCCGGTTAGTGCTATGACCCGGGACTAAAGGGGGGCAATGGTCACGGTTGGTGCCACGAACCGTGACCAATGCCCCCTTTAGTCCCGGTTGGTGCCACCAACCGGGACCAAAGGCCTTGGGCTGCCCCGCGCCCAAAAGTTTAGTCCCACATCGCTAGCTGAAGGGCGCCGGCACTGGTTTATAAGCGCTGGTGTGCCTCCCCATTCGAGCTCCTCTCTAATGCAGGCTTTCGGGCCTAAACTTGCTACTGCCTGTGGGCCTATTGGGCCTTCCGCGGGCCTGAATCCTGGCCCATGTAGGGTTTCTAGTCGTATTTAGGCCGTGGAGGCCCAGTAGGAGGCATTTTTTTTTGTTTTTTCTTTTTTATTTCTACATTTTTTTGGTTTTTTATTTTTTTATTTCTACTTACAACTAAATACTTACAGTTTTTTAGTGATTTCTTTTTGCTTTTAGGTCACAAAAATTATAAACTTTCTGTTAGTGCCACTAGTTTTAAATTTTGAATAGTTTAAATTTGAATTTTTAAAAATTTGTGTGAATCACTAGTTTATGAATAATTTTACTGTAAAAATAGAATTTTTTTTCTATTTATTTTTTATTTCTACTTACAACTAAATACTTACATTTTTTTAGTGATTTCTTTTTGCTTTTAGGTCACAAAAATTATAAACTTTCTATTAGTGCCATTAGTTTTAAATTTTGAATAGTTTAAATTTGAATTTTTAAAAATTTGTGTGAATCACTAGTTTATGAATAACTTTACTATAAAAATAGAATTTTTTTATTCTTTGCTATTTATTTTTTATTTATACTTACAATTAAATACTTATAGTTTGATTTTAGGTCACAAAAATTATATTCTTTTTGCTATTGAAGAATATTATAGTTTTATTTTAGTTGATCATAACATAATATTTTAATTGATTGTTTTTATTTTCATAAAAGTTTTGTAGTTTATTCTGTTTGCTATTAATTCATTCTTTGAGCTAAATGACTCTTTCGAAGTATCACTTTCGAAGTATCAAAGTTTCGAACCATAAGACATGAAAGCACTTCAAATGAACTCTGAAAAAGTTGAAAGTTGGGATGGTATCATAATTTCACCCACATAGCATGTGCATGTACAAAACGAAGAATGGTAGCATGTTTGTCTGTTACAAATTTGGCATGGTATCATCATAATAGTTGCCGGAGAAAGTCTTCACTTTTTCTTCGCTTGTGTCATTTGCTTATTGTGCCGTAACCATGGATAATCTTCATTGTTTATCAGGATGCTTGGGTCAGCCTTGACATTGAAGGGAGGAATTTCATGAAACTTTTCATAATCTTCAGACATGTCTGTCTTGCCGTCCACTCCCAGGATGTCCCTTTTTCCTGAAAGAACTATGTGGTGCTTTGGCTCATCGTATGATGTATTCGCTTCCTTATCTTTTCTTTTTCTCGGTTTGGTAGACATGTCCTTCACATAGATAACCTGTGCCACATCATTGGCTAGGACGAACGGTTCGTCAGTGTACCCAAGATTTTTCAGATCCACTGTTGTCATTCCGTACTGTGGGTCTACCTGTACCACGCCGCCTAATAGATTGACCCATTTGCACTTAAACAAAGGGACCTTAAAATCAGGTCCGTAGTCAAGTCCCATATGTCCACTATGTAACCATAATATGTGTCCTTTCCGCTCTCGGTTGCTGCATCAAAGCGGACACCGCTATTTTGGTTGGTGCTCTTTTGATCTTGGGCGATCGTGTAAAATGTATTCCCATTTATCTCGTATCCTTTGTAAGTCAATACAGTCAAAGATGGTCCCCTTGACAATAAGTACAACTCATCACAAACAGTGTTGTCACCTCTGAGACGTGTTTCCAACCAACTGCTGAAAGTCCTGATGTGTTCACATGTAATCCAGTCGTCGCACTGCTCCGGGTGTTTGGAGCACAGACTGCTCTTGTGTTCATCGACATACGGGGTCACCAAGGTAGAGTTCTGTAGAACTGTGTAGTGTGCTTGAGACCAAGAATATCCGTCCCTGCATATTATTGAGTCTCTTCCAAGAATGCCTTTTCCAGTCAGTCTCCCCTCATACCGCGATTTAGGGAGACCTATCTTGTTAAGGCCAGGAATGAAGTCAACACAAAACCCGATAACATCCTCTGTTTGATGGCCCATGGAGATGCTTCCTTCTGGCCTAGCGCGGTTACGGACATATTTCTTTAGGACTCCCATGAACCTCTCAAAGGGGAACATATTGTGTAGAAATACGGGCCCCAGGATGACAATCTCGTCGACTAGATGAACTAGGACGTGCGTCATGATATTGAAGAAGGATGGTGGGAACACCAGCTCAAAACTGACAAGACATTGCGCCACATCACTCCTTAGCCTTGGTACGATTTCTGGATCGATCACCTTCTGAGAGATTGCATTGAGGAATGCACATAGCTTCACAATGGCTAATCGAACGTCTTTCGATAGAAGCCCCCTCAATGCAACCGGAAGCAGTTGCGTCATAATCACGTGGCAGTCATGAGACTTTAGGTTCTGAAACTTTTTCTCTGGCATATTTATTATTCCCTTTATATTCGACGAGAAGCCAGTCGTGACCTTCATACTGAGCAGGCATTCAAAGAAGATTTCTTTCTCTTCTTTCGTAAGAGCGTAGCTGGCAGGACCTTTATACTGCTTCGGAGGCATGCCGTCTTTTTCGTGCAAACGTTGTAGGTCCTCTCGTGCCTCAGGTGTATGTTTTGTCTTCCCATACACGCCCAAGAAGCCTAGCAGGTTCACGCAAAGGTTCTTCGTCACGTGCATCACGTCGATTGAGGAGCGGACCTCTAGGTCTTTCCAGTAGGGTAGGTCCCAAAATATAGATTTCTTCTTCCACATGGGTGCGTGTCCCTCAGCGTCATTCGGAACAGCTAGTCCACCGGGACCCTTTCCAAAGATTACGTAGTGTAAATCATTGACCATAGCAAGCACGTGATCACCGGTGCGCATGGCAGGCTTCTTCCGGTGATCTGCCTCGACTTTGAAATGCTTGCCTTTCTTTCGACATTGATGGTTGGTCGGAAGAAATCGACGATGGCCCAGGTACACATTCTTCCTGCATTTGTCCAGGTATATACTTTCAGTGTCATCTAAACAGTGCGTGCATGCGTGGTATCCTTTGTTTGTCTGTCCTGAAAGGTTACTGAGAGCGGGCCAATCGTTGATGGTCACGAACAACAATGCCTTAAGGTTAAATTCCTCCTGTCTGTGCTCATCCCACGTACGTACACCGTTTCCATTCCACAGCTGTAAAAGTTCTTCAACGAATGGCCTTAGGTACACATCAATTTCGTTGCCGGGTTGCTTAGGGCCTTGGATGAGAACTGGCATCATAATGAACTTCCGCTTCATGCACATCCAAGGAGGAAGGTTATACATACATAGAGTCACGGGCCAGGTGCTGTGATTGATGCTCTGCTCCCCGAAAGGATTAATGCCATCCGTGCTTAAAGCAAACCATACATTCCTTGGGTCCTTTGCAAACTCATCCCAGTACTTTCTCTCGATTTTTCTCCACTGCGACCCGTCAGCGGGTGCTCTCAACTTCCCATCTTTCTTTCGATTCTCACTGTGCCATCGCATCAACTTGGCATGCTCTTCGTTTCTGAATAGACGTTTCAACCGTGGTATTATAGGAGCATACCACATCACCTTCGCAAGAACCCTCTTCCTGAGGGGCTCGCCGTCAACATCACCAGGGTCATCTCGTCTGATCTTATACCACAACGCACCGCCTACCGGGCATGCGTTCAGATCCTTGTATGCACCGCGGTAGAGGATGCAGTCATTAGGGCATGCATGTATCTTCTCCACCTCCAATCCTAGAGGGCATACGACCTTCTTTGCTGCGTATGTACTGTCGAGCAATTCGTTATCCTTTGGAAGCTTCTTCTTCAATATTTTCAGTAGCTTCTCAAATCCTTTGTCAGCCACAGCATTCTCTGCCTTCCACTGCAGCAATTCCAGTATGGTACCGAGATTTGTGTTGCCATCTTCGCAATTGGGGTATAACCCTTTTTTGTGATCCTCTAACATGCGATCGAACTTCAGCTTCTCCTGTTGACTAATGCATTGCGTTCTTGCATCGACAATGTCCCGGCGGAGATCATCATCATCGGGCACATCGTCTGGTTCCTCTTGATCTTCAGCAGCTTCACCCGTGGCAGCATCATTGGGCACATCGTCTGGTTCCTCTTGATCTTCACCAGCTCCCCCCGTTGCAGCATCACCGTATTCAGGGGGCACATAGTTGTCATCGTACTCTTCTTCTTTGCCGTCTTTCATCATAACCCCTATTTCTCCGTGCCTCGTCCAAACATTATAGTGTGGCATGAAACCCTTGTAAAGCAGGTGGGAGTGAAGGATTTTCCGGTTAGAGTAAGACCTCGTATTCCCACATTCAGTGCATGGACAACACATAAAACCATTCTGCTTGTTTGACTCAGCCGCATCGAGAAACTCATGCACGCCCTTAATGTACTCGCGGGTGTGTCTATCACCGTACATCCATTCCCAGTTCATCTGCGTGCATTATATATAATTAAGTGTCCAAATTAATAGAAGTTCATCATCACATTAAAACCAAAGTGCATACATAGTTCTCATCTAACAACATATAGCTCTCCAGAGCATCTAATTAATTAAACCATACATTGAAACTATGTAAAACATTTCAATGCGAAAACAAATGCGATCATAATCGCAACCAAGGTAACAATTGATCCAACGGCATAATGATACCAAGCCTCGGTATGAATGGCATATTTTCTAATCTTTATAATCTTCAAGCGCATTGCATCCATCTTGATCTTGTGATCATCGACGACATCCGCAACATGCAACTCCAATATCATCTTCTCCTCCTCAATTTTTTTTATTTTTTCCTTCAACAAATTGTTTTCTTCTTCAACTAAATTTAACCTCTCGACAATAGGGTCGGTTGGCATTTCCGATTCACATACATCCTAGATAAATAAAATCTATGTCACGTTGGTCGGCATAATTTTCATAAACAATAAATGAACCAATAGTTATTAAGATAATATACATACCAAATCCGAATCATAGACAGGACGAGGGCCGACGGGGGCGGATACCAAAACCATCGCACTATATAAGATGCAATAATAAATGTAAGAAAATGATACAAGTATCTATCTAAACATACAAGTAAGAATATTTTTCCTTTCAGAAAGAAGATAAGAACAAGAGGCTCACCACGGTGGTGTCGGAGATGAGATCGGCGCGGGTGATCGACGGCGGTGAAGACGGGGACGGGGCATGACGGACCGCTAAATCTAGACAAATCTCGAGGAAAATGGAGCTTGGAGGTCTAGCTTCGAGAGGAGAAAGCTTAAGTAGTGTGGCTCGGGCATTCCATCGAACACCTCATGTGCATAGGAGGTGAGCTAGAGCACCACAAAGCCCTCTCCCCCTCGGCCAGAAAAAACAGAGCACTGTGCTCTGCTCTTGCACGAGGGGGTATATATTGGTCCCGGTTGATGACATGAACCGGGACTAAAGGGAAGCCTTTGGTCCCGTTCAAGCCACCAACCGGGACCAATGGTGGTGGGCCAGGAGCGAGGCCCATTGGTCCCGGTTCGTCCCACCAACCGGGACCAAAAGGTCCAGACGAACCGGGACCAATGGCCCACGTGGCCCGGCCGGCCCCCTGGGCTCACGAACCAGGACCAATGCCCACATTGGTCCCGGTTCTAGACTGAACCGGGACTAATGGGCTTAGCCGGCCTGGACCATAGCCCTGTTTTCTACTAGTGCAGGGATGCAGACGTGCCCGCCCGTGATCACGTCGGCAGTCCCCGCAGTCAACGCGTCGCGCCGCACCCGTCGCAGCCCCACCCTCCCACGTCCCCCGACCGCACGCCAGCCCGCACCCGTCCACCACGCACGGCGCCCGAGGCGCGCATGCACGTAGGCGGTTGCACGCGCGTGCCGCCTGCCGGACACCACCGCTGCCGTCGCTGTCGTCTCCTCGCATGCCGCGCCTCCGCTGCCGCCTACCGCCGCGCCTGCCGGACGCCA
>NC_041392.1:50085273-50086949 GCF_002162155.2 Triticum dicoccoides
CGTCCCACCGTGCTGTCGCCTTCCCGCCTCCTCCCCCGCCCCCGCCCACACCCGTCCCACCGACGCCCGTCGCCACTTGCCTGCACTCGATGTTGTTCTTCCGCGGCAGCAGCAGCACCGGCGGCAGTGGCGCCGCCACCGACGTCCCCGGCGCATGGCCGACGAGCATCGATGTGCCGGAGACGCTGGAGCTCCACCGCTACTGCCTCCCTGTGCCGCCTACCGCGACGCGGACGGCTACGCGACACCGGGTCCCGGCGCGACGAAGGAGGAGCTCCGCAACCACAGCGGCGGCCGGCACAATATCGAAGGCCGGAAGTGGTTTTGGTGCGGGAAGGACTATTGGGAGGTCATGGCCGCCTTCCGCCTTGCGGCGGCCGGCGAGACCCCCGACCTGATGGGCCGCAACGGCCGTCTTCGCGCACCGCCTCCACCGCATGATCGCCACAGACGTGGCGGCGGCCATGGTGTGTACCCGGCACCGGCGCCCACGCCGGCCGCCCCTCCCTCGCCTCCGTGGATAGACTTGCCGCCGGGGCAGGTCATCCTCCGCGAGGACGGCGACCCGGATGACACGTCGGGGTACCACGTGGCCGTACGGGCGTCGGAGGCTGCAGCGGCGGCGACGGAGGCGATGGAGGCCGCCGAGATTGCGGCCGCAATCCAGGCGGCCGAGGCGGCGCAGCAGGCGGCCGAGGCGGCGATGGCGGCGCAGCAGGCGGCGATGGCGGCGCCGGAGTGGTAGCAGGAGTGGGAGCAGGCGCCGGCGGAGTGGCAGCAGGCGCCGGCGGAGGAGGAGGATTCCGACGACGATCCGGTGGACTGGGACGACCTCGCCAACCGGTCCAGCAGCGACGATAACGGCGGCGATGGCCCGGCCGTGATTGACCTCGTTGATAGCGACAACGAGTAGTTTTTTACTGTGTTTTTTATTTAATTTGGTTATGTCGTTGTAAGCCTAAGTAGTAGACTTTATGTATGAACTTGTAATCATCGAGTTCGCTCGACTATGTAAAATATTTTATCTATGTTGAATGAAATTTAAGTGAAATTTCTTTTGTCCTTTTCATTCGAGAGTTTTGATTTGATGATGAATTTGTACACGAAAATATGGTAAAACATAATAAAATAGTAAGGACGCTAAAGTACGTGATTGCATGCATGTAACAGAACAAAATTTTGCGAGTGTCTGTGCATCCCGAATGTAGTCCTACACGCATGATATGAACGAAATCAGACAGGAAGCACACGTAGCTCAGTGTGTGTCCGGACATCGGTGTAGGGTACTTTAGCCTAGGAAACCCTAGAAAATGCATCGAGGGTTAAAAAATTACGAGAATTGGCGTGTGTGCTGTGGATGGTGATGGCAACGTGTGGAAAAAGTGTCGTGATGTTTGATGGAGTAGAAAAAAAACCGTAGTTGGAAACCCCCTCCCCGGCAGACCGAGAAGTAGCTGGTTGCACTGGGGTTACGTGATCGCATGCACGCAATTGCACCAAAGTGTGCGTACATGTGGGCACGGCCAACGTAGGCCCCCACGCAAGGTTGGAACGAAAACAGACACAAAACGGATATTGCGTCACGTCTGGGCAGTGTTTTTGCGATTTTCGACCTGGAAAACTCTAGCAAATGCGCCGAGCGCCGGAAAAATACGAGAATTGGCGTGTGTGCTGTG
>NC_041392.1:50088645-50089485 GCF_002162155.2 Triticum dicoccoides
AAAAAAACCCGTAGTTGGGAACCCCCTCCCCGGCAGACCGAGAAGTAGCTGGTTGCACTGGGGCTACGTGATCGCATGCATGCAATTGCACCAAAGTGTGCGTACATGTGGGCACGGCCAACGTAGCCCCCCACGCAAGGTTGGAACGAAAACGGACACAAAACGGACGTTGCGTCACGTCCGGGCAGTGTTTTTGCGATTTTCGACCTGGAAAACCCTAGCAAATGCGCCGAGCGCCGGAAAAATACGAGAATTGACGTGTGCTGTGGATGGTGATGGCAACGTTTGGAAAAAGTGTCATGACGTTTGATGGAGTAGAAAAAAACCCGTAGTTGGGAACCATATTTAAAAATAATTTGTTTTCCGTTTGAAGTTGAAAAAATATCATAAGATATGACCATGCATGGATTACTGCACGCGGACGCTAATCAACCCGTGTCGTCTGGGGCCCAGCCCAATCATTGCGTACGGCAGTAGAGACCGAAGCGACGCGGGCCCGACCGAATCTATCGTGATTAGCACCTGGCACGCCCGCCGCCATATGCCCTCGTCACCCACGACGCCCTAACCCACGCCGCCATCTGCCCCCGATCCCCTGACACCCTCACCCTGTCCTCTTCAGCACGCCGCCGTCCATTCCACCCCTTCTGGCCCCGTGACGCCGCTCCGCCGTCTGTCCGCCGCCGGTGGAGAACACCTCATCCGCCGTCCGTCCGCCGCTGTTGGAGAACATTAAATCCGCCGTCCACCGATCGACAGCACGCCATCCCACGTTGTTGTCCGTGTACATCACGTCAGCCGAAGATTCTGACGTAGGCGGCCACGGTTCCACAGCACGCA
>NC_041392.1:50089642-50127466 GCF_002162155.2 Triticum dicoccoides
CCCCCCCCCCCGCCGCGGCCACCGACGGCCATACTGGTGGGAGGTAATTTTTATGTTTTTTCAATGATGCAATCATCATGTTCATCATGTACACATGAAAAGTAGCTAATATGTTATTTGCTCCTATTCGTAGTGATGGAGGACTACGGACAGATTTTCTGTTCTGTTGAGAAGTGGTGTCTCCTCGTTAGCAAACTGACCTCTAGGCAAAAAAATGATTTGCAAGCACTAGACTAGGACAAATGTTGATGATTCCTAGTGTGCTCATGCGCAAGTGCCTGCTAAAGTTTATGATTAAATCATATGCAGTGGACACAGAAAGGTTCATTATGCCATCAAGAAACGGTGCGATATCATTGCGCGCTGAAGATGTGTTTGATATTTTTGGCCTAATGAACAAGGGCAGAGATGCCATGAAAGCTTTAGGTAAAGGGGGGCTAAAGGCGAAAGTGAAGGTGCCGAGCCGTTTCATAGATTCGAGTATGAATAAAATAATGATAGACCAGCTTATACAGGACATCACTACTAGTGGATTGTATGATGATGATTTCCTGCGTCGAATTATGTTGGTTCTTCTAGGCATTGTTCTTGCACCACACTCAACGGTAGAAGTTCCTAATGCTTTTTACAAGCTAGTGGAGGATGTGGAGAGCATTAAATCATTTAACTGGAACGCGTTTACTTTACGCGTTTGCGTCGATGGCATCACGAAGACTTTATCGGATCGTACAAATTTTACATGGCCGGTGGGAAACCTTGCTCTCATACAGGTAAATTGTATGTTATATATGTTATTTCGAACTATAGTCTGAACTGTTAAGATTGCTAATATATTTCATGTTCATGCAGTACTGGTTTTGGGAGAAAGTGCAGCCACTTGATGAAGAGACTTTTGATCCACTGGCGCATGAGTATCCGTTGATGCTTAACTGGCCAGAAGTCGAGGCTATGAAGCGTGATGCGTACGACACATCGTACGGCCGCAGGAATGGGAGGGTAAGTATTTATGATTTGCATGCATGGAGTTATGGAACGTTTTTCATAGAGAGTAATTTAAAATGATTTAACATGGCACAGGTTGATGACATAATAAGTAAGAAGCACAGACAGATGATAATTGCTCAAGAGGGGAAATTTGTGGAGGAAGAATCTGAGCCAGTTGATAGAACAGGTCGTTCACGGAAAAGGAAGGATAATAGAGACAAGGCTTCATCGAGCAAGGACACGACCTTAGATCAAATTATGAAAAGCATCAAAGACATGCAGAAAGAAATTCGCCTTGTCCCTAAAAAATGTGCTGAGGTAATTAGTGATGTGTTATGCAAATTACATGAGATTATTCATATTCTTTGCATGTACTTACTGCTTCCCATGTGTTATTGTAGATAGTACTGGAGGAGCTGGAGAACAAGGGTCTTGTCTTCAAGACAAATAGAGGGTTTAGTGATGTTGAGTTTGTGGAGCACAGTGAGAACTGGATGAGGAGGTATGGTCCGTCAAAATATTTTCCAGATGTAAAATCAACTCCTGCAAAGGACGATATGGACAAGGGGGTGGAGGCATCCTTCACCAATGGGAACGGGAAGAAGTCCGCACGTGAGAAAGGTATCCATCTGAACACACCCGGTACAGGAGATGAAGGGGACCCCTTCATTATTGATGAGAATGGTAATTCAACCGACCCATCTTTTGCAACGGTACGCACGAATGACTTTCCAGCAGTTACTTCAACCCCCAAGAATATAAATGCAGTGTCAGACGGGTCTAGCGCCGATAAATCTGAGGATATTAGTATGGATAGTCTGAACACACTTATTAAAAAAGCGAAAGAAAATGACACTAAGGAGAATGATGGGAATGCGAAAGAAAGTGGCACTAAGGAGAATGATGGGAATGCGAAAGAAAGTGGCACTGAGGAGAATGAAGGGAAACGCAAGAGAAAAAAGTCAAAGCATATTCTTTCACCCTTCCAGCAGATCGGTGGACGTAAACGTCCAATGAAAAGTAAGTGTTATGTACTTTGTTTTGAAGATATTTCATTCCTTCCATGCACAATTTATTTACTCATTGTTTGATTATATTTTAGGTTTGTTTGGTATAAGAGACGTTCTGATTAATACCGATTACATTACTGAGGATCACATAGAGGCCGCGAAGGTTTATATCAAGACACTATCTGACTCGGCGAAGCTTAGTAGGAAAACTGTCGTGCACATGATAGCAATTGCTGGGGAAACATGTAAACCTGATATGCTTCAAGCCATCATTGCGAAAAAATGGTTGCATGGAGGTGTAAGTATTACAACAATTATATGAAGTTGTACATGTCATATTTAATTTTTTCTAAGAGGAGTATTGCTGTTATGTTATTTTCAGGTCATCAATAGTTATTGCAACCATATGCAGACCCATAATCCTCGTCCTGACCGTCACATTTTATCATCTTGGGTGTCACAGTGGCTTATTCTTCGTGTTGAAGGAAAGGTTCAGAACTCTAAGCACCATTTTATGGAGCATTTCACAACCAAAATAAAATGGTGTCTAGAGTTAATGACGAGTATTTCATTACAGATAAGGTATTTCACATTTGTATGATCCTTTGTAGTACATAACTAATTGTGTGTCCAAGAACTTGACTAAACTTTGTTGTAGGCATACTTTCCTTTTCATGTGGAAGAAAGTCACTGGATAACAATTCTCATGCACAACAAGAAAAAAGAGTTTCAAGTTTAAATTCTACTGGTAAATGCAGCAAGGCAGTTCTTAAAAAAATAAGGCAGCTGGTAAGCTTCTTTCTTTACATGTAACAAGATAGATAGTACTAATTAGTTATGTACTTCATATGAACTTCACATCTATATTTCAGAGGGCAGAAATAGCTAAAGATACCTTGGAGGTGAACTCCCTTGTACAAACGGAACATCCAGACGTATCTTCGTGGCCAATAAATGAGTACGATATGCCGTTACAAAAGGATGGGTATGTTCAACTGTTTAAGTTCTAAGTACTTCTCTTACACAGCAATGCCTGACTCGAGGTTTTTTACGGAGTTTCTTGTGGTCTATTTGTGGTGAAATGCATTCAAAACTGGAATGGAGATGAATGGATATTTGAGTTTGATCAAGCTGAGGTGAATGCTTCAAGGGGACGCATTCTAGCTGAAATACTTTTTTCAGAGTGCAACACGATAGAAACTATGAAAGAGAAGATTTTGAAGATCATGGACAAGAAATTAGTTTGTTGATGGGTTTTTGGCTACAAGAACATTCTTTTTCTTATTATCGCAACTAAATAAATGTGCCGTTGACGGCACTAGGAACAATTTTAATATTATGACATTTCTTATTGTAATGGGCATGATTATGCACGTCCGCAACTAAATAAAGGTGCCGTCGTCGGTACTAGCTACAATATTTATTTTCCAACTATATATGTTAAGCTGCTATGTGCTATATGCTTATGTGATGATGATGCCGCCTTCTGCTGGCTCGTAGAGTTTCATATAAATGGAGGCAGACGGCTGGCTTTATGTGTAATATTATTATGTGATGATAATATCAGCCGCCGTTTGTTGGTTCTTAGATGCACATATAAATGCAGGCGGACGCCTCCTCGTTTGCTAAAAAAAATTTGACTAGAAAAAAAACAGCCCGACCTTCCCTTGTGGACCCAGGGACTGTGCATCCAACCCAAATCTAGCCGACAAGCGACTCGGGCGGTCGATGCGGACCCCACAAGGGCCCACAAGTAGGCCAACGGGGCTGACAAGGAGCTTGTAACAGAGGAGTTCGAGAGAAACAGCCGACGCGGCTATTTAAGCCGGTGAGTGCGCCCTTCCGTTGGCGAGGTGGGATTAAATAAGGCGATGCGGTCAACGCAACGCTGACGAGGCTCCATTTCTTGCAACGTCGCCGCCCGGCCCATGTCGGCCCAGTACGACAGGGCCAGCCTCGCCCCTCCCTGGCCCAGTCACCATCGTCTCGCGCGCCCGACAAAGGAGTTTAGTCCCACCTCGAAAGTTGACGGGGGTGAGGACCAGCTTAAATATGCCGGCGTGCTACACAGGTCGAACTCCTCTGCTAGTACTACTTGAAATCGCCGCCCCGTTGGACCCGGCTGCTGGGCCATTGATGGGCTTTATATGGACCTCCCGAGTCGCCTCGTTGGCTTGATTTGGGTTGGGAATATAGCCCAACTTGCGGTCCAGCAGCCGGTCGGTCATTTTTTTGCACAACGACGGTCGGCTATGTTTTTTTGCACAACGACGGTCGGCCATGTTTTTTGCAACAGGTACAGTAACAAAAACGCAGCATATTAAAACTGTGAACTCTTTCACATAGCGGTACAAATAAGATGGCAATTCATTAAACAAATATGATGTGTCATATCACATATGTTCACATAAGTATTTTCATCACACATAAATAAATCGAGACATAAAGTTTTCTGCCACACAAGTACGAACAAGAAACAACATAGTTTATTCGGACTAGACTCATGCGACCGTTTTTATTCTTCCAACATAGCAAGATGCTTCTCTACGCCCAATTCCTGAACATAACATAAAAATATGGGTGAGAAAATATAGTTTGTAAAACCGAAGTACCAACATAACAAAAAATAATAAGGTAGCATCTTACTTCTGGTTTTTTCGACATGTAGCCTTGTTATGACCTGGTAGACTACACAGACTGCACAAAGGACCACTTTTTTTCTCTGTAAAATCTTTTGGCCTACCATTCTTTGTAACATCGGGGCCCCCCTTTGACCGCCCCTTCTTAGGTGCACCCTTGGTCGAAACTTTCTCAGGATCACCAATACCAGGCTCAACTTGTTGCGCTTGACTTGCCTCCTTCTTAAGCTTAGCATACCTTCTACTTCCTATAAGTTCCTCCTCTGGTATCTTTTTCTGCGCTATTATGTTGTCCAGACACTTCATTAACTCGTCAAACAAGAAGGGATCATTTGCTGCAACATGAGCTGCCTCTGCGGTTTTTATGCTTATTTTATTATACCGGTCTCTCTCTAATGGCCCTGACCAGCCCCATCCAAACATATCACTCTTCCGCTGCACAGGCAATCCATCTCTCGCATTTTTTGACAACTGATGAAGGACACAACACTTTGGTATTTCAGTTATGCTCAGATGACGGAGAACAAAAAGAATGTGTTTGCATGGCAGGCCTTTCCGAACCATCCTAAGACAACTGCATGTTATAGTTTCTTCTGAGTTACCTGGTTCATAAACAACATTATACATGAACTTGTGGTTATCCTTCCATGTCACCATATATGACTGACGCTCAATTCCCACGAGCGTCTCAAATATCTCCAGCTGACCCATCTTGTGCAAACCATCTTGTAGGATGTAAAAATTAGCAGGTGTGAATACTTTGGTGGCATGCTCCTCAAGTGCCTTATATTCAGAAACCGACGGTGGTTCTTTTTGGTGTGCCTCACAGTCATCGTACGCCTCATTCTCACGCAGGCGAACTATATAGTTCTCATAATGCACAACCAAATCAACTATTGTCATACCGTAGTCCAGGTGTAGGTGAAGGCAGGAGTTGAGGCTTTCGCTTCTTTGGTTACTTCGCATACCAAGGAAAAAACCATCAGAAAGATATGAAGCTGCCCAAAGTCTCTTCTTCGTGTACATCCTGTCAAGCCACTCTTTAGTTCTATCCGTCTTCCACTTATTATAGAAAGCGGTCCATCTCTGCTCAAAGTTCGCTTGAGAGGTGGCATAGTATAGGAGTGATCTGAACTCATCCAGTGACTTGTAATGCAGGTGCCTCTGCATATTTTTCTCGATATGCCAGGAGCAAAGACGATGGAAAACATCTGAAAGCACAGTCCGAATAGCCCGAATCATTGCAGCGTCACCATTTGTGATTATTGACTTTGGCTTCACCTGGCAGTTTGCCTTCATAAATGTCTGCAGCAGCCACACATATGTCCCTTCCATCTCGTCAGCAATTATGGCACATCCAAACACTGTGGTGCAACGGTGGTTGTTAACTCCGACAAAGGGGACGAACGGCATACCATATCTGTTCATCTTATACGTGCTATCAAACACAACCACATCTCCGTAGTCCTGATAGTCCCTCCGCGACTGTGCATCACACCAAAACATACTCTTCAGCCGCCCTTCCTTGTCACGCACATACTCAAAAAAAAACTCAGGGTCCTCCTTCCTGCTCCTCATAATGCCAACTGCCGTCTCTGCGTCACCTTTTGCTATGAGCTTCATCTTTTCTCTGTAACAAAGATTGTAAATATCCCTCCTGATAAGCCCGCACTTATCGTACGAACCGTATCTGCTGATAAAGTTATCCATTATTATATGCTTTCTTATCTCGGCAGCTTCCAACGCCAATATCTCTGCCCTCGTGCCTTCTCCAATCCGTCTGTGAGACCACAGAAAACAAACCTCGTCGGGTCTAGCCATCGCGTGGTTGTGATCATCCACGAATGACGCGACAAACCAAACACCACGTTCTCTGTCCAGCTTCACCACCATATGTGCACCGCAATCGCAACGAGTCTCCGGTCTAAGCCTGCGCTTGCGGCCCTCCATGGTTATAAACTTGCTCTGCCTTCTACCTGCCCTGGAGCAAAGAAATCTCCGGTACCGTATCATTCCTGAAGCACCTCGTTTGAATTTCTGTTTTCTGATGCTAAACCCGTTCTCTTTGGCGTGATTGTTATAGAATATGTATGCATCACCTTGCGACCTAAAGGTCATAGCCATCACCTTCCAATGTGTATCCACCATTTGCTGCTGCCTTCGAGCCTCCTCAATGTCGATCTCCCCCTCATCGTGATCACCGCTAATACCATCTGACTCCTCCTACAAAATTCATATGAAAATGTATATGTTAATTACTATCATTTAATTCATAATATTCATCGATGTACAACATCTATCTACGAACCTGGCTCAAGTTATCCGCGAATGATTCCTGTAAACTATTTTCCACATTGTCAACATCCACATCTTCCTGCAAATTTGTATACATAGAGAAATAGTTAGCCATGCCATACATTGTAGGTTCAACGATGAAATCAAAATATACGGCACTTACGTTTTCACTATTTGCGCCATGTTCATTATGATCAAAATCCTCCGGAGGCAAGATATCAAATGACGACACAGAATCGTTGTCGCTGCTGTCATCATCTTCATTAAAAATATCGTTATCATTCCGAGTCGCCTTATTAGTACCATTATCATCCCCCGTCAATGCGGTTTGTTCATCCATGGCAACACGCCTAACTGACCAAACTGCATAACATTGTGAATTCATCACGTGTTAAGTTTGTACTGTGGATCATGCCCAACTGCAACTCTATCTGCCTACAACATGCGGTCGTCTGGGGAGGCGCCGCTACGACGGCATGTTTACTCAACCATAAACCCTAGATCACTATGTGTGACTCATAACATCTAGCATGCTAGGTTTAGACGAGGAGATTAGATGGCAAACCTTCGGCCGCGGAGTAGACAGCGGCGACGTGCAACACGAGGGCTAGATGGAAGACGGCAGCGACGTGGAAGACGAGGGCCGCGGTGTAGACGTCGCCGACGTAGGTCGACGCAGGGCCGGATCCGCGGCGTGCGGACGACAGCGCGGTCAGTCGCAGTCGACGCGGGCCGCGGTGTAGACGTTGCCGGCGTAGGGCGACGCGGGACGGATCTGCGGCGACGTTCAGATGCGGCGTCGGATGGGGTTCAGTCGTCCGCGATCGCACAGTTAGAAATTGGGCGTGATCGACATGCGTGAATGTCGGGCGGGCGAGAAGATCGTGCAGCTGACTTTTTCCTCTACACGTGCGGCGGTTTTTTTTATTCGTCAAGGTATACGGACGTCGGTCTATACGGTATGATAGAAGGTGGGCATACGTTTCTTCTGTATGACCATTATGCCCTTCTACATTTTGTGGGGGGGGGGGGGTCTACCGAAGCAAGCCCCATTATAAAATGGGCATATGGCAAACACGAGGGAGGATAGTGTCAGAGACGAATGAGGCAAGGAAGGAATCCGGGTAGAAGTTTCTGACCATGTTCTGAACCTTCATTCTTATGGAACCAAAAATCTTAATAATTCATGAGCATGAGAGGCATCGGGAACTCCGTGGCCACGGGGTTGTGGAAATTGGGATACTAATTTGTTCATTGTGCTATTTATTCCATTGCGGCTATCTCTAGACATGCTTCAGGGACTCGGTTGTATTTAGGTGTCTGGTCTAATTTTTTAATCCCTCTTGCTGGAATCGCAACATAGATAAAGTGGAGTGCTCGGGACATTGAGACAATTTTTGGTAATCAGCCTTAGAGCATTTCCAAGCCATGCTCAAATGACATTTAGGTTCCAAAAAGTAGTAGTTTCAGTGAAAAACACCTATCTAACCAAAACCCAAAAGCCCTCAGGTCCCACTTTTCTTTTTGGAGTTGTAGCCAAAAAACAATCCCTACATCCCAAACTTTCAGGGTCTACTATAGGAATTCCAAATCCCATCCCACCATAGGTTAGGAGGGTCCGTGGTGGGTACCTACTGAGCTTGCATATATGACACACACCACAACACAACATAACGCAAAAGGAGAGTGGATTAACTGCCATGCACGGACATGGTCCAACCGTTGATTGCAGCGCTGTAATTCGTCCTAGACACTTCAACTCATTCATTTATTTTCATATGATTCAAATATTGTAACATGTAGTCAGATTCATGATCTTTTTTTTTAGAAATGGAGGAGGACCCCCGGCCTCTGCAGCTGGACGATGCATGCAGCCACTTTATTAATTATTCACACAAGACATTACAAAGTAATACAACAGCAAGACTAAAGCCACCGTCTAGGCAACATCTGTCGTTCTTCCTATCCAAATGATGAAGGGATGCAGATAGTCTGGGCCTAATACCAAACAGACCTCGCAGCCAAACCTAACATCTAAGACCAAAGGTCCCATCCAGGACGCCTGCCGAGTATGGGGCACCCACCGGTCCGGCGCACTCCTCAACCAGGACGCCTGCCGGGTATGAGGCAGCCGCAGCCACCTGGCACCCATCCATCTTCAGAGATGTACTGCTGCATCTACCTTGCACGGTCTATCTGCCGTTGATGCCACCACGACGCCAAACCGCTTCCTCCTCCTGCACGAGTCCATCTCCGCGCATCGGACGCCGAGTCTCCACTGCGCCATGCCGCCGACACCCACCGCAGATGATACTATTGATGCCACACCGCTCCACCTACATGCCATCTCGCGTCGACTCCGAACTACCAGCAACTCCACCACCTTGAGCAGTCCTCGGCTGACGCCTTCAGGAAGGAACACGACACCAAAGTGCCATTGTCGCCCAATCAGAGGAACAGAGGCTTTCGCCTGCGCTCATGGCAGAGGTGGGGGCGTAGGATCCACACCGAAGCCTCCAGGAAGGGAATCGGCGCCGAGGACGTCGACTTCGTTGCGGCCGCCACGCCGGCCTGGAGTTTCCCCCGGATCCATGCCCACCGCCAGATCCGTCTAGCCAGCACAGGGTAGGTATTGGAACTAGCACGAACCGGAGAAGATCGAGTCGGAGATGACGCTACCGGGATTCACAGCCGGCCGCCGCCTGCCAGATTCCCACCGCCGCGCACGCCAGAGCCAACTCCGAACGATGCCGGCCTCACGCACACACCTCTGGCCACCCCCAACCACGCCGGTGAGTGGGGGCAACCTCGGCGCACGCCCACCGCCGCTAAGGGCCGCCAAGCCGGCGCCCGAGCCCACACCATCTGGAGGGGAACCGATCTGAGGGTGGGGGCCCCAGATCCGCGGCCGCCAGCCGCCATGGCCGTCCCCACGCTGCCCCCGCAGCCGTGGAGACACAACTGCCGCCGGAATCCGATCGGGTCGCTGCCCCATCACGCCCACTCCGCCTCCACGCCTTGCGACCAGGCTCGCCATGACGTTTCGGCCAGAGGATCCCATCACGAGGAGAGGAGGAAGGTTCGCCGTCCGCCGGGCGAGCTTCGCTCGCCGGCCTCCTCCGGCGGCGGCGGGGAATCAGGGGGCGGGAGTGCCTGGAGGCTGCGGCGGCTAGGGCGCCCGAGCCGCCCCCCTGAGGCGACGCGAGCGCGTTCTATTTGTTCAGAATGCGTGCTCCATGGGAAAGTTAACTAGGATTCATGATCTGTTTACATATTTATGTTTCTGGTAATGAAGCCTTCCAAACAAAGCCAATCTTGAATGTATTGCATGATTTAAAATTTGAATTCTAATAAATGATGAAACTGATACAAAAATTAAGTTATTTTTTAGCAATTCAGGAAAAGGTTATAATCTTTGAATTACTTCTCGAACAAACTCGTATAAAAATTTCGACATATATAAACTCTCGTAAAAATTCTGAGCGAAAAACAAATTTTTCCTGACAATATAGAGTGAATACTAACTTTGATATAGTGCACATTTTGTTTTTTTAACAATACCACAAAGGTCAATTCTTCGCAAAAAAAATTCACGTGACTGTAACCGTTGATCAACTTCTTGTCAAAAAATTTCATGATTTCCAACCTTTTTTGCAATATGTCCCATAGAGTTTTATTGTATTTCAGATTTAATTGTTTAAAACATGTATGATATATTCAAGAGTGGTCTTACTTCATAGTATTAATCGTGAGACACACACAGATGCAAACGGATCCTAATTAGACTTTTGATTCAATATATAAATTGCATTCAAACTTTTAAACTAAATGGAGAAGACATGTGTGAGTAGAGTATTAAGGCAACACCATTGAGTTGACGCATTTTGTCCGCATGCATCCGTTTTGGTCGAAACGGATAGAAACATTGGCCAGTGCACCGACGCAAACAGACGCGCATCCGATTTTTGTTCACCGGAGGCCCATTTCAGGCCCAAATTAGGGACGAGTTTTAGTCCGCGCAGACGTGCGTGATGCGTGACCATGTCCTCTCCTGGCCCACCCATCGGTGGCACATCCACCCTATTCACCCATCTATCCCAAAACCCTTCCCACCCTCTCGCCATCCACCCGCTCGCCATGGATGACGCGCCAACCCCCGCCGCCATAGTCCTTGCGGAAGAAGCTTCCCAAGAAGGAGCTCATGCCGGAGCCACGGGCCATACTATCCACGATGAGGGCTGGCCAGAGGAAGGTCTTGGCCGATGAAAGAGAAACCACCACCGCTCAACAGGAGGCCGTCATTAAGGAGAATGAGGACCTCCTCGCCAAGGCCACACAACGTGCCCTCACCATGCTAGGATACCCTCGTAACAAGCCGACCATTCTTGCCGCTGCCATGGCCGCAGCGAGCACAGACTCATCAGCTGCCCGTCCACCACGGGCAGAGTCGTCGCGCACCTCCACCAGGCCTCAAATGCACAACTTCCCTCCCCATTATGACACGGCCCCATCCCACTTCTTCACGTCGCCTAGAGACATCTCGCGGAAAGGAAGTGTGGTCACGCCAACAACTCCTGTGCACACAGCCATCGACATTAACGCCACAACTGTGGCTGGTGGGTCATCCATCGGGACGCAAAGGAAGCAACCTTTGGAGATCCCTAGGGAGAACCTTCCCGACACCCGCCACCTGTTCTACAATACGCCGACCCTGAGGGCGACACATGATGACTCGCCCATTGATTTCATCTTGGAGAACATTTTCGAGGGCCATGGCTAGGATGCCGACGAGATCCAAAGCCAAGATGGCCGCACCCAATTCACGCATGACAAAGAGGGCATCACCGACCACTTCATCCTTGATGACACCGACGGCCAAACGACTGTGGTCAAGAGGAAGAAGATGATGTGGACATCGAGGGGGAGCCTTTGTTTGCCGATGAGCTCACTCAACAAGCTAGTGCACAGAAGAAGAGGCGGCAAAGCATTCGGACCAAGGCATACACAAAGGATGAGGACATGTTAATTTGTAAGGCTTGGAGCAACATCGGATAAGATCCCAAGATCGGCGTGGAGCAAAAAGGATCACCATTTTGGGTAAGAGTTCATAGACAATTCATGAACGTAGGAAGTTCCTGCCCTACATGTTTGAGAGCAACCGTGGTTCGATGCTGTCAAAGAGGTGGGGATTCATCTACCAAGAATGCAACATGTTTTTTCCCACCCTTGAGAGCATCGAAGGCCGTCCCGTGATTAGCCTAGGCATCGAAGAAATTGTATACAAATCCTTCTCCTTCATTTTCATTTCCATTGCTTGATGGTTCCATTGGATGTCCATTGATTGATGCTTGCATATAAATGTACATTGCTTTGTTCATGTTTGTTTACCAAGCTTTCGAAGCATTCAAGGCCCAACATGGGGAGAAGCCATTCACCCTCACCCAATGTTGGATGATCATTAATGGTTGCCCCATGTTCAAGGACCAATATGCCTCCCTAAAGATTAATGGAGGGCCGTAGGCCATCGTTGAGCATGTCGAAGGACAGAAGCGATTGAGGGGGCAAACCAACTCCAAGTTGGATTAGAAGCGCGATGCAACGACATTTGCATTGCAAGAAACTTTGCAAGGGTTCATGACTCAAAATGAAGCAAGGGAGGAGAGCAAGCCAAAAGAAAAAGAGGAACAAATGAAGGGCTACATCGAGATACAAAAGAAGAAGCTCAAGACCAAGGAGAACGTCCAAAGAAAGAAGCTCGAGATTGAACAGACTAATGAGAAGCCAAAAGGAAAATAGGTGGCGCTCACTTTCATGGCCAAGGAGGCGGAGATCATGACGGTCGACATGAGAAAGTTGTCCTCGAAGAGAAGGGTTTAGTTTGAGAACAGCCACAAGGAGATGCTCGAGCTTGATGGTTGATCTATGGCCGAGAGGACCATCTTTTTTTATGTCAGCATTTGTGCCGGCATGAACCAGAGTCAAGATGCATGGCGTGGATATAAATAGGTCTGTCTTCTTATGTGCTAGCAAGTGTGTCGACCGTTGGCAAGTGCGCTAGCTAGAACTATGCTGTTTTTTTTGGCTGGCATGTAAGCTGACCGCTGGCACGTATGCCAGTATGAATTGTGCTCGCTGGCATGAACTACATTAATTTGCTTGCCAAAAAATTCGGTCGCGTGGACGAAAGTGCGTCAGCCGGTTGGGTGCACTAGATAGGTTTGGACGGCCGTGGATGGATAGCGCGCCTCTAGCCGACTCAAATGGATGAAAAACAGACAAAAACCACGTCCATTAACATATGACATTGGGCACGTTGGAGTTGCACTCAGAGCAACTCTAACGCGGCGACGCAAATGATCCGCCCGTGTCCATTTGAGTCCGAGTGGAACGCGAAAACACAAACCAAAAATGTGTGTTCTCACTCCCCATTTGAACGCATCCCGACCCAAATTTGCGCCCGGTTTGTATCCACACGGACACGAGACGGGTAGGCCTTGCATCCGCTAGGTGTCCGCCGCGGCCCCGCCCGCCGGCTGCCCAACTGCCACTCGCAATCGTATTCAATGCGACCACGTAACTCAGGCCTGAATGGCATCATGTGGAAGCATCTGGGTCGTCGTCCTTTTTAATGCAAGCGTGCCGGGGAGGGGGGGCTCATCCAGTTCTCCATCCCGTCCACATCTGGCCGCATTTGCTTCATCGCCGGCGGCCGCAAAACCCTAGCTCGCCATGGGCTTCTTCGGCAAGTCCACGCCGATGCTAGATCGTCCCACGCGCCACCTCCATCGCCGCCACTGCCCCCCGGCAGCATTCGAGCTCATCCCACGTGTGGCCAGGGGTCACCGGCCACGGCACCGGCTGCATATCCGGGTGCACCGCACGCACTGGCACTGGCATTACCACCAGCAACTGCCGTGATTGGCTGTTAACTTCCCCAAGGGGCGCACGCGGAGGAGGTGCGCAATCGCCGCGCCCTCCTGACGCCAGAGCAGCGGCACCTCCTTGCCTATGGCTCGAACTCCCCGAGCTAGGAAGCCTGGTTCACCACGCAATAGCATGCAGCTCAATCCCCTCTTTGTGCCACCACCCGCGGAGCTAGTTCCAGAGGAGGAGGAGGCCGCCTACCAAGCTATAGTGGAGGCGGCACTTCAGGACACGATGGAGGAAAGCCAACGCGAGGAGGATGCCCGCTAGGACGATGGCCTGGAGGAGGCCCTTGCCCTATTTGTTGCCGGGGACTGCGTCCCCACCCCCACCGCCGTTGCCCGATCCCAAGGCCGAGCCAGAGCGCACGCCCACGCTGCCCTAGCCGAAGAGGCACGCGTTGACCGCTGTCCTCCGCGTGGACCGGTGTGCTACCTCGAGCACCGGTGGCAACTCCACCTGGCAAATTTGCGCGCCGACACCGAGTGCCAGATGCAGGCCGAATGCGAGGAGGAGGAGCGTCGTGCCCGCTAGGCATGGGAGGAGGAGGAGATGCGCCACGAGCAGGAGGAGGTGGAGGAGCGCACCCACCGCGCAGCACTGCCGCCACCGAAGCATATGCCGGAGAAGTCAATGCTGGCGGCATGGGAGACCGCAGTTTCATGGGCTGGGCCACCGCTAGCCTTCTTCGACCTCCCCGATGACGACATGGAGGGCGATGCCTAAGGCAGCGTGTAGGTGCTTTTTTAGTTCCTTCTATGTTTTATTATTGTTTAAGTGTACTTTGGTCCTGATTGACCGGCCGTTTACTGATTAATTATGTTAAATTTGGCCGAATGTTTTCGAAATTGCTTACTTATGTGGATGCGGAAAAAATGCATCAGCCATCCGTTGGAAGATTCAGCCGATCCAAACTAAAAGGCGGGCAATCTCGTCCGCTTTTCCCATCCAAACAGACAAAAATTGAATGAAATGTGCGTCCGTTTGGGTTGAAGTTACTCTTGGATGCAGTATAAGAAATATAGGAGGAGAGAGATTGCCTAATGCATGCGTCCCATGCACTGGATTTTGTCTAACTGCTTGCGCGCGCAACGCATATCCTGTCCATCCATCAAGCATGCATGCATGTGAAATCAGTACATCCATCAAGCATGCATGCAGGTCAAATCAATTGACCCTAGTTCTTAAAAAAAATCAATTGACCCTATGGTCGGGTACAAAGAATCTCACTAGCCTGTTCAGCCCCATGTACTAATTAGCTACCGCACCATGTTGGTAGAGAAACTTCTATATAAATTGTGCAAAATTTAAATTCATTTATGTATTTGAGTTTATCATAACCAGCTCTACGAAACAAGTCCAATATCTATATGTTTCTAACAAAGTTCCATAAACTTTTCATAAAAGTTCAAACAAGCTGTTCATAAAATTCTTCAGGTCCAAATACATTTTTGGAAAAGTTCTTTAGTATTTCTTACAAAGTGCAGACCCAATATTTAGAAAGTTCTTCAACTCCTGGTTCTACTTATTTAGAACTTTACAATAAAAATTATAAGTTCTTCATTGTTTCCAGCAAAGTTCCTCACTAAAAACACTGATAAGCTACTATAAAATTGTATTTCAATTTCGATTAACAAAAATGTGTTTAAAATTCATGCAAGACTGATCTTGTTCTAAAGATCTTAACGCCGAAAGATCAAATATATAAAAAATTCAAAAACAAAAATCTTATTTTTAAGATATGAACCATCTAAACTGTCAAAAAAACTAAAAGTAATGAGTTTTGAGGAGAGAGGAAAGATGATGTATGCATGCATGTGTTCATGTAGGCATGCATGTGTAGTGAGCAGAAAAAAGGACAGGAAGAGGGGCCATGCGCATGCAAAGGGTGTGGATCCACGGCAATGCTACACTACACGTACAAACAGTTTACAGGCTTATTCGTTTTCTTAACACACATGTCAACATACAAGTGCAGATGCATGGCAATTATATTACACGTCTTTGTTGCGCCTCAGATGGTCCTCGAGCTCGTGGATGTACTGTTCCTGACGCCCCTCGTCCACGACAAGCTCCTTCAGCTTCTTGGCGTTGGTTGCAAACAGCTTTCCTTCATCCTCCACCATGACACGTCGCACGGCCACTGCGAGGCCGTCCCTCTCGAACGAGCCATCGCTGTCGTCCCTCGCCACCTCCACACCTATCCCTCTCTTCGCCATCGCCCGTGCAATCATGGGCGTGTCAATAATGAATGGGAGCATCACCAACGGGAGCCCGAAGGCGAAGCTCTCAATGGTGGAGCCCCACCCGCAGTCCGTCAGGAATGCACCCGTGGCGCCGTGCGCGAGCGCCTTCACCTGCGGCACCCACCCTGTGCAGACCAGCCCGCGCAGCCGGGTTCGCTCCTCGAACCCGGCTGGCAACAGCTCGTCGTCGTTGCCGGTGCTGGTGCCGGCCGGCTTCCATAGAGCCCAATGGAAGCGCACACCGGCGAGCTCTAGCCCGAGCGCGAGTTCATGGATGTTCTGTAGCGTCAGTGGTGCCTCGCTCCCAAGCGCGACGTAGATGACAGAGTTGGGGGGCTGGTCGTCGAGCCATCGTAGGACCTTGGGACGGCTGACACAGCCTGAGCGGCTGTTTATGTGGTCTTCATCATGGTCGTCGGGCACTGCCGGTAGCAGGATCCCGGCAGGGATGGCGGGTCTTCGGAAGAGGTCGGAGAGGAGGCTGAACATCTGGGGCTCCAGTTCTTCACAGCTGCGGTGGATGGTGAGGCGACAACGCTCCCAGATGTGCCAGAGACGGTCCATGTCGGACACTCCAGATGCGTTGGCGTGGAAGGCGCTGGCAACCCACTGAGCCTCGTGGCGGAGGAAGAAGGTGGTGCACGGGAAGGGGATCCACTTGGGCGGCACGGTGAAATCCTCCGGCTCCATGCGCGGATGCGCGGCGTTCGCCCACTGCGGCCCCAAAAAGGCAGCAATGGCAGCATGGAGGATTTGGAACAGCGCACACGGTACCTTGTGCTGGTCGGCGATGGGTAGCAGTAGCACCCAGTGGTGGCAGAAGTCGAGGATGATCCAGTCCGGCCTCCTCCCGGCGGCGACGGCGTCCGCGAGGAAAGCCGCGAACGGTTCGGCAAGGCCGTCCATGGCCTTCTTGAGGAGGCCCATCTTGTCGGGCAGCACGTCGGCCGTAGACTCCGCGCCCTCCGGCAGGCCCTCCATGGCCGGCAGCGGCAGTGGCACGAAACGGAGGTGGGCGGACAGCTGCACCGGCACGGGCGGGAGCCTGGCGAGGTTCCGTGGCGTGGAGACAAAGCTCACGGCGTTGCCCCTCGCAGCCAGGCGCTTGGAGAGCTCCAGGTACGGAATCATGTGCCCGAACGCCAGCCATGGGAACACCACCACCTCCAGCTCGCTGGCACCGGAGTCAGCAGCCGCTGCTTCGATTTCCATGTGCTCGCAACGTGTTGATGGAGCAAAGTAAAACACAGGCTCTGGTGTCGTTTCTGCCTGCTGGGCACAAGCTAACCAAATAATGGAGTGTGAGAGACTGAGAGCTGGTGGTGGTGTCCAGAGGTAGTGGGTGGTGGGCAGGGACTTAGTCGGTTTGTCCCCGATGTGATTACTAGGGTGGGCGCAACATTTTGGACGCAATGGCCTACCAAGAAGCACTTTCTCTAAAGCAAGATGTCCGTATTGGTTCTACTGTTATAGCATGTGAGTATGCTGGGGTAGTACGATGCATTACTGAAGGTACTCTTGGATCTAATGCCATGGTGATAGAAGAGGGATTGACTAGATGTTTTTGCGAACTCGCAAGAAGATCTTGCGTCTGGATTGCATTAGATATATCGGCTAGATGTTAGGTGACTGAACTCCAATTTAGGTGCGTCCATTCACTGTGAACCATCGGATGCAACGTTGATGATGCAATGTGCAAAATGAGGACACATCAAGTAATGGCTATAGAACTAGGCACTGGCATCGAAGCCCTATAAAACTATCACCCTACACAATCAACCTCACATGGAGAAAACCGGAAACTATTTGTCTTCGGATGCCCGATCGACAACACAAAATATCTGACCTACCGAGCTTCTTATTTCCGGTCATGCTCTTCATCATCAATGTTTCTTTGATGTATGTAGTTGTCTGAGTATTTCCATTAGTTGATGTGTCCACAATTTGCACATTTTATTGCGAGAAGTCCATACTTATCAGTACTATTTAATCTGATAGTGCAATTGATTTTTTGCATTTTCTAGCTGATAGGGTACTCCGCGTTTGACGTCAACTTTTATAATTGCTGATGTATGAATAAAGAGAAATGCCCTAGAAAGAGGCATTGGCTTAAAAGGAATCTAGTTTGTGTGCGCACTTGTTCCCATCATGAACTTCGAGTGAGTTGAATTGAGTTGTCGTAGGGGCACAAGTGGCACATAGGAGTATATCCTACACCTGGTATCATAGCTAGGCTTAAGATTTAAGTTGCATGTTTTTGAGGAATGCCGCACCCCAGTGTAAATTATCGATGGTTTGGTGGATCCACAGGTGGCCATTGTCAGGAGCCTCTTTGGGATAGAACAAGCGCATGTATATTAGTACATGCATTCCAAGTTGTATCTATGAGATTTATGTGTCATGGGATAGAACAAGTTTGTTTTAGACCGAGCCCATACATAGTTAACTTGATGAGGTTGGCTAAGTTTGTGTTAGTTCTCAAGTCGTGTATGATATGACTACTGATTCTACTGTGTGAAGCTTCAACTATTGATGATAACTTATTCTTTTTTGGACCTGCAAAATTATCTTGGAGGAAAAGAAAACCTATATAGAAACGTGTGTGAAAACTAAGAAAAAGTAAGCAATCAATCATGTGCTCTTACTGCCATATGGAAAACAATAGAACAAAAAGTGAATAGAAGTTACTATTTTTAATTTGAGGTTCGACATTCACTTGCATTTATTTTTTTCAAACATTATACGGTCAGACTGAACCAAACAGTGCTATAAAAGGCGTCTTTAGGCAAGCAACAGGGAATCTATAGTGAGAGAAGAAGCAAGGTGGAAGGAAGGGCTGGAGACATATTATAATCAATATTTTGTACTTTATTTGGATGAACAAAAAATGTTAACAATTCATGGGCTTGGGAGACATGAAGAACTCAGTGATAACTTGCGAGATATTTTGTATATTCCAAGATGGGTCACGGTGGATGTTGCCAACCCTGCCCAAAATGCATGACGGTCTGTGCATGCACATGCGGTTCAATTCATAGCAAGAACATGATACACACCACTGAGTGAGCAATATCATCAATTGATGAATGTTCCAGGAAATTGCTATGCATGGCACTGGGCAGCCTAGATTTGCACTTTGAACATCAATGCAGTGAAGAGACAAGAAAGAGACTGGAGAGATTGATAGTCACCTCGGTGGGCGATGATGGGGCGCGTGAGGTGATGGTAGGTTAAAATTTGGGATTCACTTTTAAACGCTCACTTTTGTCTTCTATATGTGATAAACTCTCTGTTAGAATACGTAATGGGCATAATGGCCTGAGCTGGCGGTATAGCCCGTTAGTCTTAGGGTTAATTAGAGATAAAGGTCGCTTGCTTGGGGGTCAAGTAAGCCTTGCTTGAAAATCAAGTAAACCTCTCTATATAAAGAGAGGATATGTATCAATCTAATCAAGCAAGAATTAAGAAGGAAATCCCTTTCATCTTGCCCGGCCGTGGGCAAAAGGCCCCCGGCCGACCCTCTGGCGCCCTCCTTCTAGCAGCACCATAACAATTTGGTATCAGCTAGCTTCGGTTCGATCATGTCTTCACCGCGGCCCAACCCATCTCTTCCGCTGCCGGTCACCTCGTCGCCTCCGACAACCACCACGACCGTCGCCCCGCTCCTGCCTGTGCCGGGATCCTCTGCCGCGCCCGCCCCCGCCGTCCTCACCCCGGAGGAGGTGTCCAGGGCACTGCAGGACCTAACCCAGGCGGTCCAGGAGATCCTCCTGTTCTTTGCCGGGTCCTACGGGCCGCACCTGGCTGCGCCACCCATCACCGCAACCGCGCCTCAGTGGCTGCCATGGCAGCCGCTGCACCAGGCGGCCTTCGCCGCGCTCGCGGGGCCGCTGCAGCTGCCATCCACCGCCCCACCCTGGTTGTAGTGGCAGCCGCCGCTCCTGGCGGCCTCCGCCGCGCCCGGTGCTCGGCCGCAGGAGCCTCTGCCGCTGCCCCAGGGCGTCCCCACCGCGCTCGCCAGGCCGCTGCAGCTGCCATCCACCGCCACCACCGCCCCGCCCTAGCTACAGTGGCAACCGCCGCTCCTGGCGGCCTCCGCTGCGGCCGTCGCTCCGCTGCAGCAGCCACCGCCGGTAAGCTCCGGCCCCGCATCGACCACGCCGGCGAGAGTCCCGATCCACCAGATCAAGTTCCTGCCGTCGCCATTACCGCTTCCCCAGGCCGTCCCCATTCAGCAGATCAAGTTCCCGCCATCGCCATCACGGCTTCTGGTTTGGATCACTACCCGCCACGTGTCGGCGGCGGTGAGGCTGCAGGCTGCTGCGCGCGGCCTCCTAGCGTGGCAGCATGTGCGGGAGATGCGTGGTCTGCAGCTGCCGCTCCTCCCAGCTGCGCTTCGCTGAGCAAAGGACCTCGATGTTGTCCGCTGCGTCAGGGATCTTGGGCATGCTGTTTTCCCCGCGGGCAGCGACCTCAAAGTCTGAGACATCGGCGATTGGGGGGCGCACCCCTCCTCGTCATTATCCATCGCAAGCCCTCCACGGTTCTCTCTGCGGTGCAGACCAACAACCGTCCGGCGGGATGAAGGCAGGGTGTCGACGACAGGAGCGCACCGCATAGCACCACTGCATTCCGCCGGCTGCCGTGAGGGCGCCTCTGCTAGTCGCTCTTGCGACCACTTTCAGGTGGCCATACCCATGCACTCCTTTCGTACAGATGGTGTCCATGGGATCCAGGTGGCTGTACACGTGCACGTCCGACGTGCGGATGGTGTCCACTTTTTGTTAAGAGGTCCAAAATAAATCGTCCCAGTCTATTTCAGGTTGAGAGTAATAAAACAACCCAAGATGTAAAAGGCTTGTTTTTAGGTGTTAGGCTTGTGTTGCGTCGAGTCATGGTTATAAGTTGGTTAGGTTGCATCTCGAGGACAAGCTGCATGTCCAGATGGGGTGTAGTGTTAGATCACGTAATGGGCCTAATGGCCTGGGCTGGCGTATAGCCCGTTAGTCTTAGGGTTAATTAGAGATAAGGGTCGCTTGTTTAGGGGTCAAGTAAGCCTTACATGGAAGTCAAGTTAACCTCTCTATATAAAGAGAGGAGATGTATCAATCTAATCAAGCAAGAATTAAGAAGGAAATCCCTTCCATCTTGCCCGGCCGTGGGGAAAAGGCCCTCGGCCGACCCTCTTGCGCCCTCCTTTTAGCAACACCATAACACTCTCATCTATAGCCCATGCACTCTGTAGTAGCATGCCAATTTCCCATTTATAACCCCAACCAACATTGAACAGGTATAAGATATTAAATTCTAAAAAGAAGAAATGATCTTGCATTTTAATAAAGCTAAATTTATGATTACATAAATAGTTCAACTAACTTTAGCTAGGACATCCATTTTCATATAAATAGTTCAACTAACTTTACCTTACTCAGTAGAGCTGCACGGATGAGCTTAATTAGTTGAGGTTGTGTTAGTTTCTAAGGTCATGTAGGGCGAGGAGTGATTCATGCATATCTGAAGCTTATTACGTTCCAGTGTTAAGAATCACTCCGTACGAGAAAAATAATATATAAGAGAATCTGTGGCGCATGCATGGGTTGTGTCAACTCATATTTTGGTACTCCTTTTTGTGCAGAAGGCACATTCATGTGAAAAAATAGTAATCAAATAATTTGCAGTGTGTATCAATTGATAGAAAGGTTAGAAGTTGTACCACCTTTAAAAAAAATATGTACCTGCTATCAACATATATTGCCACATCAAATCATGATAGAATCAATATATGTCTGTTATTTAGTTTCAGCATTCAATTATGTTTATTCTCTGATACAATATACACCCACACTAAGCAAAAAAATGTTAACTAATGATGGTTTGATGCAAACATGAGGGAAGCTGCCACGCGAGAGGAAGGACCAAAGAGAATATTTAATATGATTTTTTAGAATATTTTAGAATTTTTGGCACTGAACACACCCCAGGGGGTGCACCCAGCAGACTTGTGGGTCCCATAGGGACCCACTCACTTATTCCAGTAGTCCGCCACTTTCTTCCACCTCCAAAAAAAATCACTAGCTTGCTCACGCCCGTGTTACTGCTCATTTCCCTGCGATTTTTGATCTCCTTGGAACTCTATTTTCAAAACTGTTTTGGGAGATTATTCTTCTGCATGTGACTTCTCCAATTGTCCAATTAGTTTTTGTTCTAGTGCTTTATATATTGCAACTTTTTGTTGCTGTGGTGACCATGTTCTTGAGCTTGCATGTTGAATTTATATGGTCGAAAGTAGTTTCGATGCATGATATAGCCTCTAAACACTTGTGAAAGTAGTTGCTATCAATTTGGCTAAGTTTGTTCACTTTTTTTTGGTTCACTAAAAATTTCATAGAAAAATAAAATGCTCATGTGGAGGTTGAGAGGTTACTCGAGCTGGAGTCCTAAGGAGGCTATGAAGCCCAAGTACAACCTTCCTCGTGGTGCTGAGGTGCGGCCGTGTGAATGGCTCTGCAACACGTTCTTGAGGGATGCGGGAATTCCCGATGACTTCTTTCATTTGGCGGACAATGCCGGCATTATCCCGTTCCTCGAAGAAAAGTGTGAATAGTACCTTCTCCTCACAAATACTTCCATGCAAAACTTTCATTTTCACTCTAGGAGAGAGATACCCACTATTTCATTCCACTTATATGAAATTCCTAGGGAGATGACACTTGATGAGTTTTGTGAGGCTTGCTTGATTCCATCTGTGGACAGCTCTAAAGAGCCACATCCCAGTGACGTTGTGGATTTTATATCCAAATTGACTACGGGGGAGCATTGAGGAGTTTCTCAGGCTAGAGTTAATAGTTTACATTTTTCCCGTGTTATGATCATTATTTGCTGGGAGGTGTTTGACTGGATGGTGGGAGAGTGGATCACTCAGCTCGTCTGACCTTGCTATTTTGTGCCATGCTCTTTATAGTGACATAACTTTTAGTTTGGGTGCTATAATTGCTCGGCGGTTACACACTAACCGCTCGAAGGGAGTCACTTATGGTGGTATTTATTGTTCCGCCTCGCTAGACATTTGGAGATTCCTATTAGGCACCATGAGGTAGAGGAGAAGCTTTTACCTATCATGCTAGCATGGTTGGACATGATTTTATTCATAGTGTCCGAGGCGATTTTGGTATAAGTTCGTGTTCACTCAAGACACCTGTGAGACTATTACCCTGTCTGCACCTTCTTTTTCGATCTTTCTATAGGCAGGTACACCATTATGCCAGAAGACATTTATGCTTATTAAGGCTTGGCACCACCCCAAATGGATGAGCCTGAGCCAGCACCTGAGCCTGAGCCTGTTGCAGAGCCTGTTTACCAGTGGGATCCGCAGGACCCTGTCTATCCGTGGAACTCGCAGGAGCCATAGTATTATCCTGGAGGAGGATACTTCGACCCATGGCCGTAGACCAACTTAGTCCAAAATCCTACGCTTGGGATAGTACGTATTTCTCACCATGTTAGTTTTGTTTTATATATCCATGTTAGTTTTATTTCTAGTTGTTGCTGCTTATCCTCTTTCATTGGATATCCATGTTAGTTTCATTTTCCACTTTCTTTTTTGTGTGTTTGAAAAACTTTGAAAATCCAAAAATATTTCTTGCTTCTTTTCAGTTTTTATTTTTAGTTTAGTTATTTCGTAGTAGTAAAAGAAAACCCAAAAAGATTCACGTCCTTCTTTTGGTTGTTAGGAGCTTTCCCATGTAAATAGTTTTTCTCGTATTCGTTTTTCTCCTTTCGTTAATTTGCTTTCTTTGAAAACACAAAAACTCCAAAAATATTTCAGTGTGTTTCTCTGAAATTATTTTCCTTTTTTAGTTGTCATAAGGATAAGACTGCAATCAAATTGTTTAGTGGCTGTCATATGCATTATTGATGATCTATCGAAGAGCCCATATTACTTTATCTTATCCTTTGAATATTTTTTTTACAGATTCTAGCTTAGTTCATAGCACACTTGTACTTTACTATTTTCACATCATTCGGTCGTGCAAGTGAAAGAAAATAATGATGATGATTTGATGAAGTGATTGCGGTGAAGGAAAGCTGGTATGAACTCTCCTTGTTTTTGTTTTTGTAAATATGTTCGCTGGGTCGATCTTGATTCAGCATATTATGGGGAAACATATTTATGATCACAATTAGAGATTATAGTTACTCATGCCATGCTTAAATAGATAGGAGTGGATAATGATTTATCTTGAGTGTCAACATGCATTAAAATGGTTAAGATGTAGTATGATATTATGGTATCATCCTCTCAACAATTCAAGCGGCTTGACTTGGTACATGTTCATGCATGTAGTTGATTCAAAATCAACATAGCCTCCACGATATTTATGTTCATGGTGTTTATATCCTACTCATGCTTGTACTCGATGTTAATTATTCTCAATGCATGATTATGACCGTTTTCGCTGTCTAGGTGGCCGCTTCTCATTCTATATGGTAGCGTTCACCTGTACTAAGCGGGTATCCTGATTTTGCATCCAAATCCTTTGTCCAAAAGTTGGCCCAGATGACTCCACTATATCTACCTATATGCGGTATTATTCTGCCGTTCCAAGTAAATTTTCATGTGCCACCTCTAAACATTCAAATAAGCATCTGGTTTGTGTGCCCGTACCGCTCATGGAGCGACATGGGGCGGTTAGTATCTTTCATGCTAAGCGGGTTACTCTCACAATAAGTGTTTATTCACTTCTCATTACACGAGAGAGGCTGGTATTCGGGATGCCCAGTCCCATGATCAAAATGAAACATAATGAATCAAACTCCCCCGGAAAGTTGTTGGTATGGAGGGCACCCGAGGATTCGACTAGCCATGGCTTGTGTTTTTCTGGTGGAGGGAGAGTAAACACCTTTCAGTTTGAGAACCACCGATAATGTGTTTAGCATGGAAGATATTGAAAACACTCGGTCGTGATGTTGATAGGAAAGACATACCTCTCAAATCATATTCATCTATGTTCTAAGCTTCGAGCTCTGGCAGCGCTGCAAATCCTTACTTCCGTGTGTGAAGGGCCTATCTATTTACTTTTATATTATTTTGCTTTTATTATTGAGTCATCACCTTCTCGTTTAAGCACCAGTTGGAGAGTACTATTTTCATTTTTATGCATCGAGTATAGTTAATGTTGGGTGTGACTTGACTGGATCTCTCCTACCATGAATTACAATATTTAGTCGCTACTTGAACTTCAGAGGTGCTTTGCATTTATATTTTATGGTCTCAGAAAGCACTAGCGAGATACCATATTGTCATATTATATCATGATTGTTTTGAAAAATTGTTGGTATCCAAGATTTGTTATTATTGCTCGCTAGTTGGTTAGGTTATTGACATGGGTAATTGTGAGACCTAAATGTTATCATTCATATGGTTAGTTCATAATACTTGCTTAAAACTTGAGCACTATTCAACATATATACATCAAAAAGAACAAAAAGAGTTTGTAAAAGTTTTTATTTATCATTTTCAGTTTGTCAATTGAACTGCTTGAGGACAAGCGACGAGTTAAGCTTGGGGGAGTTGATACGTCCTAAACGTATCTACTTTGCGAAACAGTTTTGCTCTTGTTTTGGACTCTAATTTGCATAATTTGAATGAAATTAACCTGGACTGACGTTGTTTTCAGTAGAATTAACATGATGTTATTTTTATGGTGAAACAAAAGTTCTCGGATTGGGCTAAAACTTTACGGAGATTATTTTCAGAATATACAAAAATACTAGCGAAGAGTATTACTGATATAACCATATCGACACCTATGACTGAATATGCTAATTGTGTTGAAGGTGGAGCAATAGTTGTGGGCAATGTCATGGGCGGACCACTTTTGGAAAGTGGGAGAGATATGTAGTTCGTATGTACAAAAGTACATACTTTTTGATAAGGAGTATGAAGAAAAGATGAAAAATTTGGTTGCTATTACATGTATGCTTGTTGACCGATATAAAGTCAAAGTAGAATCAGGAGTACTACTTGTGCCTACGTACACAATGAGCGTGAACAAGCATACGGATTTCTAATGCCTTCGTGTGCATGTGGGCGTGAAGGATAATGGTGGCCCGTATGGTAAAGGGAGATCAAATACACTAAAAAATTCCAGGCCAAGGATCAAGCTGCGTTTGCTATTTTTGTTCGTGACATCTAAAGGGTATCACGCAGCAAATAGGACGTACAAAATGTGGAGTCTGTTATGCTTGAAGGAAAACGGATGGGGTCCACCAGCACAACAATTAGAGGTCTACGCACCGGTTCAACAGAGTCCAGGTCAATATTTTGTAAGGATTATATAGCTAGAATATTTATTTTTCGACAAAGGGTGGATTTTATTAACTCAAAATAAAGCATCAAGTGGATACAAACACAATGAGCACACACCCCGCCTCTGCATATCTAGGATGCACATAGCCAACACCAACACACACAAGTAAACAAACGGCAAAAAGCAAAGTCATATAAGACCAAAGTTATGCCTAAGTGAAAAAAAGACTAAAGCGGTCAAAACAACAATCGACAAACTACAACAACGACCATATTCACACCAATCGTCTCTTGACACCACAAGGACAACAAGGTTCTTCAACAACAACGCCTTCAGAAAGGTAATGACGCTCAAGCGCCGCCGTCACTGGATCCAACCGCCAGAGGCCAGATTCTAGGTTTTCACCTAAAGAACAAGTCTGAGCATATCCGATCAATGCCTTCAACAAGATAACGATGCAAAAACATCGCCATTGTTAGGTATAACCCACTCGGGTAGACCTAGGGCTTTTCAACCCGGAGCTCGAGACTGGGTACTCAACAAGCACCACCACATCGAAGTCAACATGTGTTGTCACCACCACTTTTCTGCAGTCCCAGCAGCTACTCGCGAAGCGCTAGATCACACCAGCGATGTCGTTGCACAACCATATCCTCTGCATCATGCCGTCGTCCATAGATTGCATCTTATTGTCGAAGACAGACTGGTCGGTGGACCGTTCCATGGCATACATGACCGGGGATAGTCGGTCGAGTGCCTATCCGTGACATGGACATAAGCACTTGATGACCAAACACATGCATGTGCTTCTGAATTGTCGTACAACTTGAAGAATGCCATACACAGCTTCGTCTTGCACGTGCTCCACGACCACTGCAGAAACGATGGCGCCAAGGCATAGCCATCTCCATGGCCGCCGCAGGCCGTGGTCGCACCACCCCTGTTCCACCACTACACCGCTCCACAACGTTGTTGTGGCGCCATCAGCTGTAGCATGGCGAAACAGATCCGCCTCCTCTGTAAGATCTGGCTACCGTGTCTCCATTTGATGGACACCAAGCCGGTCACCGCTGCTGAACAAGCAGGGCCAGCACACACGGCCAACAACCAGCCCTAGCCGTGGCCGCTAAAGCATCAGCGCACAACCCAATCAGCATCCAGCCCGTGTAGACTTCATGCATGGATTGAGCGCCGTTGTAGATCGAGCAGCTTGCATCTCTGGAATGAGCATCGCCCCGCCGCCACCAACACCATGCGGCTTTGCCGGCGGCGCCCTCTGACGGCGGCGAGGGGAAGGGAGGATGGAGGTGCCGCCGGTTCTTTTCACCGCCAGATCGCCACCCGAGTTGCCAAGGACGACGCGGGGCGGCTCCACTATTTTCGGATATAAAGCATATAATCTGTTATTTAAATATAGCGTTCAGGTTTCCTTTTTACGTTTTCTCGTGAGTTTAGTTATTAGAGCAACTCTAACAGACCCCGCATTCCGCCCCGACCCGCAAAATAACCGTCAAAATGCAGGTCGGAGCGGAAAAATCAGCCCGATCAGACCCTGCATTCCGCCCCGGCCCGCAAAAAAAATTAGGGGGCGCAGCAAAATCCCGACCCCAATCCGGGAAAACGTGGGTTTCCCCCTCGCGGCTGCGGTGCCCTGCATATAAGCGGAAGCGGTTGGTGGGGGAGGGGGCATTTCATCTCGCGCTTTCTCCCACCAACCACCTCTCCTCTCCCCCCGCGCGCCGCCGCTGGCCGCCGCCCAAGATTCCGGCGATAGCAGCCGGCAGGAGCACGCCGAAGCGCCGCCACGCGCATGAGGCCTCCCCTTTTTCCAGCCATCGCTTGCTTCCCCAGGCGATGGAGTGGCCGGGGAGCCTCTCCCGCAACCCAGGCAAGGGCACATCGCCGCATGCAGGCACGGGTTCGTCCGCCCGCCGCCGCCGAAGGTTTGCGGGCATGGACTTGTCCGGCCGTCCACCGGGCTCGGCGCTCGCGCAACGTCTTTGTGGCCTGCCGATGCCGCTCATAGAGTGCGGCGACTGCCCGCGCCAAGTGCTGCGGCTCACTTCGGGCACGCCGAAGCACCCTGGATAGGTGTTCTACAAATGTGAAAACGACGGGGTACGTGCACTTGCGCTACCTCGTTCCATAGCTCATTCTTTAGTAAAATTGCGGTAGCTCACTTCGAACTTGCTCATTGTTTTGTGTAGGACGATGGATGCTCATTTTGGTTTTGGGAAGGCCAATACATTGATTTGTTGATAGAAAGAAACTTAATAGATGTTAGTGCACTCCTTAGTACAATCGAAAGCAATGATGCGGCGGCATGTGCAACTAGAGGGGAAGCATCGTCTACTTCTTTGAAACCAAAGATGAAGAATGAAGAAAGCAATATCAAGAATCCGCAGATCAACAATGAGTGCATAGAGAAGATATTGCTTCAACTAGTGGGAGCAGTTATGAAAGTTGGAAATCTTCTGAAATGCATACTTGTGGTTCTTGTTTTCTTTGGTTTTGCTATTCTAGCCAAGATTTGGTGATATCTTTTGTATCTAATGTTGTTGCAAAAGCAAAGAAAAGCATTATGCTAGATCAATTTAGTTGCAAATCTAAGTTTTGCGGGCCAGGAGGAGCTGCGCCAGATCAGAACCCGCAGAAGCCGACCAGTAAAAAAGCATATTCCACGAATATGCTTTTTTACGGGTCCATTATACAGGGTCTGCATCTGTGTCAGCCCGCGCCGGCCCGCAAAAGCGGTTTTGCGCGAACTGCAAACGCATTTTGCGGGCCGGCGGGATGCGGGGTCTGCTAGAGTTGCTCTTAGGGAGCTTGCTTTCCAAGTCACGTTAGATGATCCGGTTGATATATAGAGCCATATTGTGTTGCCGTAATAATTAGGTTATTTTATAAAATAGACATGATGTGTTTTCAAGGGTAGTCACCCATATCAAGTTTTAGAGGGATCTTTAGAAAACCTCTGTAATGCGATTTCTTTGTAGAAATTCTTTTTGCGCGTGAGTATCATCGTCGAGATTGATTTTGTCGTGCTGAGCCACAAGGTTCAAACCCTATATTTCGTGTACACCGCGGGCACGGGCGAGAGGCTACTGCAGCTGAAGGTGGAGCGTTGTGAAAGGTTGGGCTACAACATCGGATCGGATCTCGCCATCGAGGTTCGGTCTATATCAATTACCAGAGTGGGCCACCCAGGCGCCACAAGCTCGGGGGCACGCCCACCCCCTAGGGCGCTCCTGGCAGGCTTATGGGCCCATGGCAGCTCCGGCAACCCTAACTCCAACTCCATAAGTACCTATCCATCCTGAAATAAATTAGAGAGAAAGAATCGTCGCATTTCATGATATGGCGCCGCCGCCACCACCTGTTCTTCATTAGGAGGGCTGATCTGGAGTCCGTTCAGGGCTTTGAAGAGGGTGGTTCGACGCCGTCATCATCATCAACCATCCTCCATCAACAATTCCATGATGCTCACCACCGGGAGTGAGTAATTCCTTCGTAGGCTTACTAGGCGGTGATGGGTTGGATGAGATTTGTCATGTAATCCAGTCGGTTTTGTTAGGGCTTGATCACTAGTATCCACTATGTTATGAGATTGATATTGTTATGACTTTCCTATGCTTAATGTTTGTCACTAGCGCCTGAGTGCCATGATTTCAGATCTGAACCATTTATGTCTTCATGAATATATTTTAGTTCTTGATCCGATATTGCAATTTGTATGCACCTATTACTTGTTATGATCCGCATAACCTAAGGAGACAATAATTGGGAATCTTTTTTTGGCGATTATCATAGTTTGAGGAGTTCATGTATTCACTTTGTGCTAATGCTTTGTTCCGGTTCTGTATTAAAAGGAGGCCTTAATATCCATTAGATTTCCTTATGGACCCTGCTTCCATGGGAGGGTAGGACAAAAGATGTCAGGAAAGTTCTTATTATAAGCATGTATGACTATATACGGAATACATGTCTACATTACGTTGATGAATTGAAGCTATTGTATTGTGCTAGGTTATGACTGTTACATGATGAATATCATTCGACATAATTATCCATCACTGATCCAATGCCTTAACATCTCTCATATTGGTTTTCGCTAAATTATTTTCGTTGTTACTGCTACTATTACAATCACTATAAAACTATTATTGTTACTATTACTACTATTACCACTTCTATCAAACTATCATACTACTGTGCTACTGATCACTTTGCTGGAGATATCTAGTTCTCTTGGTGTGGTTGAATTAAAAACCCAACTCGTAATATTTGAAAATATTCTTTGGCTTCCCTTGTGTCGAATCAATAAATTTGGGTTGAATACTCTACACGCGAAAATTGTTGCTATCCCCTATACTTGTAGGTTATCACATCACAAGCATCATTCATAGTAGAAGTAGCATCATCAATTACTTGCAACATATCAAAATTAATTGTAGGTGGTGGTGTCGCAAGTTTACTCAAAACAGAAGGTGAATTAAATGCGGAGCTAGATGACAGTTCCTTACCTCCCCTCGTCTTATAGGGAACAATATTGGTTCTAGTGTATTTCATATTCTTCATAGTGATCAACATATATAATTCCCATGTGACTCAGCAAATAGAGCTATGCTCCCTGGCAATGGCCCAGAAAAGAGTCTTCATAATCCACAAGTATAGGGGATCACAAAAGTCTTCGAAGGTAGTATTGCACCCAAATCTATTGATTCAACACAAGGAGAGCCAAAGAATATTTGTAAGTATTATTAGTTGAGTTTTCAATTCAACCACACCTGGAGAACTAAATATCTGTAGCCAAGTGTTTAGTAGTATAGTAGTATGATAGTTTGAAAGCAAAGGTAACAGTAGAATAGTAACGGTAATAGTAATAGTAGCAGTTTGTAGTGATTGTAACAGCAACAGCAGCAACAAAGTAACTTAGCAAAGATCAATATATGAAAAGAGTAGGAATCAGATCGGTGATGGATATTTATGTTGGATGACATTCACCATGTAACAGTCACAAGCTAGAGCAATACACAATAGCTCCAATTCATCAATGTAATGTAGGCATGTATTCGGTATATAGTCATATGTGCTTATAATAAGAACTTGCATGAAATCTTTTGTCCTATCCTCCCATGGCAGTGGGGTCCATAAGGAAACTATGGGATATGAAGGCCTCCTTTTAATAGAGAACCGAACAAAGCATTAACACATGGTGAGTACATGAACTGCTCGAATTACAGTCATCCCCGAGAGTATCCCACACAATTGTCACTATGGGGTCTACATATTAGAACAATAACAAGGACATATGACTAGCACATAGGATCAAGAACTCAAATATATTCATGAAAACATAAAGGATCCAGATCTAAAATCATGGCACTCGGACCCTATTGACAAGCATTAAGCATAGAAAAGTCATAGCAACATCACTAGTAGAAAAAGGGTCAAATGTGAAGCACATTAGTGCCGGTTTGAATTTGAGCCGACACTAATGTGTGCGTTAGTGCCGGTTCCAACGGCTAGCCGTCCGCTCTCATTAGTACCGGTTCGTGGCGAACCTTTAGCACCGGTTCGTGCCACGAACCGGTACTAAAGTGAGTGGTGGCAGGATGTTGTCAGTCCGGGGCCCCTTCAGCACCTTTAGTACCGGGTCGTATCACGAACTGGTACTAAAAGTCATCCTACATAGACCCTTCGTCCATCCGAGCTCGCTCTGTTCTTCCCCTTTCCCCTCTCCTCTCTGTTCTTTTCCCTCTTCCTCTCAAGCTCATCACACATTTTTCCCAAACTTTGTCAAGATTTGAAGGCCCCCATCCATTCAAATGATCACAAAGGTTAGCAACTTTGTCCTTTCATCTCTCATTGGTAGATTAGCTTGTGCAATGCTTTATATAGTGATTGATTTTTGAGTTTACTAATTTGGGAGGAATTATATATATATATATATATATATATATATATATATATATATATATATATATATATATATATATATATATATGTGCTAGTATTTGATTTATATGCAATTTGAGGTCAAAATAACACTTAGTTTGCATATGTAGGTGTGGTTTACTTAGTACCTTCTAAATCTCCGTCGTAACCACCGTCGATCGCTCGCAACGTCCCGTCACCGGCACCACCTTGTGGTGAGCCTCTTGTTCATGAAGTTTTATATAAAAAATTGATGTTTGTGTGATTTGGATATATAGTTACTCGTATAATTATCTTTACCGTACGTTGTTTGTTATACATAGTGCCATGGTTTTGATATCCGTCCCCGTCGGCCCTCGTCCGGGTTATGATTCGGATGTGGTATATTCTCTTTTAAAACTATTCATTGCATTTTGTGTTATGACAAATTATGCCCATCAAGTTGACATATATATTTGTATGTAGGAGGTAGTTGAACCGGAAATTCCAACCGACCCTATTGTCGAGGGTTAAATTTAGTTGAAAGAGAAAACGAGGATTTGAAGGTAACATTGAAAAGAATTGAGGGGGAGAAGATGGAATTGGAGTTGCATGTTGCCAATGTCGTCGATGATCACAAGATTAAGATGGAGAAAATGCGCTTGAAGATTAGAAAGATTAGAAAATATGCCATTCATAGTGAGGCTTGGTATCATTATGCTGTTGGATCAATTGTTACCTTAGTTGCGATCTTGATCGCATTTGTTGTTGCATTTAAATTCTTTAGCTAGAGAGTTATTTGTTTGTTGCATTTAAGTGTTGTATGATCTTTATGTATGAACTTTATGTATTATATTAATTTGGTGTTTTCGGTGCTGTGTATTGAAGATGAGCCGGCAATGGATGTACGATGACCGATGCTCTACCGAGTTCATTAATGGCGTGCATACTTTTCTGCTTGCGGCTGAGGCAAACAAGCGGGCGGATGGTTTTATGCCTTGTCCATGTGCTGGCTGTAAGAATGGTCACAATTACTCTACGTCAAGAACCATTCACGTCCACCTGTTTGAGTCCGGTTTCATGCCCCACTATAATGTTTGGACCAAGCATGGCGAAAGAGGGGTTATGATGGAAGACAATGAAGAAGAAGAGGACGACGACAGCTATCCTGGCCATGGGTTCCCTGAATACGATGATACAACAATGAGGGAAGAAGTTGAGCCAGTAATGCGGGAAGAAGCTGAGCCGACAATGCGGGAAGAAGCTGACGAAGAGGCATCGGATGAGCCCGTTGATGATCTAGGTCGGGCCATTGCCGATGCAAAGAGAAACTGCGCATGTGATTTGGAGAAGAAGAAGTTGCAGCGCATGTTAGAGGATCACAAAAAATTGTTGTACCCGAATTGCATAGGTGACAAGAAAAAGCTGGGCACCACACTGGAATTGCTACAATGGAAGGCAGAGAATGGTGTATCTGACAAGGGATTTGGAAAGTTGCTGGTAATGATAAAGAATATGCTTCCAAAGGACAACGAATTGCCCGAGAGTACGTACGAAGCAAAGAAGGCTGTCTGCCCTCTAGGGTTAGAGGTGCAGAAGATACATGCATGCCCTAATGATTGCATCCTCTACTGCGGTGAGTACGAGGATTTGAACGCTTGCCAAGTATGCGGTGCATTGCGCTATAAGATCAGCCGCGATGACCCTGGTGATGTCGAGGGCGAGCGCCCCAGGAAGAAGATTCCTGCCAAGGTGATGTGGTATGCTCCTATAATACCACGGTTGAAACATTTGTTCCAAAACAAAGAGCATGCCAAGGCGATGCGATGGCACAGAGAAGACTGTAAGAAAGACGGAAAGTTGAGAGTACCCGCTAACGGGTCGCAGTGGAGAAAAATCGAAAGAAAGTATGGGAAGGAGTTTGCAGATGACGCAAGGAACGTATGGTTTGGTCTAAGCGCAGATGGCATTAATCCTTTTGTATAACCTTCCTCCTTAGTTGTGCATGAAGCAGAAGTTCATTATGATGCCAGTGCTCATCCAAGGCCCTAAGCAACCTGGCAACGACATTGATGTGTACCTAAGGCCATTAGTTGAAGAACTCTTACAACTGTGGAATGGAACAGGTGTACGTGCGTGTGATGAGCACATGGGGGAAGAATTTGACCTAAAGGCGTTGCTGTTCGTGACCATCAATGATTGGCCTGCTCTCAGTAACCTTTCAGGACAGACAAACAAGGGATACCACGCATGCACGCACTTTTTGGACGATACCGATAGTATATATTTGGCTAATTGTAAGAAGAATGTGTACCTGGGACATCGTCGATTTCTTCCGAGCAGGCATCCCGTAAGAAAGAAAGGCAAGCATTTCAAAGGTGAGGCGGATCACCGGACGAAGCCTCGCCACCGTACTGTTGCTGATGTACATGATATGGCCAAGGATTTGAAGGTGGTCTTTGGAAAGGGTCCTGGTGGACAACCTGTTCCGAATGACGCTGACGGACGCGCACCCATGTGGAAGAAGACATCTATATTTTGGGACCTGCCCTATTGGAAATACCTAGAGGTCCGCTCCGCAATCGATGTGATGCACGTGACAAAGAATCTTTGTGTGACCCTGCTTGGCTTCTTGGGCATGTATGGGAAGACAAAAGATACACCTGAGGCACGGGAGGACCAGCAACGTATGCACGGAAAAGACGGCATACATCAGGGTCATGCAAGCTACGCTCTTACCAAAGAAGAGAAGGAAATCTTCTTTGAATGCCTGCTCAGTATTAAGGTACCGTCTGGCTTCTCATCGAATATAAAGGGAATAATAAACATGGAAGAGAAAAAGTTCCAGAACCTAAAGTCTCATGACTGCCACGTGATTATGACGCAACTGCTTCCGGTTGCATTGAGGGGGCTTCTACCGGAAAATGTTCCATTAGCCATTGTGAAGCTATGTGCATTCCTCAATGCAATCTCTCAGAAGGTAATCGATCCAGAAATCATACCAAGGTTAGAGAATGATTTGGTGCAATGTCTTGTCAGTTTCGAGTTGGTGTTCCCACCATCCTTCTTCAACATCATGACGCATGTCCTAGTTCACCTATGTGAAGAGATTAAGGTTTTGGGTCCTGTATTTCTACACAATATGTTCCCCTTTGAGAGGTTCATGGGAGTCTTAAAGAAATATGTTCATAACCGTGCTAGGCCAGAAGGAAGCATCTCCAAGGGCCATGAAAATGAGGAGGTCATTGAGTTTCGTATTGACTTTATTCCTGACCTTAAGCCGATTGTTGTTCCCGAATCGCGGCATAAGGGAAGACTGGATGGAAAAGGCACGCTAGGAGGGGAACAAATAATATGTATGGATGGACATTCTCTCACTGAAGCACACTACACAGTTCTACAGAATTCTGCCTTGGTGGCTCCGTATATGGATGAACACAAGAATTTGCTACGCTCCAAACACCTGGAGCGGTCTGATGACTGGCTTACACGTGAACAAACCAGGAGTTTCACCAGCTGGTTGCAGACACATACCATGCGTGACGCCTCTATTGAAGATGACATGTACTTGCTGTCCCAGTTACCTTCTTCGAATATAATGACTTTCAAAAGGTACGGGATAAATGGTAATACATTTTACACGATCGCCCAAGACAAGAAGAGCACCAACCAAAACAGTGGTGTCCGCTTTGATGCAGAAACCAAGACGGGAAAGGAAACATATTATGGTTATTATGGTTATATACAGGACATATGGGAACTTGACTATCGACGTGGTTTGAAGGTCCCTTTGTTTCGCTGCAAATGGGTCAATATGACACAAGGCGGGGTAACGGAAGACCCGCAGTACGGAATGACAACAATGGATCTCAACAATCTTGCGTATGTAGACGAACCATTCGTCCTAGCCAATAATGTGGCACAGGTTTTCTATGTGAAGGACATGTCTACCAAGCCGAGAAAAAGAAAAAATAAGGAAGCGAATGCATCGTACGATGAGCCAAGGCGGCACATAGTTCTTTCTGGGAAGAGAAACATCGTGGGAGTGGATGACAAGACACACATGTCAGGAGATTATGAAAAGTTTGATGAAATTTCTCCAATCACAGTGAATATTGACCCGAGCATCCAGTTAAATGATGAAGATTTTCCATGGCTACGGCGCAAAGGGACACACGCGAAGAAAAAGTTTCACACCCCAAGATCTGGGATGTGATCGGCTTCACTATCATCACTTTCTTCTGTGTTTCACACCCAGGGGGAATCTCTGTAATAGTTAGAGTAGCTAGTTATGTGTTTTGGCATTTGAAACGCGAAGAAAATTTATGTGCAAGCAAATTCTTTCATGCATTTACTGATTTTTCAGCTAAATGACCCTGAAATTGAAAAGCATTTCAAATGAACTCAGAAAAGGTTGAAAGTTGGGCATGGTATCATAATTTCACCCACATAGCATGTGCAAAAAAGTAGAGAGGGTTAGCGCAAAAACTGGATGCACTTCGTGTACAAAATGGACAATCTCTTTCGAAGTATCAGGGTTTCGGACGAAAAGTCATCCGTTACAAACGCATTTCATTTTTTAAATAACCTAAGCATTACCAAATTGAATATAATGATAAAACACACTAATATTAAACATAAAAAAAGAATCACTGAAAAATCTATTTTCAAAGTTAACTTATTCACAAACTAGTGATCCACACAAATTTTAAATAATTCAAAATTTAAACTATTCAAATTTGTAAACTACCGGTACTAAGTTTGTAATTTTTTGTACCTAAAGCAAAAATATTCACAAAGAAACTCTAAATACAGCAAAAAACAACTCAAAAATAAATAAAACAAAAATAAATAAAACAAAAATAAATAAAGCAAAAAAATAAGAAAAAAGCCCACCTACTGGGCCACAGCGACCTACATACGACTAGAAACTGAAATTCTAGTTGGGCCAGGATGCAGGCCCGCTAGCCCAGTAGGCCCAATAGGGCATCGTAGGAGAGGTAGGCCCAGAAGGCCTGCTTAAGAGAGGAGCGCGAGACAGCAGCGACGGCGGGGCTCATAAGCAGGTGTGAGTGCCCCTCGGCTAGCGAGGTGGGACTAAACTTTTGCGCCCCTTGCCTGGCAGTGCACAACCTTTAGTACCGGGTCGTGGCTCCAACCGGTACTAAAGGGAGGGCCTTTAGTACCTGTTGTCGCCATGACCCGGTACTAAAAGGGGTGCGGTTCCCGCCGCTTCGCCTGGCCAAAACAGACCTTTAGTACCGGTTGGTGGCTCCAACCGGTACTAAAGGTGGCTTCTATATAAAAAAACACTTCAAAAAATTGTCAGTTTCTCATCTCTCCCTACTTCTTTCTCCTCTGCCTCGTCGCCACCGCCCCTCATCGCCGCCCCCGTCGCCGTCGCCGTCCCCGTCGTCCCCGTCGTCGTGCCACGCCCCGTCGCCGCGCCCCGCCCCGTCCTCCCGTCGTCCCCGCCCGGCCCGTCCCCGTCCCCGTCATC
>NC_041392.1:50128175-50133542 GCF_002162155.2 Triticum dicoccoides
TCCCCGTCATCACTGTCCCGTCCCCATCGTTGCTGCCCCGTCCCCGTTGCCGTCTCCGTCTCCGTCCCCGTCCCCGTCCCCGTCGATGTCCCCCGTCGTCGCGCCTCGCCAGTGAGCTCCTTCCCCGGCCGCCAACCACACACACACACACACACACACACACACACACATTGTTATAGAATTGTTAGCAATCTTTCTGTTTTTTAGTTATAGAATTATTAGAAATGTTAGTTTTAGTTATATAAATGTTAGTTATATAGAAATGTTAGTTATATAGAAATATTAGAAATGTTATTTTATAGAAATGTTAGTTATATTAGAAATGTTAGTTATATAGAAAGTTAGTTATATAGAAATGTTTTTTAGTTATAGAAATATTAGAAATGTTAGTTTTATATAAATGTTAGTTATATTAGAAATGTTAGTTATATAGAAATGTTAGTTATATAGAAATGTTTTTTAGTTATAGAAATATTAGAAATGTTAGTTTTAGTTATAAAATTTAGAATTTACATATATGAAATCACAATCCATCATTTAAAAAATGTTACTTTACTTTTGCGGCATATATTATTTGTTGTCGACGATGCCCGGCCCGCATCCTCGCCGTTGACCCGTTCGCGACGACGTCCTGCTTCAGAGGACCCATGTCCGGGACTGGGCTCCGCCGGGCTGGCACTGGGAGGTGCAACCTTCAAGGGCGCGACGCTTGGTGAGGAACCCGGCCCCGGGTCCCGTCGTCGATCCTCATCTCCTTTGGTGGCGTTCGCGTGGGCCACTTTCAGTGCGGAGGGAGCCGGCCCCACCAGAGGTGGTACGTCGCCGTGTCAGGGAGGAGGACGAGCACGTCCATCGCTACATGGCTGCTATGGACGTCAGGTTCTCCAATACCTGGCAGGTTCTTTGGGGAGATCACCCGAGCTATGATCCAGTGATGGTTCCTTCACTTTGGTTGTCCACCGCCTAGATTACTCTCTAGTATTCGATCTTTATTAGCTAGCTAGCTAGCTAGTGATGTATTCGATATATAATATTCGAGATGATTTATTCGAGATTATATATATTATTCGAGATGATGTATTAGATATTATGCCTATTATTTGAGACGACGTATTCGAGATTATATTCGATGATGCTAATTATGTACTATGATTGATTCAGTTTTTCCTTATTAATTGATTGCATCCATGCATTGTAATTTGAATATATTTCTTTTGGATTAGTTAAACAAAACCTATGGCGGACAATACCGGCAGAGAGGGAGAAGAGGCCCTGTTCAATATTATACGCAATCCTCGCGGGCCAGATGATGATCAGAATGAAGAAGATTATGACGGCTCCGAATATCTAAACAACACCGGGGAGGGTGATATGATATTTGATCGCGACGACCGAATTGATGAAGTCATGAACTATGAACATGACGAAGAAAATGTTGATCTTGAAACAACAAAGACCGGCAAGGTATATATATTTTTATAAGCAGGCATATGGTGATCATCACATGTTTTAAATGACTTGAAGATATATTAACGAATCGATCTTTCTTCTTTCAGCCATCCAGATCGAGCAAATCTTCAGGCAACAGGAAACGAGGCCTGAACAAAAAGTTGAAGGAGGGAGTAAAGTACAATATCGAGGCCATCAAACCTAATGGCGAACCATTAGCGCCTAAGAAGATTGCGGACAAGTTCATTCGTCAGTGCGGAGTTCTTGTGAAGGACCAACTCCCGATCTCCCTTCAAGAATGGAGAGAGCCAGCAAAGCCACGTCCAGGAGTTACTTTTGTCGACGACAGACAAAAACTTATGCTTTGGGAAACGCTCATGGAACATTTCACCCTACCAGATCATTTCACAGACGCAGATGTGGAGAAAGTCAAGGACGCTGCTCTTAGGAAGATGGCGGTTGCATTCAAGAACCACAAAATTCGTGAATGGGCCACGTACGTCAAGGGAGGAAGGAAGACTCCAGTATTCGAGGGAACACTAGAGAAGCAAAGTGCTCATTGGGACGATTTCGTTAAATTCAAGGATTTGGAATTATCTAAGGAACGGTCGAGAATAAACAAGGCCAATGCCGCAAAAAAGGATAAGTTCCATAAGTTGGGGCCAGGTGGCTATGCGGTGGGAATGCCTAAGTGGGATAAGTCCGAGAAAGAGATGGAGGATGCATGTGTCACTCCAGAAACATTGAGCTGGCCCTCCAGGTGCAGGACTTGGTTCTATGCGCATGAGGGGGGGGGGGGAGTTGGACCCGAAGACAAGCAAAGTTTCGAAGAAGGCATGTCTGGACGGAGCCGAAGATAAGCTACTTGTTGCAATAGAAGAGGCTCGATCGGGGGTGTTCGAGCCCAACAGAGAGAACGACGAGCTTACGCGTGCCCTGGGAAATCCTGAACACTCGGGAAGAACACGAGGCATGGGCGCTATTCTGTGGTATGAGGGGTTTTCGGACTAGAACGCCGACTACAGAACCCGTGCGAGAAAGAAGATTGCGGAGGAGAAGAAGAGGAAGATGGAGGAGGAGTAGAGGAAGCTAGACTATGAACGCCTTCAAGGCCTAGAATCAGCGCACGCGGACTTGGCAGTCAAATTCCAACGGCAGCAGGAGCAGATCGACTCACTTAGCCAGCAAAGGGGTTCTCAGCAGCTAGCGGATGATCCACCATTGGATAGCACCGTCCCATCCATGTCGAGAAGCAGCGTGGGTTCCGCCCCGGGCGACGCATTGCTGGATAGCTACCCAGTGGATGACATTATGGAGAACACTAACTGCGAGCTACACTTCAAAATGAAGAACATATCCATGAAGGTGGCTGACGCCCTTGCTTTTACAAATCCCCCTGAGGCAACCTTCCATTGCAACCCGATTCCAGCGGGCTATGCTCATGTCTTGGTTGATGAGGTGGTGGACCAATATTTGGGGCTAGAGCTTGACATTCCTGGAGGTGACGATGAGCACACACTGGGAGAGGCCAACCATCGTATCATCCTATGGAGAAAGGATTGCATCATCTTTCGAAGGCCACCGACACCGCGTCATCTGACTCCTCGTCGAAGTCCGCCACCGAGTCAGCAGACTCCCACTCCTCCAAGTCCACCAACGCGTCAGGCCACTCCTCCTCCAAGTCCGGCACAGCTTCAGGCCACTCCTCCTCCTCCAAGTCCGGCAAATTGTTAGGCCACTCCTCCTCCAAGTCCGGCACAGCTTCAGGCCACTCCTCCTCCAAGTCCGGCACAGCTTCAGGCCACTCCTCCTCCCCCAACTCAGCCACGTCAGCCGTCTTCGCCGCCTCAGCAATCACGAAAGAGAGCCGCCTCAGCTATGGTGCATAGCGGTACAAGTTGAGGTAGTACTGGAGGTACAGGCGGAGGCAAGCGATTTCAATATGGTCCAAGCCTCACGCCTCTTCCTCAGAGGCCTTACGACAAGTCTGAGGAGAAAAACGTAGCCATATCGAAGGCCGAGGTGGAAGCCCATTTAGCACCGAAAACGCCACCGCCGCCAAGGGAGAAAGTCCCTGTGGAAAAGATTGACCACTTCATTCGTATGGCTAGAGCACCAGCTCCCAAGCCTGTTGACACAGACTATGAGCGCCACATCAAGAAGTTAAATCGAGCACATCTACAGAAAGAGGCGAGCTCGAGCTGGAGCAAATCAGTTGGCAAAAGGAGCGATAAAACCGTTCTCCAGCTGGGAGAACAGGCGGCGCAATCAATCCCCCCGCTTGTTGTGCCAACAACACATGAGAGTAGGCGCACCCAATATTATTGTGGGCAAACCGTTAACATTCCTGGGGTGGGCGATGTGGTAATAATCGAGGAGCATATTGAGCAGGCTGAAACGATCAGGATCACTGTTGGACAACTCCTCGATATCGAGCCCATGTCTCCGACTAGAGAGGAGGAAATAAAATGGAAATATGTCCGGGGCCAACCTTTGGTCTAGCCAGACGAGGTCAATAAGCTCCCAACGAGAATGTATGAATTGCATCAATGGTACATGGACATTACCAAGATTTCCAATCGAGAGTCCCTTATGGTGAATGTCAAGAAGGATCATTACTACCATGAGAAAGCTGTGACCGTTGAGTATTCAGAACTATTTCAGCTATACAATCAAGACGCACTCGACAAATCTATTGTCAGTTGCTATTGTCTGTAAGTGATTTCTTTCTGTAATTTAAGTCTCAAGCTAGCTGTAGTGATCATTTTGATCAATCATTACCTGTAATTATCCTCACTATATTCTTTTATGTGGTATTATGCAGGATGAAGATTTATGAAATGAAAAAATGTGGACGCTATGGCATTGGGTTCGTTGACCCAAATACCATTAATGAATACAGATGGAAAATAGATTCATATTACGAAAAAAGTGTAGAGGAAAGCATGTTAGAGTTCTTCAAGCGCCTCAAATACAATGAAGATATACTACTTCCTTACAACTTCGAGTGAGTCACACTGTCTTGTACTACAAATTCTGTTTTTGTCTACTAGCTAGCTACATGTTTTTGCTTACATATGCCCGCTTAATTAAGACATGCAAATGTGTGTGCGTGCAGATTTCACTGGATCTTGTTAATCATTAAAGTTGATGAAGGGACAGTTGAAGTACTAGACTCACTACTTAAGAAAGCAAGTGACTACACCATCGTGAAGGGGATAGTCAACAGGTAATTTCAATCATTATTAACTATATCTCGGCCTATTTAATTAGTTCGTCATTTCCTGATAACAACTATTTAATAACCCATTTATTCATTTTCTTTGTCGGCGGGCAGGGTTTGGGCAAAGTTCATCAGGGCCACTACAGGCCCATGAAAACAAAATCTGAAATGGTATCGACCCCAGGTAAGTAATTAAGTAGTACTAGCTAGCTGCCATCTCTTTAATTATCATGCTTGATTAATTATTATCTGATCAAATTCCATTCTCGTAAAGGCCCTGAAGCAGGCGCCGGGGAATAATCTGTGTGCATACTACGTTTGCGAGAACATTTGCATGATGGCGTCCGAAAGGAGCAGATCTGAAAGACAGGAGTGGGTACGTTTGTCAGAACACTATTCACAATTTTTACACCATTATCGAAATCTAGTCACACAACTAATAGTCACACAACTAATACACATGCGTATTGATCTCCTTCTTAACAGTTCAAGGAGGTGCGGGAGAAGCTCCTAACAGAGGACAGCATAAAAGCAATTCAAGAGGAAATAGCGGGATTTTTGCTCGACCAAGTCATAGATCCCGAAGGAGAATACTATTACCCGCTACCGCCCCCATGAACCACTTCCAATTGTTATCGTGCTCCGAAGGCACCAATTAGGCTAATGCCACTAGCTCCGAAGGCACCAATTAGGAG
>NC_041392.1:50134310-50135639 GCF_002162155.2 Triticum dicoccoides
GAGACATTCGATGATATATATCTATTATGATCGGTTCTACTAGAAATTCTATTTATATATATGCATAACGTGTACAATATGTAGTATCATAAAATACCAGCAAACAAAAAAGAATTAAATGGAAAATACAAAATTAAATGAAAAAGAAATCATAAACCCAAAACCCCCCAACCTTTTAATACCGGTTGGTGACAGCAACCGGTACTAAAGGGCTCCCTGCCCCCGAAGCTGGCTCGTGCCACGTGGTTGCCCTTTAGCACCGGTCCGTGCTGAACCGGTACTAAAGGGGGGGCTTTAGTGCCTACACGTTAGCGCCGGTTACAAAACCGGCACTAAAGGGCCTTACGAACCGGTGCTATTGCCCGGTTCTGCACTAGTGCATCAATCTCAGAACATAGTGAATACTAAGGATCAAGCCCTGACAAATTGACTCGATTATATGATAAATCTCATGGACCCCGTCACCGTCCAGCAAGCATATGAAGGAATTACTACTCCTGGTGGTGAGCATGATGTGATTGGTGATGAAGAAGGTTGGTGGTGAGGATGGCGACGAATCCCCCTCTCTGGAGCCCCGAACGGACTGCAGATCAGTCCTTCCGATGAAGAATAGGAGGTGCCGGTGGCTCCGTATTTTTAAAACGCGATGAAACTTCTTCTCTCATTTCATTTCTTGGGGAAAAATAATTTATAGGCTTGAGATAAGGGTCAACAGAGCCACGTGGGCCCCATAAGGCATCAGGGTCCACCTGGGAGGGGGGTGGTGATACGTCTCCAACATATAATTTTTTATTGTTCCATGCTATTATGTTATCCATCTAGGATGTTTTATATGCATTTATATGCTATTTTATATGATTTTTGGGAATAACCTATTAACCTAGAACCTGGTGCCAGTTTCTGTTTTTTTCCTTGTTTTTGAATATAGCAGAAAACAAATACCAAAGGAGTCCAATTGACCTAAAGATTCACGGAGATTGTTTTTGGACCAGAAGAAGCCCACAGAGTATCAGAGATGGACCAGAAGAGTCCCGAGGCCACCACGAGGGAGCAGGGCGCGCCCCCTACCTCGTGGCTGCCTCATGGACCCCCCCTGACTTGTTCCCGACACCAACACCTCTTATATATCCCCAAACTTCCAGAACATAAGCTAGATCGGGAGTTCCGCCGCCGCAAGCCTCTCTAGCCACCAAAAACCAATTGGGGCCCTATTCCGGCACCCTGCCAGAGGGGGGGGGGGAATCATCACCGGTGGCCATCTTCATCTTCCCGGCGGTCTCCGTGATGAGGAGGGAGTAGTTCACCCTCGGGGCTGAGGGTTTGTACCAG
>NC_041392.1:50135843-50146063 GCF_002162155.2 Triticum dicoccoides
CTCTCTCTCTCGTGTTCTTGATATGGAACGATCTTAATGTAACGTGAGCTTTGCTACTATAGTTGGATCTTACGATGTTTCTCCCCCTCTATCTCCTTGTGATGAATTGAGTTTTTCTTTAAAGTTATCTTATTGGATTGAGTCTTTAAGGATTTGAGAACACTTGATGTATGTCTTGCATGTGCTTATCTATGGTGACAATGGGATATTCACGTGATCTACTTGATGTATGTATTGCTGATCAACTTGCGGGTTCATTGACCTTGTGAACTTATGCATAGGGGTTGGCACACGTTTTCGTCTTGACTCTCTCGTAGAATCTTTGGGGCACTCTTTGAAGTTCTTTGTGTTGGTTGAATAGATGAATCTAGGATTGTGTGATGGATATCGTATAATCATACCCGTGGATACTTGAGGTGACATTGGAGAATCTAGGTGACATTAGGATTTTGGTTGATTTGTGTCTTGAGGTGTTATTTTACTATGACTCTGGGGCTTTTTGTGACACTTATAGGAATAGCCCAATGTATTGATCGGAAAGAATAACTTTCAGGTGGTTTCGTAACCTACAATAATCTCTTTATTTGTTCTCCGCTATTAGAGACTTTTGAGTGACTCTTTGTTGCATGTTGAGGGATACTTATATGATCTAGTTATGTTATCCTTGTTGAGAGAACTTGCACTAGTGAAAGTATGAACCCTAGGCCTTGTTTCAACGCATTGCAATACCGTTTTCGCTGACTTTTATCATTAGTTACCTTGCTTTTTTATATTTTTAGATTACAAAAACCTATATCTACCATCTATATTGCACTTGTATCACCATCTCTTCGCCAAACTAGTGCACATATACAATTACCATTGTATTGGGTGTGTTGGGGACACAAGAGACTCTTTGTTATTTGGTTAAAGGGTTGTTTGAGAGAGATCATCTTCATCCTACGCCTCCCACGGATTGATAAACCTTAGGTCATCCACTCGAGGGAAATTTGCTACTGTCCTACAAACCTCTGCACTTGTAGGCCCAACAACGTCGACAAGAAGAAGGTTGTGTTGAGACATCAAGCTCATCTCTCGTGCCGTTGCTAGGGAGGTTAGCGCTTGAAGGTATATCTTTAGATCTTGCAATCAAATATTTTAGTTGTTGTTTTATCACTAGTTTAGTCTATAAAATAAAACTACAAAAAATGGAATTGAGGGTGCCTCATATGCTTCATCTTTTTAATATCTTTCATGAAAATGATGGAATGGAAAATTGTGCTCAAGTGTTAGAAGAAGAATGCATTAAAATGTTTGGCACTAAATATTTGAATGATGAGCATGATTGCAATGTTGCTAGTATGAATTCCTCGAATACCCATGATGCTAATGATATGCAAAGCCACAAGCTTGGGGGTGCTATGTTTGATGAAGATGATATTTTTTGTCCCCCAAGTTTTGTTGAGCAAATTTATTATGATGAAAGCATCCCTCTTATCTATGATGATTATTGTGATGACACGTATGCTATAAAGAATAATGATATCAATGAAACTTGTCATCATGATTTTAACTTTCAATTGGATTATGCCTGACATGATAGTTATTTTGTTGAGTTTGCTCCCACTATTATGTATGAGAAGAATTTTGCTTATGTGGAGAGGAGTAAATTTTCTGTGCTTGTGGATCATGAAAAGAATGCTTTGTGTGATGGATATATTGTTGAATTCATTCTTGATGCTACTGAAAATTTATAAGGGAGGAATATATGCTTGTAGGAATTACAATAATATCAAGTTTCCTCTCTATGTGCTTAAAATCTTGAAGTTATGCTTGTTTTGCTTTCCTATGCTAGTTGATTCTTGCTCCCATAAATTATTTGCTCACAAAATCCCTATGAATAGGAAGTTGGTTAGGCATAAATGTGCTAGTCATATGTTTCATGATGCTCCCATTATGTTTCAATTCTTATCTTTTATATGAGCGTCATTGTCATCATCATGCCTAGCTAGAAAGGTATTAAACAAAAGCACTTGTTGGGAGACAACCCAACATTTATACCTACTATTTTTGTGTGTTCACATGATTATGATACTGTAGTAATCATGTTTATAGCTTTTGTTTCAATAAAGTGCCAAGTAAGACCTTTGGGATGGCTTACGGTGATAGTTGATTTGATTTTGCTGAAAAACAGAAACTTTTGCGCCCAGGAGATTAGTTTTCATTTTTAGCAGAAGCGTGATAAAATACTGAGTCTTTTTGCAAAAGATTAATGAACAAATTGCTTAGGTTGTCCTGATTTTTCAGAATTTTTGGAGTTACAGAAGTATTCGGGAATTACAGATTACTACAGACTTTCTATTTTTGACAGATTCTGTTTTCAATGCATAGTTTGCTTGTTTTCTTGTTTCTATGGCTTATATTGCTTAATATAAATTGTAGAATGATATGGTACAGTAGGAATGATGTGAGAAGAATTATAAATCTTGTATTAACAGTACCTAAGTGGTGATTTGCTATCTTATACTAATGGACTTACGAGTTTCCTGTTAAGTTTTGGGTTGTGAAGTTTTCAAGTTTTGGGTAAAGATTCGATGGACTACGGAATAAGGAGTGGAAAGAGCCTATGGGGATGCCCAAGGCACCCCAAGGTAATATTCAAGGACAACCAAGAGCCTAAGCTTGGGGATGCCCCGGATGGCATCCCCTCTTTCGTCTTCTTTCATCGGTAACTTTACTTGGAACTATATTTTTATTCACCACATAATATGTGTTTTGTGGAGCGTCAATTTATTTTATTAGGATTTGCTTGCTGTTTGAATAAAGTACTTAAGATCTGGAATTTTATTTACGAGAAGGAGTCTTCACATAGTTACATAATTATTCAACTACTCATTGATCTTCACTTATATCTTTTGTAGTAGTTTGTTGTTGAACTCTCATGCTTCACTTATATCATTTTGACAGTCTCTAAACAGCATGGTAGTTTGCTTTGGTTATGAATTCAGTCCTAATATGATAGCCATCCAAGAGGGATATAATAGAAACTTTCATATAAAGTGCATTGAATACTATGAGAAGTTTGATTCTTTATGATTGTTTTGAGATATGAAGATGGTGATATTAGAGTCATGCTAGTTGAGTAGTTGTGAACTTAAGAAATACTTTTGTTGAGGTTTGCAAGTCTCGTAGCATGCACGTATGGTAACCGTTGTGTAACAAATTTGAAGCATGAAGGGTTTCTTTGATTGTCTTCCTTATGAGTGGCGGTTGGGAACGAGCGGTGGTCTTTTCCTACCAATCTATTCCCCTAGGAGCATGCGCGTAGTACTTGGTTTTGATGTCTTGTAGATTTTTGCAATAAGTATGTGAGTTCTTTATGACTAATGTCGAGTCCATGGATTATACGCACTCTCACCCTTCCACCATTGCTATCCTCTCTAGTACCGCGCAACTTTCGCCAGTACCATAAACCCACCATTTACCTTCCTCAAAACAGCCACCATACCTATCTTTTATGACATTTCCATAGCCATTTCGAGATATATGGCCATGCAACTTTCCACCATTTCGTTTATTATGATACTCTTCATCATTGTCACATTGCCTTGCATGATCATGTAGTTGACATCGTATTTGTGGAAAAGCCACCATTCATAATTCTTTCATCCATGTCACTCTTGAGTCATTGCACATCCCGGTACACCGCCGGAGCCATTCATATAGAGTCATATTTTGTTCTAAGTATCGAGTTGTAATCCTTGAGTTGTAAGTAAATAAAAGTGTGATGATCTTCATTATTAGAGCATTTTCCCATGTGAGGAAATAAAAAAAGAGATAAAGGACAAAAAACAAAAAAAATGAGAGAAAAAGAGAGAAGGGCAATGCTACTATCCTTTTACCACACTTGTGCTTGAAAGTAGCACCATGATCTTCATGATAAAGAGTCTCTTATTTTGTCACTTTCATATACTAGTGGGAAATTTTCATTATAGAACTTGGCTTGTATATTCCAACGATGGGCTTACTCAAATGCCCTAGGTTTTCGTGAGAAAGCAAGTTGGATGCACACCCATTCAGTTTCTTTTGTTGAGCTTTCATACATTTATAGCTCTAGTGCATCCGTTGCATGGAAATCCCTACTCACTTCTATTGAGGGGCATCTCCATAGCCCATTAATACGCCTAATTGATGTGAGACCATCTTCCTCCTTTTTGTCTTCTCCACAACCACAATTCTATTCCACCTATAATGCTATGTCCATGGCTCACGCTCTGTATTGCGTGAAAGTTGAAAAAGTATGAAAATTCTAAAGTATGAAACAATTGCTTGGCTTGTCATCAGGGTTGTGCATGATTTAATTGTTTTGTGTGACGAAGATGGAGCATAGCCAAACTATATGATTTTGTAGGGATGAACTTTCTTTGGCCATGTTATTTTGAGAAGACATGATTACTTTGTTAGTATGCTTGAAGTATTATTATTTTTATGTCAATATTAAACTCTTGTCTTGAATCTTGCGGATCAAACATTGATGCCACATTAAAGAAAATTACATTGATAATTATGTTGCATAGCATTCCACATCAAAAATTCTATTTTTATCATTTACCTACTCGAGGACGAGCAGGAATTAAGCTTGGGGATGCTTGATACGTCTCCAACGTATCCATAATTTTTTACTGTTCCATGCTATTATATTATCCATCTAGGTTGTTTTATATGCATTTATATGCTATTTTATATGATTTTTGGGACTAACCTATTAACCTAGAGCTCAGTGTCAGTTTCTGTTTTTTCCTTGTTTTTGAGTATCGCAGAAAAGGAATACCAAATGGAGTCCAATTGACTTGACAATTCACGGAGGTTGTTTTGGACCAGAAGAAGCCCACAGAGTATCAGAGATGGACCAGAAGTGTCCCGAGGCCACCACGAGGGTGGAGGGCGCCCCCCTACTTCGTGGCTGCCTTGTGGACCCCCCTAACTTGTTCCTAACGCCAACACCTCTTATATATATCCCCAAACTGCGAGAACATAACCTAGATCGGGAGTTCCACCGCCGCAAGCCTATGTAGCCACCAAAAACCAATCGGGACCCTGTTCCGGCACCCTGCCGGAGGGGGGGATCATCACCGATGGCCATCTTCATCATCCCGACGTTCTCCATGACGAGGAGGGAGTAGTTCACCCTCGGGGCTGAGGGTGTCTACCAGTTGCTATGTGTTTGATCTCTCTCTCTCTCTCTCTCTCTCTCTCTCTCTCTCTCTCGTGTTCTTGATATGGCACGATCTTAATGTAACGCGAGTTTTGCCACTATAGTTGGATCTTATGATGTTTCTCCCCCTCTACCTCCTTGTGATGAATTGAGTTTTCCCTTTGAAGTTATCTTATCGGATTGAGTCTTTAAGGATTTGAGGACACTTGATGTATGTCTTGCATGTGCTTATCTATGGTGACAATGGGATATTCACGTGATCTACTTGATGTATGTTTTGGTGATCAACTTGCGGGTTCAGTGACCTTGTGAACTTATGTATAGGGGTTGGCACACGTTTTCATCTTGACTCTCCGTTAGAAACTTTGGGGCACTCTTTGAAGTTCGTTGTGTTGGTTGAATAGATGAATCTAAGATTGTGTGATGCATATCGTATAATCATACCCGCGGATACTTGAGGTGACATTGGAGTATCTAGGTGGCATGAGGGTTTTGGTTGATTTGTGTCTTAAGGTGTTACTTCACTACGAGCTCTAGGGTTGTTTGTGACACTTATAGGAATAGCCCAATGGATTGATCGAAAATAATAACTTTGAGGTGGTTTCGTGCCCTACAATAATCTCTTCGTTTGTTCTCAGCTATTAGTGACTTTGGAGTGACCCTTTGTTGCATGTTGAGGGATAGTTATATGATCTAATTATGTTATCCTTGTTGAGAGAACTTGCACTAGTGGAAGTATGAACCCTAGCTAGGCCTTGTTTCAATGCATTGCAATACTGTCTTCACTCACTTTTATCATTAGTTACCTTGCTGTTTTCATATTTTCGGATTACAAAAACCTATATCTACCATCCATATTGCACTTGTATCACCATCTCTTCGCCAAACTAGTGCACCTATACAATTTACCATTGTATTGGGTGTGTTGGGGACACAAGAGACTCTTTACTGTTTGGTTGTAGGGTTGTTTCAGAAAGACCATCATCATCCTACGCCTCCCACGGATTGATAAATCTTAGGTCATCCACTTGAGGGAAATTTGCTACTGTCCTACAAACCTCTGCACTTGGAGGCCCAACAACGTCTACAAGAAGAAGGTTGTGTAGTAGACATTAGGTGGCCGCACTCTATTGCCTTGTGGGCAACTGGTAGCTCCCCTCCGGTGGATCTTCACTCCAGTATTTTTATATATTCCATAAAAAATCTCCAAAAAGTTTCGTCCGTTTCCGAGAACTTTTATTTCTAGACAAAAACAATACCATGGTTCTTTTGTTGAAAATAGCGTCAGTCTGGGTTACTTTCATTCAAATCATGCAAATTAGGGTCCTAAACAAGAGCCAAAGTCTTTAGAAAAGTATATACGACGGAGACGTATCAGGCACACCATGTGGGTGGTCCCCTAGCTACATGGAGCCAAGGGTGACCCCCTTGCTGGGTGGAGGCCAAGGTGGCCTTGTAAATCAACAAGTTATTTTGAGCTCCGTAAATATTGATTTTCTCAAAAGTCAAAAACATGCAGGAAATATTGACTCTAGGGACTGGATTAATAAGTTAGTTCAGAAAAATGTCAAAAGTGACATTATAATAGCATAAATACATTTGATACTCATTAGGTAGCAACATGGTATAAGAAATGAACTGCAAACCCTATGCATGATACTGAGAATTGTTATGCAAACAGTAACATAGCCATCACAAAGTTTTTTAGGAGGTCAGATTCAAGGTTGTATTATGTTAAGTATTAGTCTTAATATCTAGTAGGTAACGAGACCGGCGATAGCATCGTAATATTAGCAAGAATAGTTAGTAATAGTACCAAAGGTAAAGACCATCCTTGCCTTTTTGCTCCTCAGCCAGGTGAGAAGACTGCTCCTTTCAAGTGTCGTACATCATATCATCCTACTCCGTTTCATTACCAGACTCTAACTATAAGAACCAAACCAGAAAGAGACATACAATATGGTAAAGAAACACTTCATGATAGATGCACAAATATATACATGCATGACATGTTTAAGTGGAGCCAACTTCTAGACAAGTTTAAACGAAGTTGAATCATTAGTGAATGATTGGAATGATTCAAGATCAAACTCCATGAGCAATTAAGTGAAAGAATGGTACCGGCCAGAAAAATATGTTCAAGCTGTTCATCATGCATGATCATGTAATAATCATATTCTACACCTTTTTCGAATAGAAATGCATATAAAGTTTGATACAAATGAAGTTGTGAAGCTTAAGATATGACATGTCCAAGATCAGATGGAATTTGTGCAAAGTAGGAATGAATGTAAATTATAAGCATTAACATGGGAAACCAAGTGCACTCCTCAATTTCTTGTGTTCTGCTAATCAAAATGGACATAAATTTTGCTTGGATTGGATACCATATGCTCAAGATATTATTAAAACCATTTTGACGGTCATTTTAGCAAAACTAGACATAACAGAAATATAGATTGCCCAATTCTAGAAACTATGTCCATAATTCGACTCTTCGCATCGTGGTGATCAAATTAATTATAAAGTTTGTCTCGACCTGAGTTATACTTATTAGGTCATGCAATTAACCATTTAGCATAGTCATTTATGCAATTTAAATTAAATTAGCAAGTTAACGATTTAAACGGAGGTGAAAGTGCCATGTTTGGAAAAATAGATTTTTTTAAGAAACTTTAATATATAACTTGTTTTCATCTGAGTCATTGTTTAAAAGGTACATGTATGCGCAAAGGGTGAGGGGTTTTCTGCAAATTATTACTTACCACACGAATACACAGATCTATAGAATCTTATCGGGCCGAAACTGAGGAAAAATGGGTTGAACCATGCGGAGTCCTAGATACTAAAGAATGCCGATGGGCAGAGTAATGCGGCGAGCTGCTAGGCCTACCACATCTACCGGGGCGGCTATTCCATGCGTTTGGGCGACAGATAAGCATTGTGGGAGGGGCTGGGTGCGACTATGGTCACCTTGTGATCTTGGGTCGGTTGGAGACATTGTGTGCCACGACGAGGCGGTCGCCGGGCTATGACAGACTGTGCTGGCACGTCACATTAGGAGGAGTAGTTCACGGAGCGGCTGGTCAAAATGTTCGATCAGCAGAGTTACACGTGACACAATGCATGAGGAGGAGGAGGAGAAGGAGGAGGAGGAGGAGGAGGAGGAAGAAGAAGAAGAAGAAGAAGAAGAAGAAGAAAGAAGAAGAAGAAGAAGAAGAAGAAGAAGAAGTAGGGTGTATGATGGGAGCGCGGAGAGCTTAGGGGCGGAGCTCCTCCCTCGGCGACGCAATTGAACGGGAGGGTGCTGACGGCTACCAATCGGGGTGTGCTCTGGACGACTCTTTCCAAGCTCAAGGAGGCCTGCGTCTAGAGGAGGTCGTGCAGGACGCGTGGTTGCTGCCCAATCTGGATCCAGTGATCCAGATCGTGGCGGTGGCTGGTGACGGCGCGCCTGATTAAGAGGCGCCAAGTGGCCGTGGGTCTATGGAGAAGAATTGCTGGGATGGCTAGGGTTGGATTGTGGGAAAGAGGCACCGACTATAGCACGGGGTATTTGAGGGCATATTCTATTCCGCGATTCAGGCGCCCGTTAAAGTATAAACAGCAAACGGCACACACTTCCACTCCGCTCTAGGGGATCGAACTGCCGACCTCATAGTTCGAAGGGAGCGCAGCAACCACCAGACCATTAACTCACTGAACTACATCCACTTCGTTTTGTTCTTCTATTTCGTCTCTTAAGTTCGGTTTCTTTCTTCTATTTTTCTCTTTATTTTTTCCTTTTCCTTTTCCTTCTTACTTTTTTGTTTCCTTTCATGTGCGGGTTTTTCTTTAAAAAATCTTGAACATTTGTTTTAAAACTAATGAATTTTTTAATTATATAATTATTTTTTCAATTTTGATGAACTTTTTTCTAGTTCGATGCTTTTCTTTTGAAGTTCGATGAACTTTTATTAAATTTGATTAAGTTTTTCTAAATTGATGAACTGTTTTCAAGGTTATGATTTTTTTAAAATCCATGAAATTTGTTGAATACACAAATTTTACGTTTTTTGTGAATTATTTCATTTTTTTTGTTTTTCTTTGTATAATACGATTGAGCAAAACAGGAAAGAAAAGGAAAATCTACATGGGCCAGCCCATCAGCGTCGGCACCCTGGCGTCTGAAGCGCCGAATAGGATCTCCGGTATTTGAGGGCTTTCTAAGCTATTTTGGGTTAGATTAGAAAGGCTTTAGGTGGGTTAGGGAAGAGAGGAAAAAGAGCAGCCCGGTTAGCACCTTTAGTGCGCCACAAAAAAAGAATTTCTATTGCAAAACGGTTATTAATTAGTCATGCTATGCGCACTTGGATATTTAACTGTTCGGTAATCGAGCGCCATCGGAATGCAACAAAATTTTATATGAGGCCTATTTATCTCTATCCTTAATCTCTATAAACTACCTAAAAGAAAGGTTCCCTCTCCCCCTTTACGTTCCCCTCACTCCGTCCAACCTCTCGTACCACCCCCTCTCCCCTCAATCGATTTTCTTTTCTCCCTCCACCGGTTTTCTCCCTGCCGGTTTTGTCCTTGGTTTTCTATTACTTTCTTCTATATTTGATATAAACAAATAATTCACGTATGGTAACCAAATGCAATAAATTCATCCATGGTAATAAAAATCCGATTTGACAACACAATAACTCGTGATCAATCTCCTTCTTTCGATCAATTCCTTGCTTCTATCACCGTGGTAGAGATTACTTTGTTCTATCACCATTCCAGAGATTCCTTTCTTCTGTCGATCCCACCAGTACCCCTCCTGGGCAGAGCAAGTCTGGCGCATCCATGAGATGCGCTTGCAAGGGCAGACTCCGGTGACGGGAGGCATTGGAGGCGCGGCCGCCGGAGCTTGGCAAGGGGAAACTTGAGCTGGGAGGACATCATGCATTGGGAGGGCGGCACATGCGATGGGGCTGGGCGGGCGTGCATGTGCAGGGGTTGGGTTGGCCCCGTGTGTGTGTGTGTGTGTGTGTGTGTGTGT
>NC_041392.1:50146422-50165276 GCF_002162155.2 Triticum dicoccoides
TGTGTGTTGGGGCTTGGCTGGGAGGCGTTTGATGATGTAGAAGGCAAGTGAACAGGGACCCAGTGGGAGAGAAGCTGGGCTCGGGTGATGCGGCGGTCTAAAGATGTTGTGGAGGAGTTGGCCGGCGCCTTGGACGAGTCCGTGCGTGCCTGACCTTTGCCCTTCTCTTTCTATGTTATAACTTACTAGCAAAGGAGCATGTGCGTTGCAACGGGAGAGAAAACATAACACATGCTGTTAACTCAACAAACATGACTCAAGACCACAATAGGTCCATCTCCTTTATTTTTGCGAAGCATCATATTTGTGTTGCCGCTTATCCTCCTTCTCACCCTCGCCAGCGATGGCCTCGGTGTTCACTAAAAACAACAAAAAACATGTGTTGAATATGGTTAATCCTAAGCTGTCTCTCTCTCTCCCTCTCTCCTCCTTCCCTCTCTCTCTCTCTCTCACCCTTTCTCTCACTCTCGCGATGAGAAATCTGTTGTCTTCCCCTGCGACATTTTTCAGAGGTATGCATGTGTAGTTATCGATGTTTTCTTTTCCCTATATGGTAATAGTGGGGTGTTTATTTGCAATCTTGATCGCCGCCGGTATGAAAAAAAGGGATCTTGCGCTATAAATTATAAGTTTGCTTCCATAACAATATTTTAAAAATATTTAAGAGGTAAAATTAACATCATATTTAGATTCCACACATTTTTGTAATAAAATTTCATATATAATATGTTAAAATCAAAGTTACGGTTTAAAAGATACATATAATTTAGAAAATCATTTGGTTTCACTCAAATATATTCCAAAATAATATTTCAAAATACTTCACAGGTAAAAATAATCTCATATTCATATTCTACATATTTTTGTAGTCAAATCTTATATATAACATGTTCAAATCGGAGTTACGGTTTAAAAGATATGAATGATTTAAAAAAGCATTTGTTTGACTTAAATATTATCCGCGGATGAATTACCTAAAACATTAGGGGGGTTTCGAAAAATGTAAAATAATGGTTCGGGTGTGACTTAAATCCGTACGGCGGGTTGATTTCAAGAAAAGACAGGGACTTTTGTGTAAGATACAAAAATAACGATTCGTTTTAACTTAAAACGGGATTGCGGGTTGAATTCTCTAAAATAGAGGGACTTTTCTGAAAAATGTCATCACGGACGAAAGAAACTATAAGTACTCTTGCTCTATCACGGTTTGGCTAGCTAGCTTTTCATTGCCGGTTTAGAAATTGGATGGATTGTTTGAGCAGCAGATCGTTTGCGTAGATTATTGACGATCAAAGAAGTAGGTGCTTAATGGATGGGTGGATGCTCGCTTTAAATCGGCTCTCACCTTAGTCTCCCTTATCACTATTAAGCGAAGCAGTCTACCTTTGCTCTTTTTAATTGGATCTATTTTGTTGTGGTTGTTATACCTCTTGGATCGGGTAGGCTTAGATCAATCCGCTGATTTATCTTCTGCCTGGCCGGATGAGCTCGAGCCGGCCGCCATGGTGACGGTGGCCGGTGATGGCAAAGAGTAGCAGTGGCAGTGCTTTCCGTCAGCACTACACTAACCCTAGATCGGTAGGGGATGTAGGTAGGGTGTACGGCGTCGCGACGAACCTTGTGATGCGAGCCGCCGACCCCCACTTCTTTATATAGTGCAGGTGACAGGGGCCCGTCACCCATAGTGGGTTGAGCGCCCCCGATCAGGGCGTGGATCTAAGGGCCCGGTGGGCCGTTGGGCCCACACGATGGAGATCATCCTAACAATGATATGGTATTAGCGTTGGTTAATTTTCCATGGTTCTTTAGGTGTTAAATAAAACAGATATTTAAGAGCATAAAACATATATTTGCTTATATGGGAGGAGGAAGATCTTCTCTTGTGGAGGAGGAAAGGTAAGGCGTAGTCAAGATTTTTTTTTTAGCCGGGCATAACCCCTTTCCATTACTTTCATAACGGAAATACAAAGTTTGTTGAAACTAAAAGGAAACTGAAAAGGGAAATGCGAGCTCAGCGCATCACTGGGAAACCCACAATAGACACTCGTCATCGAGCAGCCTACCATGGCGCGAAAACCCAGTGACACCGACAAAACCAACATCACCAACCCAAAAGTACCCAAAGTCTAGGATCGCACCAGCCACAGGAGGCTCAGACATAAGCTCGCGCAGGAGCCGCAAAGTTCCCTGAGTTTAAGCAGAAAGACACATCGGAAATACTAACGATGTACATGGACGACTGAACATAGCAAAAGACCTTGGTAGGCTGAACCTCTGTGGCCCTCCGTGTCTGAATCATCCTTGTTCTGCATCCCCCGGCGCCGCACAAATACGCATCAGGGTCGACGCGCTGGTCTTCAGCATTTTGGCTCCACGCTCGATGGCCTCGCGCTCAGCTCCATTCATCAGTCCTGCCCAGTAATTCAAATATCCACAAGCTGAGTACACAACCTCAAAAGGAGACCTCATCTGTTTGTATTCAAATGTCACTTTGTTACGGCAGTTCCACAAGGCCCAGCACATAGCTGCCAAGCCGAAAGTATAGAATTTTTCTCCATCAGGGATGAACATATAGCACCACGCAAAATATTGCCACATATTTTTTGGGCATCGATCCGTGCCCAGGACACACCCAACGGTTCTCCACATTACTTTAGACACAGGACATGTGAAAAAAAGATGTTGTGAGGTCTCTCTTTCGTTGCAGAACGAGCATGTAGGGTTTCTCGCCCAATTTCTTCTGCTCATCACATCTCTAGTGAGAATGGCATCTTGGAAAAGTTGCCAGAGGAAGATTTGGATTTTTAAGGGTATTTTGGATGTCCATATCCATTTGTAATCACGCCCCCTCACGTTTTTCTCTAGATATTCATAGACAGATTTGGTTGTGAATTTCTTCTTCTTCCCCAAAGCACAGGTAATCTCATCTGATACATCTGACTGAGGCCAGGAGTCCACCACCGTCCCCAATTCTCTCCATTGCTCCACTAGGGGCGTGTGAAGTCTCCTTCTAAAAAAGTCTCCCTCAACCCCTTTTTTGAAGTCTGAAACTGTGATTTCTTGGTAATTGCATATATTGTATAACATAGGGAATTTATCACGTAAAGGGGGCTCATTTCCCATAGGATCAACCCATAATCTGTCCAGATTGCCTGAATTGAGGATCACCTTCCTCCCTGCAAAGTAATTCTCTTTAACTTTCATAATGGCTTTCCATATAGGGGAATCACCAAATTTACTTTTCACAGAGGCGACTGTGTCTCTTTTGAAATACTTGGCCCATATAACCTCCTGCCACAACCCCTGTTGGTTCTCCAATTTCCACCACCACTTAGTGAGGAGGCTAACATTCTGTTTATGCAAATCTTTCACCCCCAGGCCCCGTTTACTTTTCGATCTGCATATTCTGGACCACCTAACCAAATGGTACCGTTTTCGCCCTTCATTTTCTTGCCAAAAGAATCGCTTACGGTGTTTGTCAAGTTTTACTATCACCGTCTTCGGAAGAAGAAACATAGCCATATAGTAATATACAATGCTTGTGAGCGAAGAGTTAAGCAGAATAAGCCTTCCTCCAGAGGAAGCCGCATTACCAATCCAGGCCTCACAGGATTTAAGGAATCGTTCATCCATGAAATCCCACTCAAGCACACGCAGTGTAGAGAAGCTAACTGGCACTCCCAGATATTTCATAGGAAAATGTCCAATTTTACAGTTATTTTTAAGGAAATTGATCTTTAATCCCGACATAAGTTCGAACATATATAAAAGAAGTTTCAGGTTTATAGCAGCATCCTTATCATGCTCAAAACAAATGACCGTGTCATCTTCATACTGGAGTATAGCAACTCCCCCTTCAATCAGGTCAGGATTGACTCTGACTCTGACTCTATGTGTTAAATCAGACATTCTGGATCATGGACATGCCATATAACTACCTGTAATACATTCAAGCTTTTCATCCGTGCTATGTACTATTAATAGGATACAATTTATGCTCTCCATTAGCATTGTTGTTTGTCTCTCCTTCTTCACGGGGGAGACATGTTGCATGTCTCTTTGCATTCTATACCATTCTAATTGATTTTACGATTAGTCAACGGGGTTCGCTTACAGTCACGGGGATCTTTCTTTTTTTAGCGGGTCCAGTCAAGGGGATCTTTCTGAAGCACGTGTTATTCCAATGATAAAGTCCCATACTGGCTATTCAGATTTTATTTGTCATCTCAGTGCTAAATGGGATTTCTTTTGAAAATTTATGTGTCTATATTGTTGCTGTAGCAACCCACGGGCATTTAACTAGTAATATAATAATGCCACATAGAAAGTTTCAACCCATTTAGACTTCCTTCATCCGCCCGTTACGAAAACAGCTCCACTTTCCATACAAAAGGGGTTTGAACTAGAGGCATGCATAGAAGTGTCCAAAAAATTCTGAAATTTTTGGTGGGATTTGGAAAAGTGATAAGAAAATTATGGGCAAGGTTTGGAGGTTAAGATTCGGTTAGAAGTTGAATGGGAATTTGGAGAAGTTGATGTTGAAATTTAAAGGAGCAACTAAACTCCGAAGATATTCATTATTATTATTTTGATGTGAACTACTTAATGGCACGATGAAATTAAAATGCAAAATGCTAATATTACCACTCCATTAGGCATATTAATGTGGTTTAAAACTCTAGGCTGCTACTGAGAGGAGATGTATGGTGAGCGAACGCAGCATATCGGTCACAGGCCAGCGGAAAAATAGGCAAACCTCCGCAAATGGTAGGAGCAAGCAGTACGCCGGCCCATGACGAACAAAAACACTAGTGATAAAGCTGAACGATCCTGGAGCTGAAAAGCAAAGCGAGAGATAGGCCAATGCGTGCCGCCACCCTCATGATCCCCAAAGAGAAATGGGAGAGCATAGTAGACAATTGTGCCGAAGCACGATGGCCAAAGAATTTGATCTTTGTAAATATTCAACACAACAAATTACTGGGGATTCCATTCATCAAATTTTGCCTTGTTGAATCTCCACAGAAAACATGCGGGATATATCCACTAATGTTTTTCCTGAGATGTATATCTTTTAATGTTTGGTTGGGACCCAATTGCCCAAACCAAATAACGTGCCATTTATTACGGATGCAAAATTTATTCAAGCACAGAATTCTATCCCCAAGACCCCGACGAAGGTGGGCATTTAGGGTTGCAGGTAGGGCAGTTATCCTGGCACTCACTCCGCGTCCTGTAACACGGGCCGTCCTTATTGTGGCAGCAGTAGCACGTACCACTGTGCCCATCTTTGAAATGACATAAGAAAAAGCGGCTGCAAAATATCAAGGTGATCTTGCTCTCGCCTACAGACGTCGAGTTGACGATGGTAGCATTGGTACTTGTTTTTGCCGCATGACCATCTTGGTTGACCACCGTTTGCTTATTATTGAGAACACCTATATATTATGTTTAAAATTAGTATGCAGTACCTCAGACGGATATGTATGTATGTTCTGAAAAATTAATGGCAAGAAGTTAACACGAGATGCTAATGACCAAGATGATACATAGTACTTACACTGAGCACACACGACAAAGAATCCAATGAAGAATATCATCGTCGCATGCACTAGACTGCTCCCTCTCATATTGGTAATCTCTTGCTTGAAAAACTCAGTTCTAGTCTAGTGTAAAGTTCCACTAAGAAATAGTTGGACTCCAAATGTCACAGGCAAGGACTGCAAGTTTATAAATAGCAAGAGGCTGGGATATATTTTAAATGTTCATTACTGCACTATAAAGATTATAAAGATATGCATGCGCACGAGGTATACGTTTGTTATTGTTGAGATTTTCGCACATGTAATATTGAGCGAGACAAGCACTACCGTATACATGCAATCTATCATTTTCCCAATTTTAGTTGTGGGCAGATTTTAGCAAATATGACTAGTCAAGTAATACCCTACACCTGCAAGTACAAGAGTATAACAGCGAATATAGAACATTGCACATGTAAGTAAAGAGTAGGGTTTGGAGAAGGCAAACGCAATGGAGACATGAAGATGTTTGGCGTGGTTCTGATAGGTGTGGTGCTATCGTACATCCACGTTAATGGAGACTTCAACCGATGAAGGGTAACGGTTGCGTGAGTTCACGGAAAGCTCCACCCACGAAGGGTCCACGAAGAAGCAACCTTGTCTATTCCACCAAGGCCATTGACCACGAAGGACTTTCCTCGCTCGGATAGATCTTCACGAAGTAGGCGATCTCCTTTCCCTTACAAACTTCTGGGTTCAACTCGACATCATGTGGGAGGCTCCCAAGGGACACCCAACCAATCTAGGAGACACCACTCTCCAAAAGATAATAGACGGTGTGTTGATGATGAAATCTTTTCTCTTACGCTTCAAATGATAGTCTCGCCAACACTCAACTCTCTCTCTCTCGGATTTGGCTATGGTGAAAGAAGGATTTGAGTGGAAAGCAACCTGGCGAAGGCCAGAAATTAAGGTTCAAATGGTAGGAATGGAATCTCTTGATTTCAACATATGAGTAGGTGGTTCCCTCTTAGAAAATGAATGGTGGAAGTGTAGGCACATTCTGACGGATCTCTCTATGGAGAAGAAGGGGGTGGAGGAGTATGTATAGCCTCCACACAAAATCCAACTATTACACACTTTTGACCCATCTCGGTGGCACTAACCAGAAAACTTGGTGGCACCGATCTGTTTAAAAATATGAAATTAAAGTTGGGAATGTCGGGGGGACCGTCGGGGACTACTGGGAGGGACCGATGTGCCAGGGCTTAGCGCAAACCTCATCTAGGTGGCTCCGATTGCATCATTTCGGTCAGACCGAAGTGAAGCAATAAGGCAATAGAGAATCGGTCAAGCCATCTTGGTGAGACCGGTTGCAATTCTCGGTGGAACCGAAATAATTGTAACAAACAATAGAGAGCCGGCAAGGCCATCTCAGTGAGACAGAGATCCATGTCAGTGGATCTGATTTCTTAGGGTGTTGGGCAGTGGCTAAGTCCAGATGAACTCGCTGGCTCCGGATAAGCATTATCGGCGTGGCCGAGTTGGAATGTGGGATTTGGACATATTTGTGTAGAGAAAGTGGCAGAGGGTTTTGGAGCAATATCACTAAGCACTTGAGCAAATAGATCCTTAAGCAACACCTCATCCCCTTTTAATAGTATTGGCTTTCCTATGAATTCAATGTGATCTTGGATCACTTAAGCAAAAATGAATAATCTTTAACTTCTTGCCAATGCATTTCCTTAGCATTTTGAGGGATCCACAACTCTAGTCCTTGCCATGCCAATCATTGAACATCCTGAAATAGTTATCTTAAATTAACATTCGTTCAATGAGATATATGTTGCTATGAATTACCAAAACCACTCGGTGATCAGTTGCACTTTCAAATTTAAATAAAATAGAAGTTTCACACATAGAGTCCAAAAATAACACAAAAACGACGTAAACAATTATTTCGCTTGAACAATACGCACATGAAAATATGCATCTATATCATAAATAAGTTCTACACATTTTGAATAATGTTATGTATATTTTTAAATACTGTGACAAACATTTGATAAATGTACCATACACATTTTATAAGTAGTAGCAAACATGCCCATGCGTTGCAACAGGGAGAGAAAAAAATGTCACACGTATACACCAAACTCTAACACCTCCGCCTTTGGTGTGGCAATCAACCACCCTCAGCGCCTGTGCACTGGACCGCACAACAATCTTGCACAAGCAGCACCACCGGTGACGTTGGCCGCGAGTCGAGGGAGCGCCGGCGCACGACATTGCTGCCACGAGCTGCTTAGTTGCCTTCCCTAAAAACTTCAACAGAATAATAGAGGGAATTTGGCTAGACATAAAATAAATCGCATTTGAACACTTAGTGTTGCAGGAGCAGAGATGATTTAAATATATAACCCATCAACTTTGTTGTTCAAACTATCAGGACATTGCATTTGCATTACATGTAGAACGGTAACACGTACAAGCATAACCCATATTTTGTTTGTACTATTCAAATCACTAACGATCATTCATAATCACTGGTTTTTCTCCTCGTTCCCATGCAGTAAGGACACATGTACACGTACGACCTATGTCTTGTTGCTGCTACTAAAAATCACTTGCGACCATTCATAAAAACCATTTTCTCTCCTCATTCTACAAACAAACTGCTCCTAATTAAAGATTAAATTGTCTTATTCAAATATACAAAATGCATTATAAAATCAGGAGCAAATCCATGAGACGGGGAGAGACAGATAATTCTGACATCAATCCAAACAAAATAAGGTTAGGTCAACAGCTTTTTCCTAGAAGCGGAGATGGCGGCCATGGACGAAGGGCTTCGACTTGCGCTCCACTGGTCCAATTTGTCGTTGGTTGTGGAGATGGACTGCGCTGAGTTGTTGAAGATGGTGCAGTCTAAAGATGTTGAGCGCTCGAGGTATGCGAACCAGGTCAATGAGATCAAAAGGATTCTGGCTCATGAAAGAAACATTAGTCTAGCTAAATTCAGCAGACATGCGAATGTAGCGAGTCACACCCTTGCTTGTATGGGTTGCTCGCAACAGCGCACAGCCTGTTGGCTTCGAAACTCCCCTATGGAAATAGCTAGCATTTTCATTTCTGAATGTAAACATAATGACTGATGAATGAGAAGTTCCTTTCCCACAAAAAAATAGCTTTAATATGATTAGATAGACTTGCAAGAAAAGCAGACTTACCTGTTTTAAGCGATAGTCCTAATGTTTAAGATGATATTTATCTGGTGAATAACAATGGAACTCGGACGGACAATAATACCAATATATCGCACTTCATTCACCTGAGTTGACATTCTTAGCCTGGTCTAGACATGCTTGACAACAAACAGCAGCAGATTCTTGCGTTAAGCCCAAATCCACATAAGCACCACTATAATTGGAATGTAGCTTAGTATTGCATTGTGGATGCATACGTAGACCAGCTTATCTCTTCTTCTGCACCATCTTGTTTGATACTCGATCTCTTTGAAAATTCAAAAGATATTTTGTAATTATGAACCTAACATGTCAGACTTGACACAAAGAGGTGTTGAGATTCCTAAAACATAATTAACAAAGAGAATGGTAGAGAAGCAACCTTCTGTTTCATTCTTAGGTTTATCATCATGCTCAGTGTGTAAGAATTCTAGTGGTATCCAAAGACCAAATTCCTCCAGTAGCTCATGACGGTAGAACTCCAGGGTTTGCTTTAACAATTCTATATGGAACAACGAAACCCAAGTTTTACAGTTGAGAATTTATGAATAAAAGAAAAGAAAAATGTTCAGAAGCACAGAATAGGTACCAAGTTATGAGACATGAATTTGAACACCTTGAAGTGAGTATAATTTTTAACGGCAAAGATCACATGTGTGCTTCCTCAATGGAGAATCGAAAATTTAATGCTGCGTGTCTCAACAATACTTCTAACAACATTTAAAAAAAATCAGATCTCGTATGTAAGAAATCCAAGTAACGAATAGCAAAAACATGGAATCACTTGTGGTAGTTGGACGTGGTAGTGCCAGCTCGGGGTGGAGATACCTAGCGGGCTTTTGAGCCCGCTAAGGATCGGACCAAATGGTCCTAGCCCGCTGGCACATTTGGCCGGTCCGGTGAGTATAATTCGACCCGAAAACACCACTGGTCCGATTTGGATTTGCCCAGTCCGACCGCGGATCAAGAACTGCCACCAATGTCGTCGCCCGCTTTCTCCTCCTCCGGCCATGGAGAGGTGCCCCCCGGCGCGAGCTCGGGATGCTGCTCCCTGTCAAGGCAGAGACCCACTGTGACGCGCGAGAACCATGACACCATCAGTTCACTGTCCATGTCCGCAACGTTGTACTTGTACAGCCCATGTACTTGACCATCCAACGTGGCATGAACTGGATTGAGTTGGCCGTGTACCCACCAATCGAGAACAGGGCAGCCGTGCACAGCATGCCCGGCGACGTGGGTGCTGCCGTCAAGTTGAACCTCGAGTGGTGTTCTGTTGGGGAACGTAGTATTTCAAAAAAAAACATATTATCACGCTGGACTAACGCTGTTTTCAGCAGAATCGCCATGATGTTGTTTTATGTGCAGAAAACAAAAGTTCTCAGAATGACCTGAAACTCCATGGAACATCTTATAATAAATAATAAAAGATGAAGACCAGGGGACCCACACCCTTACCACGAGGGTGGGGGCCGCCCCCCCTAGGGCGCGCCCCTACCTCGTGGGCCCCCTGGAGACCCCCTGACTCCAACTCCAACTCTATATAACTGCTTTCGGGGAGAAAAAATAGGGGAGAAGAAATCATCGCGTTTTACGATACGGAGCCGCCGCCAAGCCCTAAAACCTCTCGGGAGGGCTGACCCGGAGTCCGTTCGGGGCTCCGGAGAGGGGGATTCGTCGCCATCGTCACCATCAAGCATTCTCCATCACCAATTTCATGATGCTCACCGCCGTGCGTGAGTAATTCCATCGTAGGCTTGCTGGACGGTGATGGGTTGGATGAGCTTTACCATGTAATCGAGTTAGTTTTGTTAGGTTTGATCCCTAGTATCCACTATATTCTGAGATTGATGTTGGTATGACTTTGCTATGCTTAATGCTTGTCACAAGGGCCCGAGTGCCATGATTTCAGATCTGAACCTATTATGTTTTCATCAATATATGAGAGTTCTTGATCCTATCTTGCAAGTCTACAGTCACCTATTATGTGTTATGATCCGTTAACCCCGAAGTCACAATAATCGGGATATTTACCGGTGATGACTATAGTTTGAGGAGTTCATGCATTCACTATGTGCTAATGCTTTGTTCCGGTTCTTTATTAAAAGGAGGCCTTAATATCCCTTAGTTTCCATTAGGACCCCGCTGCCACGGGAGGGTAGGACAAAAGATGTCATGCAAGTTCTTTTCCATAAGCACGTATGACTATATTCGGAATACATGCCTACATTACATTGACGAATTGGAGCTAGTTCTGTGTCACCCTATGTTATGACTGTTACATGATGAACCACATCCGGCATAATTATCCATCAGTGATCCGATGCCTATGAGCTTTCCATATACTGGTTTACGCTTATTTACTTTCCCGTTGCTATTGTTACAATCACTACAAAATACCAAAAACATTACTTTGCTTTAGTTACTCTTTTGTTACCGTTACCATCACTATCATATTACTTTGCTACTAAACACTTTGCTGCAGATACTAAGTTTCCAGGTGTGGTTGAATTGACAACTCAGCTGCTAATACTTGAGAATATTCTTTGGCTCCCCCTGTGTCGAATCAATAAATTTGGGTTGAATACTCTACCCTCGAAAACTGTTGCGATCCCTATACTTGTGGGTTATCAAGACTAATTTCTGGCGCCGTCGCCGGGGAGCATAGCTCTATTCTTTGAGTCACTTGGGATTTATATCTGCTGGACACTATGAAGAATTTGAAAGACGCTAAGACAACAATTTATCCCTCAACTACGAGGGGAGGTAAGGAACTGCCATCTAACTCTGCACTTGATTCACCTTCTGTTATGAGTAAGCTTTGGACACCTAAACCTTCTTCTGCTATTCGTTCTGATATGTCGCAATGTTATTGATGATGCTACTTCTGCTATACATGATACTTATGATGAAACTACTTCTATGCTTGATACTACTGTGCCACTTGGTGATTTTCTCGAGGAACGACTTGCTAGGGCTAGAGAGAATGAAAATATTGAATCTGATTATGATGATGAAAGTGATGATGGAGAATCACTTGTTATTCCCGAGGTTATTTATTTGATCAAGAAGCTTCTTTAGCTATTTTCGCTTGCAAACATAGATATGAACTCAAAAGGTTATTAGCTAAATGGAATGAGCAATCTCTAAATGCTAGGATGAGGCCTGACCCTGCTTTTGCTACTTCACCTATCTGTGTTACTGATAAGGATTATGAATTCTCTGTTGATCCTGATATAATTACTTTGGTTGAATCTGATCCTTTTCATGGCTATGAATCTGAAACTGTTGTGGCACATCTTACTAAATTAAGTGATATAGCCACCCTGTTCACTAATGATGAGAGATCTCGCTACTTTTATATCCTTAAAATATTTTCGTTCTCATTAAAGGGTGATGCTAAGATATGGTTTAATTCTCTTGATCCTGGTTGTGTACGTAGTACAGGATATGATTTACTACTTCTCTGCTAAATATTTCCCTGCTCATAAGAAACAAGCTGCTTCAAAAGAAGGGTTTTATCATTTATGCCATCGGTTGTGTCCCACTACTCAATGTTGCCACTAGGAATTTCAACTGCTAAAAAATGCCATCTCTTTGTTAGACACATGTTCAAAAATGCCACTGGGCACCATTATTGTGATCTCAAATCTCTTTTGCCATGTTATAATGACATAAATACCTATGAACCAGCATGCCAGCTCTCCTTCTATCTTACTACAATAAAGTGTGGGGCCCACTTGATCCCAACGACATTCTTATTTTCCTATAAAATTATTCGCTTGGTTACTCCTGACAAGTGGGGCCACACTTATCATTGTGAGATAGAGAGAACTGACATGTGGGTCTAGGCTTATTTTTGTCATATAACATGGTCAATGAGTTTGATGTGAAAATAACGATGTCTAATGGCATTTTTGAGGAAACATCTAACGAAACGATGGCATTTTTGAGCAAACATCTCACGGATCGATGGCATTTTTGAGTAGTTGTAACTTCTAATGGCAAAACTGAGTAGTGGGACACAACTAGTGGCAAAAATGATAAAAACCCTTAAAGGAAATATACAACTTTGTGCAAATTAAAGAAGAGAGTCTCCCACAAGCTTGGGGGAGGCTTCTCAAGTTACTTAATGCTTTGCCTGATCATCCTCTTAAGAAAAATGAAATACTGGATATCTTTTACAATGGACTAACCGATGCTTCCAGAGATTACCTGGATAGTTGTGTTGGTTCTCTTATCAGGGAAAGAACACCGGATGAAGCTGAGATCTTATTGAATAATATGTTGACGAATGAAAATAATTGGGCACCTCCTGAGCCAGCTCCTGCTCCAATTAATGATACTATTCCTAAACCAACTCCGAAGAAGAGAGGTGTCCTATTTCTCAGTCCCGAAGATATGCAAGAGGCAAAGAAATCTATGAAAGAAAAAGGTATTAAAGCTGAAGATGTTAAGAATTTACCTCCTATTGAAGAAATACATGGTCTTAATTTACCGCCTATTGAAGAAACATATGATCTTTATCCTTTACTTATTGAAGAACCTCCAGACCCTGATAACCCGACACAGGTAGTAAAGGTAAATTCTCTCTATAGATAAGATAAAGCTAAAATCCCTCCTGCTAAAATTGCTAGTCAATGCTTGGATGAGTTTGATAATTTTATGTTTAAGCAAGAATACTTCAATGCTTATTTTGGTAGACAATTAAAACAAGATGCTGATATGATTAAATACTTGGGTGATTATATGGCTAATATTAGAGGTGAACTTAAACTTGTTAGCAAACATGCTTCTATGGTTACCACTCAAGTAGAAAAAGTACCGAAAGCTCAAAAGGAGTTGCTCAATGAGATGAATAGTAAGAAAAATGATTATGATGTTAAAGTGGCTACTAGAACTGGCAGAATGAATCAGGAACCTTTGTATCCTGAAGGCCACCCTAAGAGAATTGAGCAAGATTCTCAGATAAATAATATTGATGCACCTTGTTCTTCTAAAAGGAAGAAAAAGAAAAATGATAGAACCATGCAAACTTCTAGTGAACCTATTGCTGAACCACCTAATAATCCAAATGATATCTCTATGTCTGATGCTGAAACACAATCTGGCAATGAACATGAACCTAATGAAAATGTTAATGATGATGTTCATAATAATGCTCAAACTAGTAATGATAATGATGTAGAAATTGAACCTGCTGTTGATCTTGATAACCCACAATCAAAGAATCAACATTATGATAAGGAAGACTTTGTGTCTAGGAAACATGGTAAAGAAAGAGCACATTGGGTTCAGAAACCCATGCCTTTTCCTCCCAAACCATCCAAGAAAAAGGATGATGAGGATTTTGAGCGCTTTGCTGAAATGATTAGACCTATATTTTTGCGTATGCGATTGACTGATATGCTCAAAATGAATCCTTATGCTAAGTACATGAAAGATATTGTTACAAATAAAAGAAACATACCAGAAGCTCAAATTCCACCATGCTTGCTAATTGTACTTTTAAGGCTAGAATACCATAGAAACTTGGAGATCCAGGAGTACCTACTATACCATGCTCCATTAAAAGAAACTACGTTAAAACTTCTTTATGTGATCTTGGAGCCGGTGTTAGTGTTATGCCTCTCTCTTTACATCGTAGACTTGACTTGAATAAGTTGACACCTACTGAAATATCTTTGCAAATGGCTGATAAATCAACTGCTATACCTATCGGCATTTGTGAGGATGTGCCTGTTGTGGTTGCAAACGTTACTATTTAACGGACTTTGTTATTCTTGATATTCCCGAGGACTATAGTATGTCTATTATTCTTGGAAGACCTTTTCTTAATACTGCAGGGGCTGTTATTGATTGCAACAAAGGAAATGTCACTTTTCATGTTAATGGTAATGAGCATACGGTACACTTTCCGAGGAAACAACCTCAAGTTCACAGTATCAATTCTATCGGAAAAATTCCATCGATTATATTTGGAGGTTTTGAATTTCCTCTTCCTACTGTCAAGAAGAAATATGATATACTTATTATTGGGGATGTACATATCCCCGTTGAGGTAACCTAGTGTTATTCGAAATTTCTCCGGTTTCATGTTAATCGAAATGAGTTTGTTAACAAGACCTGACCAACCTTGTTAGTGGATTCCTTTTGATGAGCATGAGATGGACGAAACTAGAAGCACAACCTTCTGTACCCTCTCTATACTTTCTGTTATTTAGTTGAAATAAAATAAAAATAAATAATTTTCTGTCTGTTATCTGATTATCCGTGCAATATAAAAATACCTCAAAAATAAAATTTCTCCAAATTCCCAGAAAATTAAATATGATTTTTTTCTAGAATATTTGAGGATTTATGGAACAAAGAACACACCAGGGGGGCCAACCACCTTGCCACGAGGGTGGAGGGCGCGCCCACCCCTCTAGGTCGCGCCCCCAGCCTCGTGGGTCCACGGTGGCCCTCCTCCACTTATTCCTGCACCCATCCTCTTCTTCTTCCTCCCACAAACACGAAAAACCAACTCAAGCACGAGTTCCATCCCTCTTTGCTGCCATTTTCGATCTCCTTGCTCAAAGCACCTCTCACAAAACTGCGTGGGGAGATTGTTCCTTGGTATGTGACTCCTCCATTGGTCCAATTAGTTTTTGTTCTGGTGCTTTATTCATTGCAAATTTTTGCTGCTTAGGTGACCCTGTTCAGAGGAAGAAATATGCTTAGGAAAATGTTCCAAGGTGGTTCTTCAAGGTAGCAAGGACCCAGGCTTGCAATGTGTGATGCTAATGAAGAGCCATCAAGAGACGCTCCAGTGCGTCCTTGTGAGTGGCCTTCTGAAAATTTTATGGATCGAGCAGGAATTAAAGAAGAATTTAATGCATATTTGCGTAATGCCGGTCTTGAGGACTTTGAGGCAGACAAATGCCTCCAGTATCATGATCTCACAAGCTCTTTTGTGTGGAGGTTTGAGTATTCATCTTCGCGTAATTCTCCTTCAGCCATTTTTGATCTTTATGAAAAATATTATACCATGGACTTAGTGAATTTCACTTTTTCTTGCAAACTTCCACAATGGGGTAGCGTTAGGGATCTCCCTAAATCTGAATTTAGAAACTTTCTTGCTAGTATAATTGTAGGGGAATCTAGAGATATAACGCAAGCTACCATAGGGAGCATTCACTTTCATGCTATACATTATTTTGCTCTCTTCATAGGTAGGTGCACAAATGCTAAGGATGAAGCATGTCACATGTGTATCCCTGACCTTAGCATTCTCAGGAGTGTTGTGTCAGGAGACCAATCTTCTCATATGGGAGCCATTGTAGCTCATAGGTTGCATCATAATAGATATAATGGAGATTTCTTTAGAGGAATTTATGCAACCCGCTTAGCTAAATTTCTTGAGATAGACGTTCGTGAAGGAGACAAGGAGTTGCCTCCTGCTTATTTAGATTTTGATTCTATGGTTTCTCACCATTTTGTCGAGAGGAACGAATCTCCTCTCTAGTACCGACTATTCTTTGACAGACGCCATGCTGTCCATATTACTCTCCCTGCTCCTGCTTTCTTTGATTATCAGGCAAGAGGAGGATATACTATTACCAGAGAGGAGGCAGATGAGTATGAGAGGAGAGAAGAGGCTGCTCGTCGCCACACTGCAGCTCAAGAGGCGATAGCCGCTGCATCACAGTACGACCCCAACAATTATTATTATGGATATCAGCTAGGCCAGCCGTGGCCATAGACCAACTTAGGCCAAAAGCCTAAGCTTGGGGGAGTACGTATTTCTCACCGACATTACTTTTATGTTCACACACACTCATTGCTAGATGTCGGTGTTCATACTTTTTCATTGTATCATCCATGCTAGTTTATTTTCTTTTATGCTTTCTTCTTGTGTGTTTAATAAACCTTATGAAAAAAACCAAAAAATTAGTTGTAGCTTTTAATTACTTTCCATGCCTGTAGTCATAATTAAAAAGAAAAACCCAAAAATATTTCCCGTTCTTCTTTTGCTTGTTGGGAGCTTTCCTGTGTAAATAGTTTTATTTCTTTTCTTTCTTTGGGGGTCAGTAGGAGAAGACCATGATTAAATTGTTGAAATGGCTCTTATATGCATTATTGTTTATCTGACAAAAGAGCCCATATTGCTTTGTATTCTAATGTTTATTGAATGCTCGCAGATTCTAGCTTAGTCCAATGCACGTGCACTCTTATTATTATTCACATCGTTCGGTCGTGCAAGTGAAAGGCAATTATGATGATATATGATGGACTGATTGAGATGAGAAAAGCTGGTACGAACTCGACCTCTTTTGTTTTTGTAAATATGATGAGTTCATCGTTCTTGATTTAGCTTTTTATGAATAAACATGTTCGCAATAACAATTAGAGATCATAGTTGCTTGTGCCATGCTTGATTAGCTATGAGTTATAATGGTTTACCTTGCGTGCCAACATGCTATTAAAATGGTTATGATGTGGTATGATAAGGTGGTATCCTCCGCTGAATGATTTAAGTGACTTGACTTGGCACATGTTCAAGCATGTAGTTGAAACAAATCAACATGGCCTTCACGATATTTATGTTCATGGTGGATTATATCCTACTCATGCTTGCATCCAATGTTTATTAATTTTAATGCATGTATATGGCTGTTGTCGCTCTCTAGTTATTCGCTTCCCAGTCTTTTGCTAGCCTTCACCTGTACTAAGCGGGAATACTGCTTGCGCATCAAATCCCTTAAACCCCAAAGTTATTCCAGATTAGTCCACTATACCTTCCTATATGCAGTATCTACCTGCCGTTCCAAGTAAATTTGTATGTGCCAAACTCTAAACCTTCAAATAATCATCATGTTTTGTATGTTCAAATAGCTCATGTATCAACTAGGGCTGCTTGTATCTTCCATGCTAGGCGGGTTATTCTCAAGAGGAGTGGACTCCGCTCCTCACTCACGAGAAAATGGCTAGTCACCGGGATGCCCAGTCCCATGCTTTATGCAAACTAAATCAAAATAATTGCAAAACAAAACTCCCCCTGGGACCTGATGTATGTTGGAGGCACTCGTTCTTTCGAGCAAGCCATGGATTGATGTTTGTTGGGGGGGGGGGGGTATAAACTTTACCATTCTGTTTGGGAACCGCCTATAATGTGTGTAGCATGGGAGATATCGCCATCTCTTGCTTGTTATGCTGACAATGAAAGTATACCGCTCAAAATATTATTCACCTCTATTTCAAAACCGAGCTCTGGCACCTCTACAAATCCCTGCTTCCCTTTGCGAAGGGCCTATCTATTTACTTTTATGTTGAGTCATCACCCTCTTATTAAAAGCACTAGCTGGAGAGCACAACTGTCATTTTCATTCATTACTGTTAATTTATATTGGGTGTGACTATGATTGGATCTCTTTACCATGAATTACAATGTCTAGTCAGTCCTTGATCTTTAAAGGTGCTCTGCATTTATGTTTTGCGGTCTCAGAAAGGGCTAGCGAGATACCATCTTGTTATATCATATTATGATCGTTTTGAGAAAGTGTTGCCATCCGAGATTTATTACTATGGCTTGCTAGTTGATTATGCTATTGATATGAGTAATCATGAGACCTGAGAATTATTGCAAATATGGTTAGTTATAATCTTTGCTGAAAACTTGAATGCTAGCTTGACATACTTATAACAACAAGAGCAAACAGAGTTTGTAAAAGTTTTTCTTTATTTCTTTCAGTTTGTCAACTGAATTGCTTGAGGACAAGCAAGGGTTTAAGCTTGGGGGAGTTGATACGTCTCCGTCGTATCTACTTTTCCAAACACTTTTTCCCTTGTTTTGGACTCTAACTTGTATGATTTGAATGGAACTAACCCGGACTGACGCTGTTTTCAGCAGAATTGCCATGATGTTGTTTTATGTGCAGAAAACAAAAGTTCTCGGAATGACCTGAAACTCCACGGAACATCTTATAATAAATAATAAATAATCATCGCCAAAGATGAAGACCAGGGGGCCCACACCCTTGCCACGAGGGTGGGGGGCGCCCCTCCCCCCCCTAGGGTGCGCCCCCTACCTCGTGGGCCCCCTGGA
>NC_041392.1:50165491-50171951 GCF_002162155.2 Triticum dicoccoides
ACAACTCCAACTCTATATAACTGCTTTCGGGGAGAAAAAAATAGGGGAGAAGAAATCATCGCGTTTTACGATATAGAGCCGCTGCCAAGCCCTAAAACCTCTCGGGAGGGCTGATATGGAGTCCGTTCGGGGCTCCGGAGAGGGGGATTCATCGCCATCGTCACTATCAAGCATTCTCCATCATCAATTTCATGATGCTCACCGCCGTGCGTGAGTAATTCCATCGTAGGCTTGCTGGACGGTGATGGGTTGGATGAGAATTACCATGTAATCGAGTTAGTTTTGTTAGGGTTTGATCCCTAGTATCCACTATGTTCTGAGATTGATGTTGCTATGACTTTGCTATGCTTAATGCTTGTCACTAGGGCCCGAGTGACATGATTTCAGATCTGAACCTATTATGTTTTCATCAATATATGAGAGTTCTTGATCCTATCTTGGGAGTCTATAGTCACCTATTATGTGTTATGATCCGTTAACCCCGAAGTGACAATAATCGGGATACTTACCGGTGATGACCGTAGTTTGAGGAGTTCATGTATTCACTATGTGCTAATGCTTTGTTCCGTCTATTAAAAGGAGGCCTTAATATCCCTTAGTTTCCATTAGGACCCCGCTGCCACGGGAGGGTAGGACAAAAGATGTCATGTAAGTTCTTTTCCATAAGCACGTATGACTATATTCGAAATACGTGCCTACATTACATTGACGAATTGGAGCTAGTTCTATGTCACCCTATGTTATGACTGTTACATGATGAACCACATCCGGCATAATTATCCATCACTGATCTGATGCCTACGAGCTTTCCATATACTAGTTTACACTTATTTACTTTCCCGTTGCTATTGTTACAATCACTACAAAATACCAAAAACAATACTTTGCTTTAGTTACTCTTTTGCTACCGTTACCATCATTATCATATTACTTTGCTACTAAACACTTTGCTGCAGATACTAAGTTTCCAGGTGTGGTTGAATTGACAACTCAGCTGCTAATACTTGAGAATATTCTTTGGCTCCCCTTGTGTCGAATCAATAAATTTGGGATGAATACTCTACCCTCGAAAGCTGTTGCGATCCCCTATACTTGTGGGTTATCAGCAAGTCTCTTTACTCGTTCCGTAATGCATCATCCCGCAACTAACTCATTAGTCACATTGCTTGCAAGGCTTATAGTGATGTGCATTATCGGGAGGGTCTAGAGATACCTCTCCGACAATCGAAGTGACAAATCCTAATCTCAATCTATGCCAACTCAACAAACACCATCGGAGACACCTGTAGAGCATCTTTATAATCACCCAGTTACGTTGTGACGCTTGATAGCACACTAAGTGTTCCTCCGGTATTCGGGAGTTGCATAATCTCATAGTCATAGGAACATGTATAAGTCGTGAAGAAAGCAATAGCAATAAACTAAACGATCATAGTGCTAAGCTAACGGATGGGTCTTGTCCATCACATCATTCTCTAATGATGTGACCCCGTTCATCAAATGACAACACATGTCTATGGCTAGGAAACTTAACCATCTTTGATTAACGAGCTAGTCTAGTAGAGGCATACTAGGGACACTCTGTTTGTCTATGTATTCAGACATGTACTAAGTTTCTGGTTAATACCATTCTAGCATGAATAATAAACATTTATCATGATATAAGGAAATATAAATAACAACTTTATTATTGCCTCTAGGGCATATTTCCTTCAGTCTCCCACTTGCACTAGAGTCAATAATCTAGTTCACATCATCATGTGATTTCACACCAATAGTTCACATCTTTATGTGATTAGTTTACATCTGCATGTGACTAATACCGAAAGGGTTTACTAGAGTCAACAATCTAGTTCACATTGCTATGTGATTAACACCCAAAGAGTACTAAGGTGTGACCATGTTTTGCATGTGAGAGAAGTTTAGTCAACGGGTCTGCCACATTCAGAGCCATATGTATTTTGCAAATTTTCTATGTCTACAATGCTCTGCACGGAGCTACTCTAGCTAATCGCTCCTACTTTCAATATGTATATATATCGAGACTTAGAGTCATCCAGATCAGTGTCAAATCTTGCATCGACGTAACTCTTTACAACGAACTCTTTGTCACCTCCATAACTGAGAACCATTTCCTTATTCCACTAAGGATAATTTTGACTGTTGTTCAGTGATCCACTCCTGGACACTATTGTACCCTCTTGCCAAACTCATGATGAGGTACACAGCATAGAATACTTTATAGAACCTATGACTGAGGTATAGGGAATGACTTTTCATTCTCTTTTTATTTTCTGTCGTGGTCGGGTTTTGAGTCTTTACTCAACTTCACACCTTGCAACACAGGCAAGAACTCCTTCTTTGACTGTTCCATTTTTAACTACTTCAAAACTTGTAAAGGTATGTACTCATTGAAAAAATTTATCAAGCGTCTTGATCTATCTCTATAGATCTTGATGCTCAATATGTAAGCGGCTTCACTGAGGTCTTCTTCTGAAAAACTCCTTTCAAATACTCCTTTATGCTTTCCAGAAAATTCTACATTATTTCCGATCAACAATATGTCATTCACATATACTTATCAGAAATGTTTTAGTGCTCCCACTCACTTTCTTGTAAATACAGGCTTCACCGCAAGTCTGTATAAAACTATATGCTTTGATCAACTCATCAAAGCGTATATTCCCATTCCGAGATGCTTGCACAAGTCCATAGATGGATCGCTCAAGGTTGCACACTTTGTTAGCACCTTTAGGATTGACAAAACCTTCTTGTTGTATCATATACAACTCTTATTTAAGAAATCCATTAAGGAATGCAGTTTTGACATCCAGTTGCCAGATTTCGTAAAATGTGGTAGTTGCTAACATGATTTGAACAAACTTAAGCAATGCTACTAGTGAGAAAATCTCATCATAGTCAACACCTTGAACTTGTCGAAAACCTTTTTGCGACAATTCAAGCTTTGTACATAGTAACACTACTATCAGCATTTGTTTTCCTCTTTAAGATCCATTTGTTCTCAATGGCTTCTCGATCATCGGGCAAGTCAACCAAAATCCATACTTTGTTCTTATACATGGATCCCATCTCAGATTTCATGGCCTCAAGCCATTTTGCGGAATCTGGGCTCATAATCGCTTCTTCATAGTTCGTAGGTTCGTCATGGTCTAGTAGCATGACTTCTAGAATAGGATTACCGTACCACTTGTTGCGGAACGTATTCTGGTTGACCTACGAGGTTCGGTAGTAACTTGATCCAAAGTTTCATGATCATCATCACTAACTTCCTAACAAATTGGTGTAGGCATCATTGGAACTGATTTCTATGATGTACTACTTTCCAATTCAGGAGAAGGTACAATTACCTCATCATGTTCTACTTTCCTCCCACTCACTTCTTTCGAGAGAAGCTCCTTCTCTAGAATGAATCCATTCTTAGTAACGAATATATTGCCTTTGGATCTGTGATAGAAGGTGTACCCAATAGTCTCCTTTGGGTATCCTATGAAGACACATATCTCCGATTTGGGTTCGAGCTTATCAAGTTGAAGTTTTTTCACATAAGCATCGCAGCCCCAAACTTTAAAAAACGACAACTTGGGTTTCTTGCCAAACCACGGTTCATATTGTGTCGTCTCAACGGATTTAGATGGTGCTCTATTTAACGTGAATGCAGCTGTCTCTAATGCATAACCCCAAAACGATAGTGATAAATCGGTAAGAGACATCATATATCGCACCATATATAATAAAGAACGGTGATGACGTTCAGACACACCATTACGCTGTGGTGTTCCGGGTGGCGTGAGTTGCGAAACTATTCCACATTGTTTGAAATGAAGACCAAACTCGTAACTCAAATATTCGTCTTCGCGATCAGATCGTAGAAACTTTATTTTCTTGTTACGATGACTTTCCACTTCACTCTAAAATTCTTTGAACTTTTCAAATGTTTCACACTTATGTTTCATCAAGTAGATATACCCATATTTTCTCGAATCATCTGTGAAGTTCAGAAAATAATGATACCCGCCACGAGCCTCAACACACATCGGATCGCATACATCAGTATGTATTATTTCCAATAAGTCAGTTGCTCGCTACATTGTTCTGGAGAACGGAGTCTTAGTCATCTTGCCCATGAGGCTTGGTTCGCAAGCATCAAGTGATTCCAAAAGCCCATTAGCATGGAGTTTCTTCATGTTCTTTACACCAATATGACCTAAACGGCAGTGCCACAAATATGTTGCACTATCATTATCAACTTTGCATCTTTTGGCATCAATATTATGAATATGTGTATTACTATGATCGAGATTCAATAAACCATTCACCTTGGGTGTATAACCATAGAAGGTTTTATTCATGTAAACAGAATAACAATTATTATTTGACTTAAATGAATAATCATATTGCAATAAACATGATCTAATCATATTATGCTCAACGCAAACACCAAATAACATTTATTTTAGGTTCAACACTAATCCTGAAGGTAAAGGGAGTGTGCGATGGTGATCTTATCAACCTTCGAATCACTTCCAACACACATCGTCACCTTGCCCTCAACTAGTCTTTATTCATTTTGTAACTCCTGTTTTGAGTTACTAATCATAGCAACTGAACCAGTATCAAATACCCAGGTGCTACTATGAACACTAGTAAAGTAAACATCAGTAACATGTATATCATATATACTTTTGTTCACTTTTCCATCCTTCTTATATACCAAGTATTTGGGGCAGTTCCGCTTCCAGTGACCATTTCCCTCGCAGTAGAAGCACTCAGTTTCAGGCTTGGGTCTAGCTTTGGGTTTCTTCATGGGAGTGGAAACTTTCTTGCCATTCTTCTTGAAGTTCCCTTTCTTTCCCTTGCCCTTTTACTTGAAACTAGTGGTCTTGTCAACCATCAACATTTGATGCTTTTCTTGATTTCTACCTTCGTTGATTTCAGCATCACGAAGAGCTCGGGAATCGTTTTCATCATCCCTTGCATGTTATAGTTCATCACGAAGTTCCAGTAACTTGGTGATAGTGACTAGAGATCTCTGTCAATCACTATTTTATCTAGAAGATTAACTCCCACTTGATTCAAGCGATTGTAGTACTCAGACAAACTTAGCACATGCTCACTGGTTGGGCTATTCTCCTCCATCTTGTAGGCTAAGTACTTGTCAGAGGTCTCATACCTCTAGACTCGGTCATTGGTCTGAAATACCAATTTCAGCTCTTGGAACATCTTATTGAAGGAAATATGCCCTAGAGGCAATAATAAAGTTATTATTTATTTCCTTATAATCATGATAAAAGGTTTATTATTCATGCTAGAATTGTATTAACCGGAAACATAATACATGTGTGAATACATAGACAACCAGAGTGTCACTAGTATGCCTCTACTTGACTAGCTCGTTAATCAAAGATGGTTATGTTTCCTAACCATGAACAAAGTGTTGTTATTTGATTAACGAGGTCACATCATTAGTTGAATGATCTGATTGACATGACCCATTCCATTAGCTTAGCACCCGATCGTTTAGTATGTTGCTATTGCTTTCTTCATGACTTATACATGTTCCTATGACTATGAGATTATGCAACTCCCGTTTACCGGAGGAACACTTTGGGTGCTACCAAACATCACAACGTAACTGGGTGATTATAAAGGAGCATTACAGGTGTCTCCAAAGGTAGATGTTGGGTTGGCATATTTCGAGATTAGGATTTTTCACTCCGATTGTCGGAGAGGTATCTCTGGGCCCTCTCGGTAATGCACATCACATAAGCCTTGCAAGCATTGCAGCTAATGTGTTAGTTGCGAGATGATGTATTCCAGAACGAGTAAATAGACTTGCCGGCAACGAGATTGAACTAGGTATGGGATACCGACGATCGAATCTCGGGCAAGTAACATACCGATGACAAAGGGAACAACGTATGTTGTTATGCGGTCTGACCGATAAAGATCTTCATAGAATATGTAGGAGCCAATATGGGCATCCAGGTCCCGCTATTGGTTATTGACCGAAGACGTGTCTCGGTCATGTCTACATTGTTCTCGAACCTGTAGGGTCCGCACACTTAAGGTTACGATGACAGTTATATTATGAGTTTATGCATTTTGATGTACCGAAGGTTGTTCGGAGTCCCGGATGTGATCACGGACATGACGAGGAGTCTCGAAATGGTCGAGACATAAATATTGATATATTGGAAGCCTATGTTTGGATATTGGAAGTGTTCCGGGTGAAATCGGGATTTTACCGGAGTACCGGAAAGGTTACCGGAACCCCCCGGGAGCTAAATGGGCCATGATGGGCCTTAGTGGAAAAGAGAAGAGGAAGCCCTACATGGGCTGCGCGCCTCCCCCTTCCCCTAGTCCTATTAGGACTAGGAGAGGTGGCCGGCCCCCTCTCTCTCTTTTCCCCCTCCGCGAATCCTATTCCAACTAGGATTGG
>NC_041392.1:50172263-50180608 GCF_002162155.2 Triticum dicoccoides
CTCCCAGAGGGAGTAGGACTCTCCTGGCGCGCCTCCTATGGCCGGCCAGCCTCCCCCCTCTAATCCTTTATATATTGAGGCAGAGGCGCCCCAAAAACACACAAGTTGATCCATGTGATCTATTCCTTAGCCGTGTGCGGTGCCCCCTGCCACCATAGTCCTCGATAATACTGTAGCAGAGTTTAGGCGAAGCCCTGCTGCTGTAGTGCATCAAGATCGTCACCACGCCGTCGTGCTGACGGGACTCTTCCCCGACACTTTGCTGGATCGGAGTCCGGGGATCGTCATCGAGCTGAACGTGTGCTCGAACTCGGAGGTGCCGTAGTTTCGGTGCTTGATCGGTTGGATCGTGAAGACGTACGACTACTTCCTCTACGTCGTGTCAACGCTTCCGCAGTCGGTCTGCGTGGGTACGTAGACAACACTCTCCCCTCTCGTTGCTATGCATCACATGATCTTGCGTGTGCGTAGGAATTTTTTTGAAATTACTACGAAACCCAACAGTGGTATCCGACCCTAGGTTATTTATGTTGATGTAATATGCACGAGTAGAACACAAGTAAGTTGTGGGCGATATAAGTCATACTGCCTACTAGCATGTCATACTTTGGTTCGGCGGCATTGTTGGACGAGACGACCCGGACCAACATTACGCGTACGCTTACGCGAGACCGGTTCCCCCGACGTGATTTGCACATACGTGGCTTGCGGGCGACTGTCTCTCCAACTTTAGTTGAACCAAGTATGGCTACGCCCGGTCCTTGCGAAGGTTAAAACGAAGTCTATTTGACAAACTATCATTGTGGTTTTTGATGCGTAGGTGAGATTGGTTCTTGCTTAAGCCCGTAGCAGCCACGTAAAACTTGCAACAACAAAGTAGAGGACGTCTAACTTGTTTTTGCAGGGCATGTTGTGATGTGATATGGTCAAGACATGATGCTGAATTTTATTGTATGAGATGATCATGTTTTGTAACCGAGTTATCGGCAACTGGCAGGAGCCATATGGTTGTCGCTTTATTGTATGCAATGCAATCGCGATGTAATGCTTTACTTTATTACTAAGTGGTAGTGATAGTCGTAGAAGCATAAGCTTGGCGAGACGACAATGATGCTATGATGGAGATCAAGGTGTCACGCCGGTGACGATGGTGATCACGACGGTGCTTCGGAGATGGAGATCACAAGCACATGATGAAGATGGCCATATCATATCACTTATATTGATTGCATGTGATGTTTATCCTTTTATGCATCTTATCTTGCTTTGATTGACGGTAGCATTATAAGATAATCTCTCACTAAATTATCAAGAAGTGTTCTCCCTGAGTATGCACCGTTGCGAAAGTTCTTCGTGCTGAGACACCACGTGATGATCGGGTGTGATAGGTTCTACGTTCAAATACAACGGGTGCAAAATAGTTGCACAAGCGGAATACTCAGGTTATACTTGACGAGCCAAGCATATACAGATATGGCCTCGGAACACGGAGACCGAAAGGTCGAGCGTGAATCATATAGTAGATATGATCAACATAACGATGTTCACCATTGAAAACTACTCCATCTCACGTGATGATCGGTTATGGTTTAGTTGATTTGGATCACGTAATCACTTAGAGGATTAGAGGGATGTCTATCTAAGTGGGAGTTCTTAAGTAATATGATTAAATTGAACTTAAATTTATCATGAAACTTAGTACCTGATTAGTATCTTGCTTGTTTATGTTTGATTGTAGATAGATGGCTCGTGCTGTTGTTCCGTTGAATTTTAATGTGTTCCTTGAGAAAGCAAAGTTGAAAGATGATGGTAGCAATTACACGGACTGGGTCCGTAACTTGAGGATTATCCTCATTGCTGCACAGAAGAATTACGTCCTGGAAATACCGCTGGGTGCCAGGCCTGCTGCAAGAGCAACGCCGGATGTTATGAACATCTGGCAGAGCAAAGCTGATGACTACTCGATAGTTCAGTGTGCCATGCTTTACGGCTTAGAATCGGGACTTCAACGATGTTTTGAACGTCACAGAGCATATAAGATGTTCCAGGAGTTGAAGTTAATATTTTAAGCAAATGCCCGGATTAAGAGATATGAAGTCTCCAATAAATTCTATAGCTGCAAGATGGAGGAGAACAGTTCTGTCAGTGAGCATATACTCAAAATGTCTGGGTATAATAATCACTTGATTCAATTGGGAGTTAATCTTCCAGATGATTGTGTCATTGACAGAATTCTTCCATCACTGCCACCAAGCTACAAGAGCTTCGTGATGAACTATAATATGCAAGGGATGAACAAGACTATTCCCGAGCTCTTTGCGATGCTGAAAGCTACGGAGGTAGAAATCAAGAAAGAGCATCAAGTGTTGATGGTGAACAAGACCACTAGTTTCAAGAAAAAGGGCAAAGGGAAGAAGAAGGGGAACTTCAAAAAGAATGGCAAGCAAGTTGCTACTCAAGAGAAGAAACCCAAACCTGGACCTAAGCCTGAAACTTAGTGCTTCTACTGCAAAGGGACTGGTCACTAGAAGCGGAACTACCCCAAGTGATTGGCAGATAAGAAGGATGGCAAAGTAAACATAAGTATATTTGATATACATGTTATTGATGTGTACTTTACTAGTGTTTATAGCAACCCCTCAGTATTTGATACTAGTTCAGTTACTAAGATTAGTAACTCGAAACGGGAGTTGCAGAATAAACAGAGACTAGTTAAGGGTGAAGTGACGATGTGTGTTGGAAATGGATCCAAGATTGATATGATCATCATCGCACACTCCCTATAATTTCGGGATTAGTGTTGAACCTAAATAAGTGTTATTTGGTTTTTGCGTTGACCATGAATATGATTTGATCATGTTTATTGTAATACAGTTATTCATTTAAGTAAGAGAATAAATTGTTGTTCTGTTTACATGAATAAAACCTTATATGGTTACACACCCAATGAAAATAGTTCATTGGATCTCGATCGTAGTGATACACATAATCATAATATTGAAACCAAAAGATGTAAAGTTAATAATGATAGTGCAACTTATTTTTAGCACTGCCATTTAGGTCATATTGGTGTAAAGCCCATGAAGAAACCTCATGCTGATGGGATTTTGGAATCACTTGATTATGAATCAGTTGATGCTTGCGAACCATGCCTCATGGGCAAGATGACTAAGACTCTATTCTTCGGAACAATGGAGCGAGCAACAAATTTGTTAGAAATCATACATACTGATGTATGTGGTCCGATGAATATTGAGGCTCGCGACAGGCATCATTATTTTCTGATCTTCACAGATGATTTGAGCAGATATGAGTATATCTACTTGATGAAACATAAGTCTGAAACATTTGAAAAGTTCAAAGAATTTCAGAGTGAAGTGGAAAATCATCGTGACAAGAAAATAAAGTTTCTGCGATCTGATCGCGGAGACAAATATTTGAGTTACGAGTTTGGTCTTCAATTAAAACAATGTGGAATAGTTTCACAAACTCATGCCACATGGAACACCACAGCATAATGGTGTGTCCGAACGTCATAACCGTACTTTATTGGATATAGTGCAATCTATGATGTCTCTTACCGATCTACCACTATCGTTTTGGGGTTATGCATTAGAGACAGCTGCATTCACGTTAAATAGGGCACCATCTAAATCCGTTGAGACGACGCCATATGAACTATGGTTTGGCAAGAAACCTAAGCTGTCGTTTCTTAAAGTTTGGGACTGCGATGCTTATGTGAAAAAGTTTTAACATGATAAGCTCGAACCGAAATCGGAGAAGTAAATCTTCATAGGATAACCAAAGGAAACTATTGGATACACCTTCTATCACAGATCCGAAGGCAAGACTTTTGTTGCTAAATTCGGAAACTTTCTAGAGAAGGAGTTTCTCTCGAAAGAAGTGAGTGGGAGGAAAGTAGAAAACTTGATAAGGTAATTGTACCTTCTCCCTTATTGCAAAGTAGTTCATCACAGAAATCTGTTCTTGTGACTACTACACCAATTAGTGAGGAAGCTAATGATGATGATCATGTAACTTCAGATCAAGTTACTACCGAATCTCGTAGGTAAACCAGAGTGAGATCCGCACCAGAGTGGTACGGTAATCCTGTTCTGGAAGACGTGTTACTAGACCGTGACGAACTTGCGAACTATGAGGAAGCGATGATGAGCCCATATTCCGCGAAATGGTTTGAGGCCATGAAATTTGAGATATGATCCATGTATGAGAACAAAGTATGGACTTTGATGGATTTTGCCCGATGATCGGCAAGCCATAGAAAATAAATGGATCTTCAAGAGGAAGACAGACGCTGATGGTAGTGTTACTATCTACAAAGCTAGAATTGTCGCAAAAAGGTTTTCGACAAGTTCAAGGTGTTGACTACGATGAGAGATTCTCACTCGTATCTATGCTTAAAGTCTGTCCGAATCATGTTAGCAATTGCCGCATTTTATGAAATCTGGCAAATGGATAAACAAAACTGAATTCCTTAATGGATTTAATAAAGAAGAGTTGTATACAATGCAACTAGAAGGTTCTGTCAAATCCGAAAGGTGCTAACAAAATGTGCAAGCTCCAGCAATCCATCTATGGACTGGTGCAAGCATCTCGGAGTTGGAATATACGCTTTGATGAGTTGATCAAAGCATATAGTTTTATACAGACTTGCGGTGAAGCCTGTATTTACAAGAAAAGTGAGTGGGAGCACTACAACATTTCTGATAAGTATATGTGATTGACATATTGTTGATCGGAAATAATGTAGAATTATTCTGTAAAGCATAAAGGAGTGTTTGAAAGGAATTTTTCAAAGAAAGACTTCGGTGAAGCTGCTTACATATTGAGCTTCAAGATCTATAGAGATAGATCAAGACGTTTGATAAGTTTTTTGAATGAGTACATACCTTGACAAGATTTTGAAGTAGTTCAAAATGGAACGGTCAAAGAAAGAGTTCTTGCCTGTATTACAAGGTGTGAAGTTGAGTAAGACTCAAAGCCCGACCACGGCAGAAGATAGAAAGAGAATGAAAGTCATTCCCTATGCCTTGGCCATAGGTTCTATAAAGTATGTCATGCTGTATACCAGATCTATTGTATACCCTGCACTGATTTGGCAAGGGAGTACAATAGTGATCTAGGAGTAGATCACTGGACAGCGGTCAGAATCATCCTTAGTAAAATAAGGATATGTTTCTCGATTATGGACGTGACAAAAGGGTTCGTCGTAAACGGTTACGTCGATGCAAGTTTTTGACACTGATCCAGATGATTCTAAGTCTCAATCTGGATACATATTGAAAGTGGAGCAATTAGCTAGAGTAGCTCCGTGCAGAGCATTGTAGACATAGAATTTTGAAAAATACATACGGATCTGAATTTGGCAGGCCCGTTGACTAAGATTCTCTCACAAGCAAAACATGATCACACCTTAGTACTCTTTGGGTGTTAATCACATAGCGATGTGAACTAGATTACTGACTCTAGTAAACCCTTTGGGTGTTGATCACATATCGATGTGAACTATGGTTGTTAATCACATGGTGATGTGAACTATTGCTGTTAAATCACATGGCGGTGTGAACTAGATTATTGACTCTAGTGCAAGTGGGAGACTAAAGGAAATATGCCCTAGAGGCAATAATAAAGTTATTATTTATTTCCTTATAATCATGATAAAAGGTTTATTATTCATGCTAGAATTGTATTAACCGGAAACATAATACATGTGTGAATACATAGACAACTAGAGTGTCACTAGTATGCCTCTACTTGACTAGCTCGTTAATCAAAGATGGTTATGTTTCCTAACCATGAACAAAGTGTTGTTATTTGATTAACGAGGTCACATCATTAGTTGAATGATCTGATTGACATGACCCATTCCATTAGCTTAGCACCCGGTCGTTTAGTATGTTGCTATTGCTTTCTTCATGACTTATACATGTTCCTATGACAATGAGATTATGCAACTCCCGTTTACTGGAGGAACACTTTGGGTGCTACCAAACGTCACAACGTAACTGGGTGATTATAAAGGAGCATTACAGGTGTCTCCAAAGGTAGATGTTGGGTTGGCATATTTCGAGATTAGGATTTGTCACTCCGATTGTCGGAGAGGTATCTCTGGGCCCTCTCGGTAATGCACATCACATAAGCCTTGCAAGCATTGCAACTAATGTGTTAGTTGCGAGATGATGTATTACGGAACGAGTAAAGATACTTGCCGGCAACGAGATTGAACTAGGTATGGGATACCGACGATCGAATCTCGGGCAAGTAACATACCGATGACAAAGGGAACAACGTATGTTGTTATGCAGTCTGACCGATAAAGATCTTCGTAGAATATGTAGGAGCCAATATGGGCATCCAGGTCCCGCTATTGGTTATTGACCGAAGACGTGTCTCGGTCATGTCTACATTGTTCTCGAACCCGTAGGGTCCGCACGCTTAAGGTTACGATGACAGTTATATTATGAGTGTATGCATTTTGATGTATCGAAGGTTGTTCGGAGTCCCGGATGTGATCACGGACATGACGAGGAGTCTCGAAATGGTCGAGACGTAAAGATTGATATATTGGAAGCCTATGTTTGGATATCGGAAGTGTTCCGGGTGAAATTGGGATTTTACCGGAGTACCGGGAAGGTTACCGGAACCCCCCGGGAGCTAAATGGGCCATGATGGGCCTTAGTGGAAAAGAGAAGAGGCAGCCCTACATGGGCTGCGCGCCTCCCCCTTCCCCTAGTCCTATTAGGACTAGGAGAGGTGGCCGGCCCCCTCTCTCTCTTTCCCCCCTCCGTGAATCCTATTCCAACTAGGATTGGGGGGGATCCTACTCCCAGAGGGAGTAGGACTCTCCTGGCGCGCCTCCTATGGCCGGCCAGCCTCCCCCCCTCTAATCCTTTATATACTGAGGCAGAGGCACCCCAGAAACACACAAGTTGATCCACGTGATCTATTCCTTAGCCGTGTGCGGTGCCCCCTGCCACCATAGTCCTCGATAATACTGTAGCGGAGTTTAGGCGAAGCCCTGCTGCTGTAGTGCATCAAGATCGTCACCACGCCGTCGTGCTGATGGAACTCTTCCCCGACACTTTGCTGGATAGGAGTCCGGGGATCGTCATCGAGCTGAACGTGTGCTCGAACTTGGAGGTGCCGTAGTTTCGGTGCTTGATCGGTTGGATCGTGAAGACGTACGACTACATCCTCTACGTCGTGTCAATGCTTCCGCAGTCGGTCTACGTGGGTACGTAGACAACACTCTCCCCTCTCGTTGCTATGCATCACATGATCTTGTGTGTGCGTAGGAAATTTTTTGAAATTACTACGAAACCCAACACTTATATGCTCCGTGACGTTCAAAACGTTTTTTGAAGTCCCGGTTCTAAGCCGTAAAGAATGGCGCACTAAACTATCAAGTAGTTATCATACCGAGCTTGTCAAACGTTCACAACGTCTGCATCTGCTCCTGCAATAGGTCCGTCACCTAGCGCTGCATCAAGGACATAATTCTTCTGTGCAGCAATGAGGATAATCCTCAGATCACAGACCCAGTCCGCATCATTGCTACTATCATCTTTCAATTTAGTTTTTCTCTACGAACATATCATAAATAAAATGGGGAAGCTATACGCGAGCAATTGATCTACAATAGAGATATGCAAATACTATCATGACTAAGTTCAAGATAAATTAAAGTTCAATTAATCATATTACTTGAGAACTCCCACTTAGATAGACACCCCTCTTATCATCTAAGTGATCACGTGAGCCATATCAACTAAACCATGTCCGATCACCATGTGAGATGGAATAGCTTTCAATGGTGAACATCACTATTGTTGGGGATCGTTGCAGAAATTAAAAAAATTCTACGCATCACCAAGATCAATCTATGGAGTTTACTAGCAACGAGAGGGGAGTGCATCTTCATACCTTTGAAGATCGCGATGCGAAAGCGTTGCAAGAACGCGGTCGGTGGAGTCGTACATGAAGCGATTCAGATTGCGGCCGATTCCGATCTAACCACCGAACAACGGTGCCTCCGCGTTCAACACACGTGCAGCCCGGTGACGTCTCCCACGCCTTGATCCAGCAAGGAGAGAGGGAGAGGTTGGGGAATACTCCGTCCAGCAGCAGCACGATGGCATGGTGGTGGTGGAGGAGCGTGGCACTCCAGCAGGGCTTCGCCAAGCACTGCGAGAGATGAGGAGGGAGAGGGGTAGGGCTGCGCCAGGAGCAGGGGTACGGTTGCCCTCCCACCCCCCACTATTTATAGGGGGAAGGGGAGAGGGGGCTGGCCCCCTAGATCCATCTAGTGGGGGAGGGGCGGCGGC
>NC_041392.1:50180892-50249701 GCF_002162155.2 Triticum dicoccoides
GCAGCCCCCTTAGGGTTTCCAACTAGGGGGGGCAGGGGCCCCCTAGGGTTTCCAACCCTAGGCGCCTAGGGCCCTTGGGATTTTAGCGCCCAGCCCACCTAGGGGCTGGTTCCCCCTCCATAATCATCCCATAGGGCCCTCTGGGGCAGGTGGACCCCCGGAACCCTTTCGGTGGTCCCAGTACAATACCGATAAACCCCCGAACACATCTAGCGACCGAATAAGGACTTCCCATATATAAATCTTTGTCTCCGGACCATTCCGGAACTCCTAGTTACATCTGGGATCTCGTCCGGGACTCCGAATAACATGCAGACACCACGTACAAACTTTCCCTATAACCCTAGCATCATCGAACCTTAAGTGTGTAGACCCTACGGGTTCGGGAATCATGCAGACATGACCGAGACATCTCTCCAGCCAATAACCAACAGAGGGATCTGGATACCCATGTTGGCTCACACATGTTCCACGATGATCTCATCGGACGAACCATGATGTCAAGGATTCAATCAATCCCGTATACGATTCCCTTTGTCTACCGGTATAGTACTTGCCCGAGATTCGATCGTCGGTATACCGATACCTTGTTCAATCTCATTACAGCAAGTATCTTTACTCGTTCTGTAACACATCATCCCGTGACCAACCCCTTAGTCACATCGAGCTCATTACGATGATGTCTTACCGAGTGGGCCCAGAGATACCTCTCCGTCATACGGAGTGACAAATCCTAGTCTCGATTCGTGCCAACCCAATAGATACTTTCGGAGATACCCGTAGTGCACCTTTATAGCCACCCAGTTCGTTGTGACATTTGGCACACCCAAAGCATTCCTACGGTATCCGGGAGTTGCACAATCTCATGGTCTAAGGAATAAGATACTTGACATTAGAAAAGCTTTAGCATACGAACTACACGATCTTGTGCTAGGCTTAGGATTGGGTCTTGTCCATCACATCATTCTCCTAATGATGTGTTCCCGGTATGAACGACATCCAATGTCCATAGTCAGGAAACCGTAACCATCTATTGATCAACAAGCTAGTCAACTAGAGGCTCACTAGGGACATGTTATGGTCTAAGTATTCACACATGCATTATGATTTCCGGATAACACAATTATAGCATGAACAATAGACAATTATCATGAACAAGTAAATATAATAATAAACATTTTATTATTGCCTCTAGGGCATATTTCCAAAAGTCTCTCACTTGCACTAGAGTCAATATTCTAGTTAGATTGTGATGAATCGAACACCCATAGAGTTCTGGTGTTGATCATGTTTTGCTCGTGGAAGAGGTTTAGTCAACGGATCTGCGACATTCAGGTCCGTATGCACTTTACAAATCTCTATGTCTCCATCTTGAACATTTTCATGAATGGAGTTGAAGCGACGCATGATATGCCTGGTCTTCTTGTGAAACCTGGGCTCCTTGGCAAGGGCAATGGCTCCAGTGTTGTCATAGAAGAGAGTCATCGGGCCCAACGCATTGGGAATAACTTCTAGGTTGGTAATGAACTCCTTCATCCAGATTGCTTCATGTGCTGCCTTCGAGGCTGCCATGTACTCCGCTTCACATGTAGATCCCGCCATGATGCTTTGCTTGCAACTGCACCAGCTGACTGCCCCACCATTCAAAATATACACGTATCCGGTTTGTGACTTGGAGTCATCCAGATCTGTGTCGAAGCTAGCATCGACGTAACCCTTTACGACGAGTTCTTCGTCACCTCCATAAACGAGAAACATATCCTTAGTCCTTTTCAGGTACTTCGGGATATTATTGACCGCTATCCAGTGTTCCATGTTGGGATTACTTTGGTACCTTCCTACCAAACTTATGGCAAGGTTTACATCAGGTCTGGTACACAACATGGCATACATAATAGACCCTATGGCCGAGGCATAGGGGATGACAGTCATCTTTTGTCTATAGATTGAGCGTTGGAGCTTGCACACCTTGTCGGCATTCTTAGGATCAACAAAAGCTTCTGGCTGCATCATATACAGTTCTTCCTTAAGGAAACCATTAAGGAATGACGTTTTGATGTCCATTTGCCATATTTCATAATCATAGAACGCGGCAATTGCTAACATGATTCAGACGGACTTCAGCTTCGCTACGGGTGAGAAAGTCTCATCGTAGTCAACCCCTTGAACTTGTCGATAACCCTTAGCGACAAGCCGAGCCTTATAGATGTTCACATTTCCATCCGCGCCTGTCTTCTTCTTAAAGATCCATTTATTTTCTATGGCTCGCCGATCATCGGGCAAGTCAGTCAAAGTCCATACTTCGTGTTCATACATGGATCTGTCGGCATTCTGGGAATGGGGATCCCCAGACTTGCCTGCCTGTGGCCCGTGGCGTGGCGGAGCCAGCAGGCCGTATGGCCCATCTTCATCAACAAAGCATCCAAGACCCTTGCGAGGGTCCAAGCCTCGCGAGGTGGACGACGCAAGACCTCCTCCCGAGCGGCCTAGTCAAGCAGGCTCACGAGGGGCGGAGATATCAAGGTGAGGCGAAGCTCACGAGGCTCTTGTGACGTGAGCCATGACGATCGACACCAGGCGGGCGCCAGCGCACGCAGCGTCCTTGTTTCCTGTTTGGTGCAAAGGGGGCAAGCGCAGCCGCGGAGTACCGAGGCATCAGGCAAAGGTTGCCATTTCAGTGCAACAAGACCAAGACCATGGACTGCAAGACAAAGGTCATCGTGGAGCCCAAGACGGCGTCACCACCAGAGCTTTGTGCAGGCGAATACCGCTTTTGTCAGGATAGCTTGTACTAGCTGTCCCCCTTCAAATTAGCCCGCCATTGTTGGCTCCCTTCCCGCTCGATATTCAGGAAGAGGAGCAGAGCCTCTATAAATAGGACTGGCCACCACCATAGTAGGGGGAGAGATCTCATGGGACCCAGAGATACACACAAGTCCGAACGCACAAGAACATCTCAACCTTAGGAGGCAGTTCTTCCCTTGTACTGTTCATCATCAGTCCAAGAGGCAATCCACCACCACCACACTGGAGTAGGGTATTACACCACAACGGTGGCCCAAACCAGTATAAACCCCGTGTCTTTCTGTGTTGCGAGTTCGTCGAGTTCGTCCGCAAGATGTTATCAAGCTAGAGCGTCGATCGGTAGGAGGGAAAGACTTCGCGCGCACCCCAGTGTTCCATCCTTAAGGGTTAGCCGGAACCCCACATCCGACATTTGGCGCGCCAGGTAGGGGTGCGCCATAGTTTCCCTTCCGTCGGTTCGTCGCTCCATCGCTCCGTCGTCTCCATGGCAGACGCTCGCCGTGCTCGAGCTGAGCGTCGGGCTGCCCTCGCCGCCCGCATCGCTCAGACGGCTCCCGACGGCGGGCCGCCTCTTCGTTCTCCGTCTCCCGCCGCCAACGCTGCCACCAGCCCGGTGGGGAACGAGGAGCAGACGTCCTCACAGCATCCTTCGGTGTGGCAGGACGGCCACACCGCTCCTCCTTCACTCACCCCTGCTAGTTCTTTGTCTCACGTGCACCGCGCTCCTATGGAGGCATGGGCCGCACTCATCGTGGCGAACGAGCTCCTGCGTTACCGCCCCATCAACGACCTCTATGAGGAGTGGCTCGACTGCGTCACCGAGCTCGTTCGTGCCGCAGGGGGATCTCCGACGCCGTCCCACTCTCTGCCTCCCCCTCAACCAGCCGCGGGCGACGGGGCTCATGGCATGCCTCCAGCGCCTCAACCCCAAGACTGTGCCTTTGCACCAAGGCGCGCGCCTCCGCAGCGTGATCCACCGCGCCCGGCGCCCGCGCGTGAAGAAAGAAGCTGCCAAGAAATCCCGCGGCCGTGAGAAGCTGCACCGGCGCCCCCCGCGCCACCTCATCAAGACCGTGTGGCGCGTGCAGTGGCGCAGTGCGGACCTCGCCAAGACCAAGTTCCGCCTCAGAAGCAGGCCCTGGCGACCACAGCTGGTTGCCGTGCCTTCACCCCCGAACTACGTAGCGTCGCCTGGCCAGGCAAGTTCAAGCCAGATCTACCTCCTCGATACAACAGCACCGCCGACCCCGCGGAGCTCCATCAGCTCTATGAGTTGAGCATCGAAGCGGCGAACAGCGACGAAAAACTCATGGCGAACTGGTTTCCCATGGCTCTCAAGGATGGGGCCCGCTCCTGGCTCCTGAACCTGCTGCACGGCTTGATCTCCTCCTTGGACGAGATGCGCGACCGCTTCATCGCCAACTTCCAGGGCACTCGCGACCGCCCACCGGTCGCGGGCGATCTATGCTGCATCAAGCAACAGCCAGGAGAGACCCTCCAGAAGTACATCCAGCGCTTCAATAACACCTGCCTTAAGATCTCCAAGGTCACGGACGAAGCCATCATCTCCGCGTTCTCATACGGCGTCCGTGACGTCAAGATGAAGGAAGAGCTGGCTATCCACGAGGAGCTTTGCACACCTCAGGAGCTATTCAACCTGGCGACCATGTGCGCAAGAGCTGAGGAGGGGCGCCTCTCTCTCCGTGAGCTGCCAGCTGCAGGAGTGGAGGAGAAGAAGGCCAAGGCCAAGGACGTGAAGCGCAAAGAGGCAGTAGTGCTCGCAGCGGAGCCCCACACCAAGCGAGGCAGAGATCAACCCGAGTCATCCAAGAACAGCCGTCCGTTCTGCGCCTTCCACAACCTGAACACCCACGACACCTGTGACTGTCAAGAGCTCAGAGCCATACGGGAGGGACGCTTTGGTCGACGCCTCGAGCACAACGACCGGGGCTACGGCCGTGGAGGAGGACGCGGAGGAGGACGCTGGAACGACCATGGCCCGCGCTAGGAGTGGCGCGACCGGCCTCGTGAGGACCACTGGCAGGACCAACCTCGCGAGGGCGCCTGGAGGGACCGGCCTTGTGAGGATCGCCCCCAGGGCAACGCTTGTCTTCCCCCGTTGCCGCCACCGAGAAGGAACGACGACCACCACCCGGACGAGGGGGCCGGGGGCTTCTAGGAGCCGCATGCGATAGCTTGTATCTTGGGCGGTGCTCAGGCCCCAGCCTCTCAGCACATCTTCAAACAGTTCGCTCGGGAGGTGAACGCGGTGCTCCCCAAGCTCCAGGCCACGCGCCCGCTCAGGTGGTCCCAATGCGCCATCACCTTCAACTCGGTGGATCAGCTCAAGTGCGTAGCCACCGCTGGCACCCTGCTTATGCTATGCTCCCCAGTCATCAGCAATGTGCAAGTCACCAAGACTCTCATCGACGGTGGCGCAGGTCTCGACGTCCTATCCATCGACACGTTCGACAACCTCCAAGTGTCCTATGAGTAGCTCCAGCCAACAAAACCTTTCTCAGGAATGACTGACGGTTCCACCACACCGATAGGGCAAGTCCGCCTGCCTGTCACCTTTGGGGAGCGCAAGAACTACCGCACCGAGCTCATCGACTTCGACGTCGCGCACATCCGCCTGTCGTACAATGCCATCCTCGGGTATCCAGCCCTGGCCAAGTTCATGGCAGTCACTCACCACTGCTACAACATTCTCAAGATGCCAGGAAGCGGGGGAATCATCACGGTCCCATGTGAAGAAAGGGATGCGGTGTGCTCCCATGAGCGCGCCTTCCAAGCCGCAACAATAGACAACCCCAGTAGCAGGAGCAGAAGGACCAGGAAGTGGAGATGCAACAGTAGGAGGAAGCGACATCATCACAGGGCTTGGGAGACTGCGGGTTCCGGAGCAGCTGGGACCTCATAGCCGCACCAAGTACCGGCACCTCCGGAGCCAGCGGGGCCATGGGGGCTGACTCCATGCGGCGATGCTCCTCTTGGCCCCATGAGGATGATCGGGCTGGGGAGACACGGGCGATGTTGCCTCCTTGCTCTGCGGAAGGAGGCACAGCCGCCATATCCTCCTTCCTCTTATTCGCCGAAGATGTCGGCCTGATCAACCAAAGGCGAGCGTCAGGAAATAACAAGTACTAGCAGGGACAAAGCGAGGTTCAAGACACCTACCGGTCCACCGTGAAGTACTCCACCTTTCTCTTATGAAGCTTCAGGCCTGACAGCATCGGGGCCTAAGGGGCAGGCGTTCGGGCTCCAGCGGCACCATGCGGTGCGGAGGCAGAACCGGATTCAGCCCCAGCAGGTGTTTGGGTGGTAGGTGTCGGCCTCGGCATCATCAGGAAGGGCGCGGAGAATCTCGGCCTTGCTCGGAGGGGAGGTCTCCCCCACCTCTTCTGGGGTCTCCTCCGAGTCCACCTCCTCTTCCCCCTCTCCGCAAGACTTGCCAGAAGACACCTCCACCGGTTTCTGCGTCGTAAGAGCTCCCGAAAACACCGGCGGCACCAGCCCGCGCGCATCAAAAGTCGGCTTGGAGGCAACGAATTCCTCCCGGTCCCAGCGTTGAAACAGGGGAATGAAGGCACTAGGTGGGTACTCCTGGTTGTCTCTGACTATGAGACGCAGGACGACGTCCAGTTCGTCGTTAGGCAGGTCCCCCGGCCTCAGGCGGGCCTTGTTTTCCCCTCCTTCAAGCTCCCAGAAGGGGGGCGCGCGCCTGAAGTGGGGCAACCCGCAGCGTCAAGAACGCCCTCAGGAGCATCGCTCCTGTTATTTTGGTTGCCCCCGCATTGCGCAGCTTTAGGTCAGTCATCATCTGCCCCAACACTGACGATGCCCGCTCATCGACAAGCTCTGCCCTGGGCCACTCCTTGCCTTGCCGGTGCGCCTTCGTCGGCAACACCAGGCGCGGACGGCCGAGCTTGGCGTCCACCATGACCCATTTGGATCGAATGTTGTCGGCCTTCTTCCCGGTGCTCGAGATCGAGTTGTCCTTGCCAGACGCAACGAAGTTGGCGCATCCAGAGATGTGACCCTCGCTGACACGGAGGAAGAAGAAATGGCGCGGGAGCGCCATGGATGGCATCACGCCCAGGTACGCCTCATAGTAGTAGGCAAAGCTGGACATGAGGAGGACAGAGTTGGGATGAAGATGCAACGCTTGCAGCCCATAATGATCGAGGAATTCATAAAAGAAATCAGAGAAGGGAGGAACCAACCCGATGGCAACGCTGCTCGAAAAGAAGGGAAAGAAGGTGCTCCCCTCAGGCTCCGGCTCGTCGGAGGCAAGCCGAAGCTCCGTCTTCCCCCACTCGTTGCTCTCTCCCGCCGTCAGTAGGCGCACAGAGGCAAGGCTCTTCTCCGTGACAGTGGGCGCCTCAAGAGCGGGCTCGTACCAAGCCGGAGCCGAGGAAGTCTTGACCTTGCGCGGCGCCATGGGCGGCAGATGCAGAGCAAGGACGGAGCAGATCTGTAGGTAGCGGCGGCGAAGAGCGAGAAAGGGGATCTGGAGCGAGGCAAGGAAGAAGCAATGAAGGCAAGTGCCGCCCGCGCCAGCCTTTTATCAGGTCAAGCAGTTACCGAGGCAACGTGGGGAAGCAGAGACGCCCACGTCCAATCAACCGCCATGCGTCAACCGAGGCCGTAGGCTTTTGGGGCTCGCGGTGCTCCGAACATGACCCTTGGCTTCGCCGCGAAGCCAAGCCCGCGCACACCTTGGGCCCGGGGGCTACTGTCGGCGCTCTGGGAACGGGGGTCCCCAGACTAGCCTGCCTGTGGCCCGCGGCGTGGCGGAGCCAGCAGGCTGTACGACCCATCTTCGTCAACAAAGCATCCAAGACCCTCGTGAGGGTCCAAGCCTCGCGAGGCGGACGACGCAAGACCTCCTCCCGAGCGGCCTAGTCAGGCAGGATCGCGAGGGTCGGAGATATCAAGGCACGGCGAACCTCACGAGGCTCTCGTGACGTGAGCCATGACGATCGACACCAGGCGGGCGCCAGCGCACGTAGCGTCCTTGTTTCCTCTTTGGTGCAAAGGGGGCAAGCGTAGCCGCGGAGTACCGAGGCATCAGGCAAAGGTTGTCATTTCAGTGCAACAAGACCAAGACCATGGATTGCAAGACAGATGTCATCGTGGAGCCCAAGATGTTGTCACCACCAGATCTTTGTGCAGGCGAAGACTGCTTTTGTCAGGATAGCTTGTACTAGCTGTCCCCCTTCAAATTAGCCCGCCATTGTAGGCTCCCTTCCCACTTGATATTTCGGAAGAGGACTAGGGCCTCTATAAATAGGATTGGCCACCACCATTGTAGGGGGAGAGATCTCATGGGACCCAGAGATACACACAAGTCCGAACGCACAAGAACACCTCAACCTCAGGAGGCAGTTCTTCCCTTGTACTGTTCATCATCATCCCAAGAGGCAATCCACCACCACCACACTGGAGTAGGGTATTACACCACAACGGTGGCCCGAACCAGTATTAACCCCGTGTCTTTCTGTGTTGCGAGTTCGTCGAGTTCGTCCGCAAGATCTTATCGATCTAGAGCGTCGATCGGTAGAAGGGAAAGACTTCGCACACACCCTAGTGTTCGAACCTTAAGGGTTAGCCGGAACCCCACATCCGAGAGGATTCTATCTCGGATTTCATGGCTTCCAGCCATTTGTCGGAATCCGAGCCCACCATCGCTTCTTCATAGTTCGAAGGTTCACCGTTGTCTAACAACATGATTTCTAGGACAGGGTTGTCGTACCACTCTTGTGAGGAACATGTCCTTGTGGACCTATAAAGTTCAGTAGCAACTTGATCCGAAGTCCCTTGATCATCATCATTAACTCCCTCTCTAGTCGGTGTAGGCACCACAGAAACATTTTCTTGAGCTGCGCTACTTTCCGGTTCAAGAGGCAGTACTTCATCAAGTTCTACTTTCCTCCCACTTACTTCTTTCGAGAGAAACTCTTTCTCCAGAAATGATCCATTCTTGGCAACAAAGATCTTGCCTTTGGATCTGAGGTAGAAGGTATACCCAATAGTTTCCTTAGGGTGTCCTATGAAGATGCATTTTTCCGATTTGGGTTTGAGCTTTTCAGGTTGAAGTTTCTTGACATAAGCATCGCATCCCCAAACTTTCAAAAATGACAGCTTAGGTTTCTTCCCAAACCATAATTCATACGGTGTCGTCTCAACGGATTTCGACAGAGCCCTATTTAAAGTGAATGCCGCAGTCTCTAAAGCATAACCCCAAAATGATAGCGGTAGGTCGGTAAGAGACATCATGGATCGCACCATATCCAATAGAGTGCGATTTCGACGTTCGGACACACCATTATGCTGAGGTGTTCCAGGCAGCGTGAGTTGTGAAACAATTCCACATTTCCTTAAGTGCGTGCCAAATTAGTGACTCAAATATTCCCCCCACGATCTGATCGTAAGAACTTGATTTTTCTGTCACGTTGATTCTCAACCTCACTCTGAAATTCCTTGAACTTTTCAAAGGTCAGACTTGTATTTCATTAAGTAGACATACCCATATCTATCTATCTATCTATCTATCTATCTATCTATCTATACCTCTATATCTATCTATCTATCTATACCTCTATATCTATCTATCTATTTATCTATCTATCTATCTATCTATCTATCTATCTATACCTATACTAATTAGCGACTTCCAAGAAATTACCACGTTAATTAGATTTTATGAGCCGTTAATCTTGTGGGGCCCCGAATTATTACGGCATAGATTAACTCATGGAAAAAAAACACAGGATCCCTCTCGCAAGACCTCTCTCCCATGACCCAGTCTCCGTAATCTTCCCCTGGAGTTCGAAACCGTACCTAATATCGATCTCTCCCCAACCTAGGTCACCAAGCCGCCATCGTCTTCTATAAAAATTGGCTCTAGGCGTCATCCTCCTCCTATTCTATCTTCCATCCTCTAATGAGATCTATTTGCTAACCCATTATCTTTTGCATGATTTGCGTTTGCAGCCACAAAGATTAATCACGTGCATGCTCCATTAGGAGGCTCTGCACGTGTATATTCAAGTCCATCGAGCTATGGCCTTCTAAGTGTGCATCTCGCCGGGCTGGACGAGCTTCGTACATGATTGCCGCAGAAGGATTCGCCATCGCTCACAGGCAGAAGCTGCATGCCAGCACGACCATAACCGTCGGAAGGATTCGCCGTCGTTCACAGGCAGAAGCTGCAGACCACGTCTTCTATAAAAATTGGCTCTAGGCGTCATCCTCCTCCTATTCTATCTTCCATCCTTTAATGAGATCTATTTGCTAACCCATTATCTTTTGCATGATTTGCGTTTGCTGCCATAAAGATTAATCACGTGCATGCTCCATTAGGAGGCTCTGCACGTGTATATTCAAGTCCATCGAGCTATAGCCTTCTAAGTGTGCATCTCGCCGGGCTGGACGAGCTTCGTACATGATCGCCGCAGAAGGATTCGCCATCGCTCATAGGCAGAAGCTGTAGGCCAGCACGACGATAACCGTCGGAAGGATTTGCCGTCGTTCACAGGCAGAAGCTGCAGGCCAGCGTGATCAAGAATTTGTTGCCATTAATTGTTTCTCACGTGCAGGTGCTAGCTGCCGGAATAAATTCATCTCTCAATACCTGTACGGCTGTGGGTACGTACATAAATACTGGCGCATCTAGCTGGAATAGATCAACTTACTTGAGAAGTCTGCTTGGCTATCTGTACGTGTGTTCGTTCGTGCCATATGAGTCACAAATTGCAACCTGTGTTGATAACTCCTGTCCTACTCCTCTCCTTATATAACTACAAAAATCTGACTCTCTTCTCCAACTTAACCCGGTTGATACAGAGATGCACCAGTGCGTGCAGGAGCCAAGTCCTATTTATTGGGACGTACAAGACCATCCTGAGCTCATCTAGCCGCCGGAGACAAGCAATACTTTGCCGAATTCAATAGTAACAGCAGCATCGTTTGGTCCAGCGAAGACATTGTCTATGTCTATTGATGTGATTGACACTCAGGTACTCGATCCCCAATAGATGCACTGTTCTATCTATGTGGCTGTTTATGAATGGTCATGTATGTCTCATGCTTATGTATTTCTGTACCGATGGTGTGCTGGACTGCTATTTTCTTAAAGATGCTAATATTGTCCATTAGATCTTTCTCTTTATTTTTTTCTTTCCAAGATAATTGGTATGGTTGATTGCATCACCAAAGCATGTAAGTCATGAACTGATTAAAAGTGGAACAAGTCGTGGGTTTCTAAGTTCCATTTATTATTCAGATAATATATTATAAAGTTGTACAGTTGCTACATACGCACATGTACATGCTATTTATTCATGTTATCTTCCAATTAAAAGCACAGCAAGTTGACATCAAGTAGGTCATGCTAGGGCGAGCGTTTGTCATGACAAGTAGACTTAGCTTCCTAACCACCAAGCATTTGTTTTGTTGTTAGCAAGAACAGGACACAGAATCCTTAAGGGCCCTTTGGCGGATAACCATGCCTATGGCTTCAGGGTTCTAGAGCAAGATATGTAATTCAGTTTTTTTTTAATAGGCAACCATGAAAAAAAGTAGCACCTTCAATTCGAAATTATTGTGAGTTTTTATGATCTTTTACCAAGAGTAACATGATGGGCAAACTTCCTTGAGCAATGTAAAGTATAAAGTAGTGATCTAACTGGTGTTATATTTATTTAGAAAGGTAGTATATCATAAATTAAGTTACTTATGTGAAAGGGTGGCCTCCTAAACTTCCTTTAGCAATGTGCAGTGTAAGGTCACCCACGTGCAACTTGATTGCATGAATGCCAAAAATATAATTACAACTAGGTGGGAGGCAATGTAGATTCTAAGTATTCCTAACTGCAACATGATTTTTTTACATAGTAACCAAACGCCTCTGAATTATGAGGTTCCCGCACACACAACCTAGAATATTAAGTACAAACTACTGTGTGTTATAACCCTTATCAATGTCCCACACAGGCTGCATTTGAAGTCATGAACCGATTATAAGTGGAACATGTCTTGGGTTCTAACTTACCAATTATTATTCAGATGATATAATATGTAGCTGGACAATTGCTACATCTGCAGATATACATGCTAAACTGTGCATGATCTCTTCCAATTAACAACATTTGACAATATAGAAAATAAATAAATCTCCATACACTACAGCTTCTATACTAATATTTGAGCTCACGTCGGAAACTCTTGAAGGAAATTTGTGTTTCTTTTATCCCATAAGAAGTATATTGGGAAAGATATTCACTTGAATAGGTGTGGAATTCTGCCTTTACGTAGTAGTTTAGTTGTAGGTTCATCAACAGCTGGAGTGCGTACAAAATAAATGTTGGAACTAAATTGGTATTTTCCATTTTAGGCAACACTGCTATTTTGAAATGATTTAGTGCATAGTCATCACTGGATTAGGTTGAACCGATGCACTTATGTGGCTATAAGGCTCAACTATATTTAATTTGTTAGCACAACAAGTTGATCATCAAGTAGGTCCTGCTAGAGCGTTTGTCGTGATCAAGTACACCAATTTTAATACAGTATACTCCCTCCTTTTCTAAATATTTGTCTTTCTAGAAATTTCAAATGACTACTACATACGGATGTATGTAGACATATTTTAGAGTGTAGATTCACTCATTTTGCTCCGTATGTAGTCACTTGTTGAAATGCCTAGAAAGACAAGTATTTAGGAACGGAGGGAGTACATTTTAGTACTTGGCTCTCTTTGGCAGAGAATCATAAAAAACATTACTTTCCAATGCAATACTCTGGACGTACTCTACTACAAGTTCATAAGAACAACACGGTTCTGAATTATGAGGATCTCACACAAACATCCTATAATATTAACCACTGACTATTGCGTGTTATAACTGTCATGAATGTCCCACACACCAGCTTGTGTTGGGGAACGTTGCAGAAAACAAAAAAAAATCCTACGTTTTCACCAAGATCCATCTATGAGTTCATCTAGCAACGAGTGATCGGATGCATCTACATACCTTTGTAGATCGCGAGCGGAAGCGTTAAAAGAACAGGGATGAGGGAGTCGTACTCGTCGTGATCTAAATCACCGGAGATCCTAGCGCCGAACGGACGGCACCTCCGCGTTCAACACACGTACGGTCAGCGTGACGTCTCCTCCTTCTTGATCCAGCAAGGGGGAAGGAGAGGTTGATTAAGATCCAGCAGCACGACGGCGTGATGGTGGATGCAGCAGTCACAGCAGCAGGGCTTCGCCGAGCTTCTGCGAGAGGGAGAGGTGTAGCAGGGGAGAGGGAGGAGCCAAGGCTTGAGTTGTGGCTGCCCTACCTCCCCCCCTTTATATAGGCCCCCTAGGGGGGTGCGCCGGACCTAGGAGATGGGATCTCCTAGGGGGGCGGCGGCCAAGGGGGTGGAGTAACCCCCAAGGCAAGTGGAGGCGCCCCCTCCCCTAGGGTTCCCAACCCTAGGCGCATAGGGGGCCCAACGGGGGGGGGCGCGCCAGCCCACTATGGGCTGGTTCCCCTCCCCACTTCAGCCTATGGGGCCCTTCGGGATGGGTGGCCCCACCCGATGGACCCCCGGGACCCATCCGGTGGTCTCGGTACAATACCGGTGACCCCGAAACTTTCCCGATGGCCGAAACTACACTTCCTATATATAATTCTTCACCTCTGGACCATTCCGGAACTTCTCGTGACGTCCATGATCTCATCCGAGACTCCGAACAACTTTTGAATTACTGCATACTCATATCTATACAACCCTAGCGTCACCGAACCTTAAGTGTGTAGACCCTACGGGTTCGGGAGACAAGCAGACATGACCGAGATGACTCTCTGGTCAATAACCAACAGCGGGATCTGGATACCCATGCTGGCTCCGACATGCTCCTCGATGATCTCATCGGATGAACCACGGTGTCGAGGACCTAATCAATCCCGTACTCAATTCCCTTTGCCAATCGGTACGTTACTTGCCCGAGACTCGATCGTCGGTATCCCAATACCTCGTTCGGTCTCGTTACCGGCAAGTCACTTTACTCGTACCGTAATGCATGATCTCGTGATCAAGTACTTGATCACATTGAGCTCATTATGTTGATGCATTACCGAGTGGGCCCAGAGATACCTCTCCATCAAACGGAGTGACAAATCCCAGTCTCGATTCGTGCCAACCCAACAGACACTTTCGGAGATACCTGTAATGTACCTTTATAGTCACCCAGTTACGTTGTGACGTTTGGCACACCCAAGGCACTCCTACGGCATCCAGGAGTTGCACAATCTCATGGTCTAAGGAAATGATACTTGACATCCAGAAAAGCTACAGCAAACGAACTACACGATCTTTGTGCTATGCTTAGGTTTGGGTCTTGTCCATCACATCATTCTCCTAATGATGTGATCCCGTTATCAATGACATCCCCATGTCCATAGCCAGGAAACCATGACTATCTGTTGATCAACGAGCTAGTCAACTAGAGGCTCACTAGGGACACATTGTGGTCTATGTATTCACACATGTATTATGATTTCCGGATAATACAATTATAGCATGAATAATAGACAATTATCATGAACAAGGAAATATAATAATCATTTTATTATTGCCTCTAGGGCATATTTCCAACAGTCTCCCACTTGCACTAGAGTCAATCATCTAGTTACATTGTGATGAATCGAACACCCATGGAATTCTGGTGTTGATCATATTTTGCTCTAGGGAGAGGTTTAGTCAACGGATCTGCTACATTCAGGTATATATGTACTTTACAAATCTCTATGTCTCCATTTTGAACACTTTCACGAATGGAGTTGAAGCGACGCTTGATTTGCCTGGTCTTCCTGTGAAACCTGGGCTCCTTGGCAAGGACAATAGCTCCAGTGTTGTCACAGAAGAGAGTCATCGGACCCGACGCATTGGGTATGACTCCTAGGTCGGTAATGAACTCCTTCACCCAGACTGCTTCGTGTGCTGCCTCCGAGGCTGCCATGTACTCCGCTTCACATGTAGATCCCGCCACAACGCTTTGCTTGCAACTGCACCAGCTTACTGCCCCACCATTCAAAACATACATGTATCCGGTTTGTGACTTAGAGTCATCCAGATCTGTGTCGAAGCTAGCATCGACGTAACCCTTTACGACGAGCTCTTCGTCACCTCCATAAACGAGAAACATTTCCTTAGTCCTTTTCAGGTACTTCAGGATATTCTTGACCGTTGTCCAGTGTTCCTTGCCGGGATTACTTTGGTACCTACCTACCAAACTTACGGCAAGGTTTACATCAGGTCTAGTACACAGCATGGCATACATAATAGACCCTATGGCTGAGCCATAGGGGATGACACTCATCTCTTCTATATCTCCTGCCGTGTTCGGACATTGAGCTGAGCTCAATTTCACACCTTGCAACACAGGCAAGAACCCCTTCTTAGACTGATCCATATTGAACTTCTTCAATATCTTATCAAGGTATGTGCTTTGTGAAAGACCTATGAGGCGTCTTGATCTATCTCTATAGATCTTGATGCCTAATATATAAGCAGCTTCTCCAAGGTCCTTCATTGAAAAACTCTTATTCAAGTAGGCCTTAATGCTGTCCAAAAGCACTATATCATTTCCCATCAAAAGTATGTCATCTACATATAATATGAGAAATGCTACAGAGCTCCCACTCACTTTCTTGTAAACGCAGGCTTCTCCATAAGTCTGCATAAACCCAAACGCTTTGATCATCTCATCAAAGTGAATGTTCCAACTCCGAGATGCTTGCACCAGCCCATAAATCGAGCGTTGGAGCTTGCACACCTTGTCAGCATTCTTAGGATCGACAAAACCTTCCGGCTGCATCATATACAATTCTTCCTTATGGAAACCATTAAGGAATGCCGTTTTGACATCCATTTGCCATATCTCATAATCATAGAATGCGGCAATTGCTAACATGATTCGGACAGACTTCAGCTTCGCTACAAGTGAGAAAGTCTCATCGTAGTCAACCCCTTGAACTTGTCGATAACCCTTAGCGACAAGCCGAGCTTTATGGATGGTCACATTACCATCCACGTCTGTCTTCTTCTTAAAGATCCATTTGTTTTCTATGGCTCGCCGATCATCGGGCAAGTCAGTCAAAGTCCATACTTCGTTTTCATACATGGATCCTATCTCGGATTTCATGGCTTCCAGCCATTTGTCGGAATCCGGGCCCGCCATCGCTTCTTCATAGTTCGAAGGTTCACCGTTGTCTAACAACATGATTTCCAAGACAGGGTTGCCGTACCACTCTGGTGCGGAACGTGTCCTTGTCGACCTTCGAAGTTCAGTAGGAGCTTGATCAGAAGTATCTTGATCATCATCATTAACTTCCTCTCTAATTGGTGCAGGCACCACAGGAACATTTTCCTGAGCTGCGCTACTCTCTGCTTCAAGAGGCAGTACTTCATCAAGCTCTACTTTCCTCCCACTTACTTCTTTCCAGAGAAACTCCTTCTCTAGAAAGGATCCATTCTTGGCAACAAAGATCTTGCCTTCGGATCTGAGGTAGAAGGTATACCCAATAGTTTCTTTAGGGTATCCTATGAAGACGCATTTTTCGACTTGGGTTCGAGCTTTTCAGGTTGAAGTTTCTTGACATAAGCATCGCATCCCCAAACTTTTAGAAACGACAGCTTAGGTTTCTTCCCAAACCATAATTCATACGGTGTCGTCCCAACGGATTTCGACGGAGCCCTATTTAAAGTGAATGCGGCAGTCTCTAAAGCATAGCCCCAAAATGATAGCGGTATATCGGTAAGAGACATCATAGATCGCACCATATCTAATAGAGTGCGATTATGACGTTCGGACACACCATTACGCTGAGGTGTTCCAGGCGGCGTGAGTTGTGAAACTATTCCACGTTTTCTTAAGTGTGTGCCAAATTCGTGACTCAAGTATTCTCCCCCATGATCTGATCGCAAGAACTCGATTTTCCTGTCACGTTGATTCTCAACCTCACTCTAAAATTCCTTGAACTTTTCAAAGGTCTCAGACTTATGTTTCATTAAGTAGACATACGCATATCTACTCAAGTCATCAGTGAGGGTGAGAACATAATGATAGCCACCGCGAGCCTCAACGCTCATTGGACCGCACACATCAGTATGTATGATTTCCAATAAGTTGGTTGCTCGCTCCATTGTTCCTGAGAACGGAGTCTTGGTCATTTTACCCATGAGGCATGGTTCGCATGTGTCAAATGATTCATAATCAAGAGACTCTAAAAGTCCATCTGCATGGAGCTTCTTCATGCGTTTGACACCTATGTGACCAAGGCGGCAGTGCCACAAGTATGTGGGACTATCATTATCAACTTTACATCTTTTGGTATTCACACTATGAACATGTGTAGCATTACGCTCGAGATTCATTAAGAATAAACTATTCACCATCGGAGCATGACCATAAAACATATCTCTCATATAAATAGAACAACCATTATTCTCGGATTTAAATGAGTAGCCATCTCGTATTAAATGAGATTCTGATACAATGTTCATGCTCAAAGCTGACACTAAATAACAATTATTGAGGTTTAAAACTAATCCCGTAGGTAAATGTAGAGGTAGCGTGTCGACGGCGATCACATCGACCTTGGAACCATTCCCGACGCGCATCGTCACCTCGTCCTTCGCCAGTCTCCGCTTATTCCGCAGCTCCTGCTTTGAGTTACAAATGTGAGCAACCGCACCGGTATCAAATACCCAGGAGCTACTACGAGTACTGGTAAGGTACACATCAATTACATGTATATCACATATACCTTTCGTGATGCCGGCCTTCTTGTCCGCTAAGTATTTGGGGCAGTTCCGCTTCCAGTGACCACTTCCCTTGCAATAAAAACACTCAGTCTCGGGCTTGGGTCCATTCTTTGGCTTCTTCCCGGCAGCTTGCTTACCGGGCGCGGCAACTCCCTTGCCGTCCCTCTTGAAGTTCTTCTTACCCTTGCCTTTCTTAAACTCAGTGGTTTTATTCACCATCAACACTTGATGTTCCTTTTTGACTTCTACCTCTGCTGATTTTAGCATTGCAAATACTTCAGGAATGGTCTTTTCCATCCCCTGCATATTGAAGTTCATCACAAAGCTCTTGTAGCTTGGTGGAAGCGACTGAAGGATTCTGTCAATGACCGCGTCATCCGGGAGATTAACTCCCAGCTGAGTCAAGCGGTTATGTAACCCAGACATTGTGAGTATGTGCTCACTGACAGAACTATTTTCCTCCATCTTACAGCTGAAGAACTTGTCGGAGACTTCATATCTCTCGACCCGGACATGAGCTTGAAAAACCATTTTCAGCTCTTCGAACATCTCACATGCTCCGTGTCTCTCAAAACGCTTTTGGAGCCCCGGTTCTAAGCTGTAAAGCATGCCGCACTAAACGAGGGAGTAATCATCAGTACGTGTCTGCCAAGCGTTCATAACGTCTTGTTCTGCAGGGAGAGCGGGTGCTTCACCTAGCGGTGCTTGTAGGACATAATCTTTCTTGGCAGCTATGAGGATGATCCTCAGGTTTTGGACCCAGTCCTGTAGTTGCTGCCATCGTCTTTCAGCTTGGTTTTCTCTAGGAACGCGTTGAAGTTGAGGACAACGTTGGCCATTTGATCTACAATACATGTTGTAAAGATTTTAGACTAAGTTCATGATAATTAAGTTCATCTAATCAAATTATTCAATGAACTCCCACTTAGATAGACATCCCTCCAGTCATCTAAGTATAACATGATCCGAGTTGACTAGGCCGTGTCCGATCATCACGTGAGACGGACTAGTCAACATCGGTGAACATCTTCATGTTGATCGTATCTTCTATACGACTCATGCTCGACCTTTCGGTCTTCTGTGTTCCGAGGCCATGTCTGTACATGCTAGGCTCGTCAAGTCAACCTAAGTGTTTGCATGTGTAAATCTGTCTTACACCCGTTGTATGTTAACGTTGGAATCTATCACACCCGATCATCACGTGGTGCTTCGAAACAACGAACTGTCGCAACGGCGCACAGTTGGGGGAAACACTTTCTTGAAATTATTATGAGGGATCATCTTATTTACTACCGTCATTCTAAGTAAACAAGATGCAAAAACATGATAAACATCTCATGCAATCAAATAATAGTGACATGATATGGCCAATATCATATAGCTCATGTGATCTCCATCCTGGGGCTCCATGATCATCTTGTCAACAGCATGACACCATGATCTCCATCATCATGATCTCCATCATCGTGTCTCCATGAAGTTTCTCGCCAACTATTACTTCTACTACTATGGCTAACACGTTTAGCAATAAAGTAAAGTAATTTACATGGCGTTTCTCAATGACACGCAGGTCATACAAAAATAAAGACAACTCCTATGGCTCCTGCTGGTTGTCATACTTATCGACATGCAAGTCGTGATTCCTATTACAAGAACATGATATCATACATCAAATATATCATTCATCATTCATCACAACTTTGGCCATATCACATCATAAAACACTTGCTGCAAAAACAAGTTAGACGTCCTCTAACTGTTGTTGCAAGTTTTACGTGGCTGCAAGAGGGTTCTAGCAAGAACGTGTTCTTACCTATGTTAAAGCCACAACGTGATTTGTCAACTTCTATTTACCCTTCATAAGGACCCTTTTCGTCAAATCCGCTCCAACTAAAGTGGGAGAGACAGACACCCGCCAGCCACCTTATGCAACTAGTGCATGTCAGTCAGTGGAACCGGTCTCACGTAAGCGTACGTGTAAGGTTGGTCCGGGCCGCTTCATCCCACAATACCTCTGAAGCAAAATAAGACTAGTAGCGGCAAGAAAGTTGACAACATCTACGCCCACAAAAAATTGTGTTCTACTCATGTAAAGACAACTACGCATAGACCTAGCTCATGATGCCCTGTTGGGGAACGTTGCAGAAAACAAAAAAATTCCTACGTTTTCACCAAGATCCATCTATGAGTTCATCTAGCAACGAGTGACCGGATGCATCTACATACCTTTGTAGATCGCGAGCGGAAGCGTTAAAAGAACAGGGATGAGGGACTCGTACTCGTCGTGATCCAAATCACCGGAGATCCTAGCGCCGAACGGACGGCACCTTCGCGTTCAACACACGTACGGTCAGCGTGACGTCTCCTCCTTCTTGATCCAGCAAGGGGGAAGGAGAGGTTGATTAAGATCCAGCAGCACGACGGCGTGATGGTGGATGCAGCAGTCACCGCAGCAGGGCTTCGCCGAGTTTCTGCGAGAGGGAGAGGTGTAGCAGGGGAGAGGGAGGCGCCAAGGCTTGAGTTGTGGCTGCCCTCCCTCCCCCCTTTATATAGGCCCCCTAGGGGGGTGCGCCGGCCCTAGGAGATGGGATCTCCTAGGGGGGCGGCGGCCAATGGGGTGGAGTAACCCCCAAGGCAAGTGGAGGCGCCCCCTCCCCTAGGGTTCCCAACCCTAGGCGCATAGGGGGCCCAACGGGGGGGGGGGGGGCGCACCAGCCCACTATGGGCTGGTTCCCCTCCCCACTTCAGCCCAGGGGCCCTCCGGGATGGGTGGCCCCACCCGGTGGACCCCCGGGACCCATCCGGTGGTCCCGGTACAATACCAGTAACCCCGAAACTTTCCCGATGGCCGAAACTACACTTCCTATATATAATTCTTCACCTCGGGACCATTCCGGAACTTCTCGTGACATCCAAGATCTCATCCGGGACTCCGAACAACTTTCGGATTATTGCATACTCATATCTATACAACCCTAGCGTCACCGAACCTTAAGTGTGTAGACCCTACGGGTTCGGGAGACAAGCAGACATGACCGAGACGACTCTCTGGTGAATAACCAACAGCGGGATCCGGATACCCATGTTAGCTCCCACATGCTTCTCGATGATCTCATCGGATGAACCACGATGTCGAGGACCTAATCAATCCCGTACTCAATTCCCTTTGTCAATCGGTACGTTACTTGCCCGAGACTCGATCGTCGGTATCCCAATACCTCGTTCAGTCTCGTTACCGGCAAGTCACTTTACTCGTACCGTAATGCATGATCCCGTGATCAACCACTTGATCACATTGAGCTCATTATGATGATGCATTACCGAGTGGGCCTAGAGATACCTCTCCGTCAAACGGAGTGACAAATCCCAGTGTCGATTCGTGCCAACCCAACAGACACTTTCGGAGATACCTGTAATGTACCTTTATAGTCACCCAGTTATGTTGTGACGTTTGGCACACCCAAGGCACTCCTACGGCATCCGGGAGTTGCACAATCTCATGGTCTAAGGAAATGATACTTGACATCCAGAAAAGCTACAGCAAACGAACTACACGATCTTTGTGCTATGCTTAGGTTTGGGTCTTGTCCATCACATCATTCTTCTAATGATGTGATTCCGTTATCAATGACATCCCCATGTCCATAGCCAGGAAACCATGACTATTTGTTGATCAACGAGCTATTCAACTAGAGGCTCACTAGGGACACATTGTGGTCTATGTATTCACATATGTATTACGATTTCCGGATAATACAATTATAGCATGAATAATAGACAATTATCATGAACAAGGAAATATAATAATCATTTTATTATTGCCTCTAGGGCATATTTCCAACAGCTTGCACATCATTTTTTGTGTTCAACTGGTAACCGATCCGCCATTGAATGTCATAAAATTGTCCCCATTGATTCCCACATGCTTGGATGTGGAATTACATTGTGCTTCCCATTATTTTTCTGAAGGGCACACTCACTATCGTACCTATGAAGTTGAACCTGATTGTTCTTTTTCACTCAAATAAGCTTTGTAGTTATGCATCAGTTTTCATTGTTTTTGACAATGTGGTATGCCTTTGGTGTGGTATAATTAGTCGTTTTTTATTCCCTCTAATTTATGTATGATATATATTTACTAAAGGCTCTCTACCTACCATAATTTTATTTAGACACATCATAATTTTATGATTAGGATTATATGATAAATGAAGTTTATCTGTAGGAGATTACACCTGACCAGAAAACTGGGTCAAGTAAAATTATTGTAAACAAAAGCATAGAGCCTCTTTATTTCATAAAGATCCCAAAATGAGGGAGTGAAAAACATAGGATTATGATGTCATCACACCTTGGATCCTACGGGGCTGAACGGTTGTTTGCACCACACAAAAAACATGGCACTGTACGTGAGAGGCTAGAGGTATTAATAATGTTTCTATGATGTGTAAATCCTTATGAAAGAAAAATTTGTAAAATTCAATAGATTTTCCTTATAATTTATGTTCTTCATTAATAAGTTTGGTTTGATTAGATATAATCGGGCATATGTAAAAAAATATGATTTGGGGTTTTATTAAGGCTGCAGAAACATGTCGTTGACATATGTGCGATAAAACCATACTTTTTACATGTATGTTTATATTTTGTCTTCGGTATCCTTGATTACAAATTGTAACCCCAGATGAATGCAAACCTTTTGCTCCCAGTCTTCCAAAGCCAAAAAAAGTCAGAACCAAATGAAACCCCTCCTTAATTTTATTTGGAAAAATCCAATCTGTTTCCTACATGTAAATGTCCAGTACATATATGTAGCACTTGACAAGAAAATATTTTATTTGCGAGTTATACAAGAAATATGTATTTGCGGATCTAAAATAGCAAACAGTAGATAAAGATATGCATCCATTGGCCTATTGATCTGTGTAACATACAAACAAAAAAATTCTAATGAATTTTAAAGTTACGGAGTACACATCTACACATACATTTTTTGGAAACTTCGAAATGCACTTTCTTTCCTTATTTTTAAGCAAGCGGAAAGGAGACATTCACGTTTCTGCGGAATATCATGATATATTTCTCTCACATGGTTTTAGACAGTGAATATGGCAAGCACACAAGAATTTGAATCACAGAATTAATGAAAATGTAAATGCATTTTTTTGTCTTGGAAAATATAATTACCATTTTTAGAGTAATGCATGGTTTAGCTAATAATTCAACTCGACAAGACGCAATTATGAAATATACAGATGAAGTTATTGATGAATATCTGAAGTTGTCGTGTACTATCTTTTCCATTCGTTGATATATAGTGTGAGTATAGATCTAACAACCAGTCCTAAATAATATAACAAGGCAACAAAATGTTAGGGTAACATAATTAGCGAATTATACAATAAGGAATTTATTGAAAAGAATAGCTCCTTTTTGCCACACAGAAACCAATATGCATTGGTGCAAGCTATTAGTTGCAATGAGTTAAATTTTTAATATAAATATATTTTAATTTCCATTTCTAAAAATATTGTATGCAATTAATGTCAATAGAACTATAACTCATATACAATTGTCTAAAGATAGGCGAGCCCGTGCGGACGCACGGGTTCACGGCTAGTCTACTTAAGTCATCAGTGAGAACATAACGATAACCACCGCGAGCCTCAATGCTCATTGGACCGCACACATCAGTATGTATGATTTCCAATAAGTTGGTTGCTCGCTCCATTGTTCTGGAGAACGGAGTCTTGGTCATTTTGCCCATGAGGCATGGTTCGCACGTGTCAAATGATTCATAATCAAGAGCCTCCAAAAGTCCATCTGCATGGAGTTTCTTCATGCGTTTGACACCAATGTGACCAAGGCGGCAGTACCACAAGTATGTGGGACTGTCATTATCAACCTTACATCTTTTGGCATTCACACTATGAATATGTGTAACATCACGTTCGAGATTCAATAAAAATAAACCATTGACCAGCGGGGCATGACCATAAACATATCTCTCATATAAATAGAACAATCATTATTCTCAGATTTAAATGAGTAGCCATCTCGCATTAAACGAGATCCAGATACAATGTTCATGCTTAAAGCTGGTACTAAATAACAATTATTAAGGTTTAAAACTAATCCCGTAGGTAAATGTAGAGGTAGGGTGCCGACGGCGATCACATCGATCTTGGAACCATTCCCGACGCGCATCGTCACCTCGTCCTTCGCCAGTCTCCGCTTATTCTGCAGCTCCTGTTTTGAGTTACAAATATGAGCAACCGCACCGATATCAAATACCCATGAGCTACTACGAGCGCTGGTTAGGTACACATCAATAACATGTATATCACATATACCTTTGGTATTGGCGGCCTTCTTATCCGCTAAGTACTTGGGGCAGTTCCACTTCCAATGACCGTTTCACTTGCAATAAAAGCACTCAGTCTCAGGTTTGGGTCCATGCTTTGGCTTCTTCCCGGCAACTGGCTTACCGGGTGCGGCAACTCCCTTGCCATCCTTCTTGAAGTTCTTCTTACCCTTGCCTTTCTTGAACTTAGTAGTTTTATTCACCATCAACACCTGATGTTCCTTTTTGATCTCCACCTCCGCTGATTTCAGCATTGAATATACCTCAGGAATGGTCTTTTCCATCCCCTGCATATTGAAGTTCATCACAAAGCTCTTGTAGCTAGGTGGGAGCGACCGAAGGATTCTGTCAACGACCGCATCATCCGGGAGATTAACTCCCAGCTGAGATAGGCGGTTGTGCAACCCAGACATTTTGAGTATGTGCTCGCTGACAGAACTATTCTCCTCCATCTTACAACTGCAGAACTTGTCGGGGACTTCATATCTCTCGACCCGGGCATGATCTTGGAAAACCATTTTCAGCTCTTGGAACATCTCATATGCTCCGTGCTGCTCAAAACGCTTTTGGAGCCCCGGTTCCAAGCTGTAAAGCATGCCGCACTAAACCAGGGAGTAATCATCACTATGCGACTGCCAGGCGTTCGTAACGTCTTGAGTTGCTAGGAAAACAGGTGCATCACCTAGCGGTGCTTCAAGGACATATGCTTTCTTGGCAGCTATGAGGATAATCCTCAGGTTACGGACCCAGTCCGCGTAGTTGCTACCATCGTCTTTCAGCTTGGTTTTCTCTAGGAACGCATTGAAGTTGAGCACAACATTAGCGTGGGACATTTGATCTACAAGATATATTGCAAAGTTTTAGACTATGTTTGTGATAATTAAGTTTATCTAATCAAATTATTTAATGAACTCCCACTCAGATAGACATCCCTCTAGTCATCTAGGTGATACATGATCCGAGTCAACTAGGACGTGTCCGATCATCACGTGAGACGGACTAGTCATCATCGGTGAACATCTTCATGTTGATCATATCTTCTATATGACTCATGTTCGACCTTTCGGTCTTCCGTGTTCCGAGGCCATGTCTGTACATGCTAGACTCGTCAAGTCAACCTAAGTGTATTGCGTGTGTAAATCTTTCTTACACCCGTTGTATGCGAACGTTAGAACCTATCACACCCGATCATCATGTGGTGCTTCGGAACAATGGACCTTAACAACGGTGCACAGTTAGGGGGAACACAATTCTTGATATTTTAATGAGAGATCATCTTATTTATGCTACCGTCGTTCTAAGCAAATAAGATGTAAAAACATGATAAACATCACATGTAATCAAATAGTGACATGATATGGCCAATATCATTTTGCTCCTTTTGATCTCCATCTTCGGGGCGCCTTGATCATCATCGTCACCGGCATGACACCATGATCTCCATCATCGTGTCTTCATGAAGTTGTCTCGCCAACTATTACTTCTACTAGTATAGCTAACGGTTAGCAATAAAGTAAAGTAATTCCATGGCGTTTTCATTGACACGCAGGTCATACAATAAATTAAGACAACTCCTATGGCTCCTGCCGGTTGTCATACAAATCGACATGCAAGTCGTGATTCCTATTACAAGAATATGATCAATCTCATACATCACATATATCATACATCACATCCTTTTGGCCATATCACATCACACGGTATATGCTGCAAGAATGAGTTAGACGTCCTCTAATTGTTGTTGCAAATTTTTACGTGGCTGCTATAGGTTTCTAGCAAGAACGTTTCTTAGCTACGCCAAAACCACAACGTGATATGCCAATTTCTATTTACCCTTCATAAGGACCCTTCTCATCGAATCCGATCCGACTAAAGTGGGAGAGACAGACACCCGCTAGCCACCTTATGCAACTAGTGCATGTCAGTCGGTGGAACCTGTCACACGTAAGCGTATGTGTAAGGTCGGTCCAGGCCGCTTCATCCCACGATGCCGCCGAATCAAGATAAGACTAGTAACGGCAAGTAAATTGGCAAAATCAACGCCCACAACAACTTGTGTTCTACTCGTGCATAGAAACAATGCATAGACCGAGCTCATGATGCCACTGTTAGGGATCGTTGCAGAAATGAAAAAAATTCTACGCATCACCAAGATCAATCTACGGAGTTTACTAGCAACGAGAGGGGAGTGCATCTTCATACCTTTGAAGATTGCAATGCGAAAGCGTTGCAAGAACGCGGTCGGTGGAGTCGTACATGAAACGATTCAGATTGCGGCCGATTCCGATCTAAGCACCGAACAACGGTGCCTCCACGTTCAACACACGTGCAGCCCGGTGACGTCTCCCGCGCCTTGATCCAGCAAGGAGAGAGGGAGAGGTTGGGGAGGACTCCGTCCAGTAGCAGCAAGACGGCGTGGTGGTGGTGGAGGTGCATGACACTCGAGCAGGGCTTCGCCAAGCACTACGAGAGACGAGGAGGGAGAGGGGTAGGGCTGTGCCAGGAGCAGGGGTACAGTTACCCTCCCACCCCCCCCCCCACTATTTATAGGGGGAAGGGGAGAGGGGGCCTGCCCCTAGATCCATCTAGAGGGGGGCGACGGCCCCTCGGGGGGGGGGGAGCAGCCCCCCTAGGGTTTCCAACTTGGGGGCGCCCGCCCCCGGGGGGCAGCGGCCCCCAAGGGTTTCCAACCCTAGGCGCCTTGGGCCCTTGGGAGTTTGGCGCTCAAACCACCTAGTGCCTGGTTCCCCCTCCATATAACGCCCATAGGGCTCTCCGGGGCAGGTGGACCCCCAGAACCCTTTCGGTGGTCCCAGTACAATACCAATAAACCCCCGAACACTTTCGCCGACTGAATAAGTTCTTCCCATATATAAATCTTTGCTTCCGGACCATTCCGGAACTCCTCGTTACGTCCGGGATCTCATCCGGGACCCCGAACAACATGCGGTAACCACGTACAAACTTTCCCTATAACCCTAGCGTCATCGAACCTTAAGTGTGTAGACCCTACAGGTTCAGGTATCATGCAGACATGACTGAGACATCTCTCCAGCCAATAACCAACTGCGGGATCTGGATACCCATGTTGGCTCCCACATGTTCCACGATGATCTCATCGGATGAACCACGATGGCAAGGATTCAATCAATCCCGTATACGATTCCCTTTGTCTACCGGTATAGTACTTGCCCGAGATTCGATCGTCGGTATACTGATACCTTGTTCAATCTCGTTATGGCAAGTCTCTTTACTCGTTCCGTAACACATCATCCCGTGACCAACCCATTAGTCACATTGAGCTCATTACGATGATGTCTTACCTAGTGGTCCCAGAGATACCTCTCCGTCATACGGAGTGACAAATCCCAGTCTTGATTCATGCCAACCCAACAGATACTTTCGGAGATACCCGTAGTGCACCTTTATAGCCACCTAGTTACGTTGTGACGTTTGGCACACCCAAAGCATTCCTACGGTATCCGGGAGTTGCACAATCTCATGGTCTAAGGAAAAGATACTTGACATTAGAAAAGCTATAGCATACGAACTACACGATCTTGTGCTAGGCTTAGGATTGGGTCTTGTCCATCACATCATTCTCCTAATGATGTGTTCCCGTTATCAACGACATCCAATGTCCATGGTCAGGAAACCGTAACCATCTATTGATCAACGAGCTAGTCAACTAGAGGCTCACTAGGGACATGTTGTAGTCTATGTATTCACACATGTATTACGATTTCCGGATAACACAATTTTAGCATGAACAATAGATAATATCATGAACAAGGAAATATCATAATAACCATTTTATTATTGCCTCTAGGGCATATTTCCAACAACTATGTTGATCATATCTACTATATGATTCACGCTCGACCTTTCGGTCTAGTGTTCTGAGGCCATATCTGCATATGTTAGGCTCGTCAATTTTAGCCCGAGTATTCTGCTGTTTTAACCTTCAACAAGGACCAGGCGTAGTCACACTCGATTCAACTAAAGTTGGAGAAACTGACACCCACTAGCCACCTGTGTGCGAAGAACGGCGGTAGAACCAGTCTCATGAACGCGGTCATGTAATATCAGTCTGGGCCGCTTCATCCAACAATACCGCCGAATCAAAGTATGGCATGCTGGTAAGCAGTATGACTATTATCGGCCACAACTCTTTGTGTTCTACTCGTGCATATAACATCTACGCATAGACCAGACTCGGATGCCACTGTTGGGGAACATAGTATTTCAAAAAAATTCCTACGATCATGCAAGATCTATCTAGGAGAAGCATAGCAACGAGCGGGGAGAGTGTGTCTACGTACCCTAGTAGACCGAAAGCGGAAGCATTTAGTAACGCGGTTGATGTAGTCGAACGTCTTGCGATCCAACAGATCAAGTACCGAATGCACGGCACCTCCGTGATCTGCACACGTTCAGCTCGGTGACGTCCCTCGTACTCTTGATTGAGCTAAGGCCGAGGGAGAGTTTCCTCAGCACGACGGCGTGGTGACGATGATGATGAAGTTACCGACGCAGGGCTTCGCCTAAGCACTACGACAATATGACCGAGGTGGAAAACTGTGGAGGGGGGCATTGCACACGGCTAAAGATCAACTTGTGTGTCTATGGGGTGCCCCCTCCCCCGTATATAAAGGAGAGGAGGAGGAGGAGGGCCGGCCACAAGGGGCGCGCCCTAAGGAGGGATTCCTATTCCTAGTAGGAGTAGGTTTCCACCTTTCCTAGTCCAAGTAGGTGAGAAAGGAAGGAGAGGAAGAAGAGATGGAAAGGGGGGCCGTCCCCCGTCCCCCCCCTAGTCCAATTCGGTTTGGTCTAGGAGGTGCGCGCGCCTCACCTTGGCCTGCCTCCTCTCTTCCACTACTAGGCCCATGAAGGCCGAATACTTCCCCCGGCGAATTCCCGTAACTCTCCGGTACTCCGGAAAATACCCGAACCACTCAGAACCTTTCCGATGTCCAAAATAGATCCTTCCAATATATCGATATTAATTTACGTCTCGACCATTTCGAGACTCCTCATCATGTCCGTGATCTCATCCGGGACTCCGAACAAACTTCGGTCATCAAATCACATAACTCATAATACAAATCGTCATCGAACGTTAAGCGTGTGGACCCTACGGGTTCGAGAACTATGTAGACATGGCCGAGACACATCTCAAGTCAATAACCAATAGTGCAACTTGGATGCTCATACTGGCTCCTACATATTCTACGGAGATCTTTATCGGTCAAACCGCACAACAACATACGTTGTTCCCTTTGTCATCGGTATGTTACTTGCCCGAGATTCGATCGTCGGTATCACCATACCTAGTTCAATCTCGTTACCAGCAAGTCTCTTTACTCGTTCCGTAATGCATCATCCCGCAACTAACTCATTAGTCACACTGGTTGCAAGGCTTATAGTGATGTGCATTGCCGAGAGGGCCTAGAGATACCTCTCTGACAATCGAAGTGACAAATCCTAATCTTGATCTATGCCAACTCAACAAACACCATCGTAGACACCTGTAGAGCATCTTTATAATCACCTGGTTACGTTGTGACGTTTGATAGCACATTAAGTGTTCCTCCGGTATTCGGGAGTTGCATAATCTCATAGTCATAGGAACATGTATAAGTCATGAAGAAAGCAATAGCAATAAACTAAACGATCATAGTGCTAAGCTAACGGATGGGTCTTGTCCATCACATCATTCTCTAATGATGTGAACCCGTTCATCAAATGACAACACATGTCTATGGCTAGAAAATATAACCATCTTTGATTAACGAGCTAGTCTAGTAGAGGCATACTAGGGACACTCTGTTTGTCTATATATTCACAGATGTACTAAGTTTCCAGTTAATACAATTTTAGCATGAATAATAAACATTTATGATAATATAAGAAAATATAAATAACAACTTTATTATTGCCTTTAGAGCATATTTCCTTCATGTTCTAGTTCCCCGACAACAGGGCGCTCAGCGAATAGCTGCACGCCCATGACATCGAGGTGCTCAGGTGGAGCCAACGCGTGCAGGTCGAGCCCGTGGAAGGCAGGCTTAACTACCTGTACAATTACACTGACCCTTCGTAAGTGCACAAGAATCTCAATAGCAGCAACGTCCTCCTCGATGTATGCTTCCACGCCAAACTCTCAAACTTCACTCTCACGCTCGCGATCACAGCCGACACCGAGGACGATGCCCTGTGGATGACCTGGCAACATAAGTTAATAGCTCCTGTCAAACTTCCTTGAAAATTCAGTTTCGTCGGGCGAATTGTCAAAATTCAGTTTCGTAAGTTAGGCGTGAATGTGCTAAGGCACTGTTCATCAATTAAGCAGTGTGCTTGCCTGCTTGAGGCTAGCTTTGCACCTCCGTGTTGGAGCTCCTGTCAGATTTCCTTTAGCGATGCTAAACCAACCTTCTACCTCGCTTGAGTTTGTGTTAGGGCTCACGGACCTCTGCGGGGGTTTCAATTGGGGTCACAGGATGTAGTCGCCACGCTGAACACCCACGACAGCAACGGTTTGATGCGGCGCACACGCACACGCAGTGCACATGGCAACCCGAGCACCCCGGGCAGGCACAAGCACGCATGCTGCACACAGCGACCATGACGTTGACTCCGACTACCACGTGCAGGTCGGTCCCTTTGTCCTGACCGAGCTTTTGCCTTGCCGGCCTGGGCGCCTCGGTCCGGTCTAGTCCGCTGGTGGCTGGTCCCAATGGCAACTCGGTGAACAACTGGCCCAGCCCAGACCGTGTCCACCTGCCGGCCATTGTTTACGGTTGGATTTTCCAAAAAAAAAGGAGTCAGGGGTTGATGCGTTGGCGGTTGTGGGACACCTACGTCTAGGCTAGGAAGTTGATCTGATATAGAGGATTGTTTTCCTTTTTCTCATCAAGCCGGATGTGCAGCATTCGTTTTTCCTTTTTTTTTCATCAAGCCCGACGTGCAGACTTTGTTCCGTGTCTTCTCTTTCGTAGTAGATAAGAAAAAAACATAGATCTATGTTTAAATCTCAGCCATCAATCTTTATAATTAACATAATATCAACGGATAGAAAATGCGACCTATGGAAAACTATGAAAGACTCCTCCCTTTAATATTAGGTACAGATACAGATACAGATATGCCAAACCTTTATTAATACATGATGAATATTTTTAAATACACAATGAATATTTATTTAATATGCCACAAACATTTTTATACAAGGCAAATCTTTTTTTAATACAAGATGATCTTCTTAACACATGCTGATTTTTTAATAAACTATAAATATATTTAATACACTATGAAAATTTCCGTAATAGATGGTGACCATATGTTTATACATGATGCACACTTGAAACAATTAAACATTTTTAATACATGGTAAATATTTTTAATAGAAAATGAACATCATAATAAATCACAACAAGGTGTTAATAAACACTGTCTTTTTTAATAAATAATGGACATTTTTTAATAGATTGTGAACATTTTTAATAGACAATAAACAGTTCTTAATACATGATAAAAATTTCTTAATACATGGATCATCCTGTAATAGATTAGAATCATTTTCAAATAAACCATAAAAAAATTAGCGCACGGTGAATATTTTTATAATATGCAATGAATTTTGAAAATACACGATGAACATTTTAAATACAACATAAATATTTTTTTAATATACGACAAACCATGTTTTTTTTAATATACGACAAACCATGTTTTAAGAGGGGAATGAGACTGTTTAGTACGTGATGAAGAAAAAGAACCAATAGAAAAGAAAAAAGAAAGGAAAAATAATCATAATAAAAGAAAAACTTGAATCTTTATCTTTACCTAATAATAAAGGATGTAGGCTTTCATAGTTCTCCATACGTCATGTCTTTATATCTGTTGATTTTAAGTCAAACATGAAGATTGATGGCTGAGATTTAAAAGGACCCGACGCCTTTATATCCGTTGATTTTATATTAACTATGCATATTGACGGCTGAGATTTAATATATCTCCATAGTCGAAAAACATGTCATGGCTGGGTCTACGCTTCTGTTTTGGTACATCACCCACGGGCGCAGGTGGAATTTATTAGGCCTCGTAATCCTCCACTTAGTACGATTCTTTTCAAACTTATCTGACCTATATCTACGCTATAGGCCACGGTTGTGTACGTGCCGCACTCAGGGCTGGAGCTCCGGCGGAAGAAGCAGGAGATGGAATTGCTGGAGGCCGTGACCGTCAAAGACAGTAAGGAGGATGAGGAGCTCGGGGAGGAGAGATTGGAGGGGCGGAGGCGGGAGTCGATCGCCATGAACGGCAAGTCAACAACATGTGCGACACGCGCATGCCACCACCATGTCCTTGATCAGTTGATCCCGTCGATTTAATCGTCTGTAGCAGGATGAACGTAATCATTGGAGACAACGTGTCCATGTGCTGTGTTCTCGTGGTGGAGGAGGACCGAACTTGATGCGGCGTCTCCATGTGTTGTGCTCGTGGTGGAGGAGGACCCAACTCGAGGCGCCTCATCCCAGCCAGGTTGTTGATCCGTCGTCGGGGTCGGCGACACTGAGTTGTCGACCACCGGCGTCGGTGGCACGGTTAGGTTACCGTCGAGGCGGCATGCGGCGGTTCAGGTCTGGACGAGGAGCGTGGGGGACGCGTCCTCTCAGACGACTTCAGGGAGAGGCCGATAGCTACAAACGTCCTGGCCGGGGAGGAGAGGAGTGAGGAGGGGGTTGCTGCCCTCTAGCTTGTGTCTGGACTATGGTGGAGTGGCCATTGTCCGTAGCGGGGGTTGTGATGTGCAGCAGAGGTCGGTGGAGGGGACGAGCTGTGGGCTGCCGGTGTTGTTGAGAGGAGAAGAGTGATAGAGGAGCCAGCGCTGCATCTCGTGGTTGTGTCTCGCTGGAGATCAGAAGGATTCCAACAGCTTGTGGAGAAGAAAAGAAGGCCCACAGCTGGGTGGATTAGAGGAGGGGGATTTGGGATTTCGTTGTATGTGCTAATTAAATTGATTTCAAAGCGTGGAGCTAGCCGTGTCAAGATGTGTTCCAATTTTTAATCCCACTGCTCTTCTTGCTTCACACCAAATCAGTAACACTTCCTTCAGATTCAGATCATCAAAGCTTTGGATGTTGCTCTGATTGGAAAATTCTGCACGCACGAGAGAATGAGCTGGAGGCCCTTGGTGAGAGGCCCCTGTGATGTTATTCTTTCAGGTTATCTTTACTTAAGTTGCTACTCATTTCACAGTGTCCGTAATGCAGAACACATAAGCCAATGATTTTGTGCTTTTAGCCAAAGTCAGGTTCAGAGTTGTTCACTGTATTTTTTGGGCACAGCCATCAAGCAAGCCAGCACCTGTTATTTAACTGAAGCAAAGGGCAGCTGAGCTATGAATGCTTCACTCTTTTTTCTGAACAAATGCAGATACTACTTTGTACTTATTTGATTTGAGTAAAGGTGCAACCAATTGAAGTTACTTTGAAGAACCTACACCTGAGTATATACGTTCTGTTTTTATAGGCTGCGGAGTCTGTACAGTAAAGTTTGTACATTTCGTGAATCGTTTTGTTGTAGTTTCCCTTAGTAGACAGTCTATGCTGTATCAGGTTATTTACTATGTGCAGATTTGGTTTTGCCATTGCTGATAATGTAATTCTTTCTTTGCTAGGAAGCATAGTTTCATCGTATCCTCTACATTAGTATAAGTATATTTAGCTCACATACACTTGGCATTTGTTCTTTAAAAGGCCCCCTCCGTGTCCTCTTGCCCTCCACAATCTTCCCATGGCCATGCGATCAACATATTTATTGATCCATAGTGTTCCTTTTCCAGTGTTCTAATCATTATTCAGAAGGGACACTCATGTTCCTAGAGGCACTGGATTACTAAATCTGGTGTGAGTTTGCCTTTGTCCTTCGTTTCAGGGGAACTATCAATAATGTACACCAGATCAAAGACTACAAATGAAAATTTAGTTGGCCCTGGTAACATTACTTCCAAAGGTGGATGGGGCGGAGGAACTGAAAGATTTCCGACCGGTCAGCCTAGTCCATGGGGCAGTGAAGATCTTTGACAAAATGTTGTCCTTGAGAGTTACGAATGATCTCCCAAACCTTGTTGGAGTGCACCAAAGCGCCTTCGTCAGAGGACGGGCAATGCATGACAAATTTATGATGGTGCAAGACATGGCCAAGAAGCTGCACTCCCTCAAACATCCGGCTGTGATGATCAAACTAGATATCTCCAAAGCATTTGATTCGGTGCAATGGCCGTTCGCGCTGGAAGTTCTGCAAGCCCTAGGCTTTGGTAGGCGATGGATTGCGTGGATAGCCGGCTTGTTCTCCACTGCATCAACTCGGATCCTTGTCAATGCCGTGCCAGGGGCCCCAATCAGGAATAAGAAGGGGTTTAGGCAGGGCGACCCGCTGTCCCCGATGATGTTCATATTGATGATGGAACCACTTCAGCGGTTATTTGCCCTTGCCGATAGTCAGGGCCTGCTCTCTCCATTATCGGGGGCCCCAAAACCAATGGGTCTCGATCTTCGCGGATGATGTAATGCTTTTCCTGCAACCGGAGGCCCAAGATCTTCACATCTGCAATGCCAATCTCGGTTCGTTTGCGAGAGCGTCGGGGCTGTAGGTAAAGAGGGCCAAGACTTGCGCGATGCCTATCAGGTGCTCGGAGGAGCAGGTAGACCAAATTTCAGAGCTGCTAGGCTGTGCTGTGGGGGCCTTCCCATGCCGCTACCTTGGCTTGCCGCTTACCTTGCCGAAACTGTTGACGGTACAACTCGATGATCTGGTAGTCCGTGTAGCAAGAAAGCTGCCTTCTTGGAGGGGGGCATCGCTGCCCTGGAGCAGTCGATTGGTGCTGGTGAAAGCGTCATTGTGCGCCATTTCATTCCATGTCATGCTTGCTCTACAGATACCGCCCAAGACAATCAAGGCGATCAACATGATCTGTCGCTGATTCCTTTGGGCGGGAGCAGCGGAGGCTAATGGAGGCCAATGCAGGTGGCTTGGAAGTCCGTTTGCATTCCAAAATGGGCTGGTGGGCTAGGTGTCCCGGGTTTGCAATGGAACATTGCCCTACAAGCGAGGTGGCCATGGCTGCAGAAAATGGACGAGCAAAGGCCATGGGAAGGGATGGAAATAAAGGTTTCAAAGGAAGCCATGATGTTGTCTCGGGCTGCCGCAATCACTGTGGTCGGCGATGGACATCGGGAAATATTCTGGGAAGATAGGTGGATTGATGGGTACAGGGCTCAAGAGATCGCGCCGAGCCTGTACCAGTGCGTGCCTCGCAGAACGAAGAGGGCTATGACGGTTGCGCAGGCGCTTGCGAGTGGTAGTTGAGCTGCATGCTTTGGACCGGACATGGACGAGGCCACCATTCGGGAGTACCTGGCTCTGTGGTCGGCGACAGTTGTGGTTCAGCTAACGCCGGACTCGAGAGACTCTGTCAGATGGGCATGGTGTTAGAATAAATCCGAGGCATTCGGTCGATCATCCAAGGACCAAGTAATACACAAATGCGACACCAAAATTTGTTAATGAGGTTCACCGATATGGCTACATCACCGGGGCCTGACTACGGGCGCTCCTCCCCGTGACACCGTCACAATACCGCACACCGGCCACCCGGCGCCGGCACACGCCGCCGGCTCCCCCTTACGCGCCTGTGCTATTATGTTGGCATAGGTTACATCGTGTGTCTACCCCCGCTATATATGAGAGGCCTAGGATACAAGTGTCCTACTAGGACACGACTCTATATCCTATGTAAACACAATACAACTCATAGTCCAACTATAACCTACCTTGTACACTATATTCGACACAACTCCAACAAACTCCACCTTGGCGAATATTCTACACCATCCTGGATTTGTCCATGCGTCAAACTTCCATGTACATCGGACTTGAGCTTATCCCATGAGAACCGCTGCTACTCCAAAGACTCCATATGACACATTGATCACTGACCTGCGTAAAAGTGAATAACTCACATATTGGATGTCACACATAAGAGTTACCTGAACTCAACATCACCGCTCCTTTCTTGACCGCCTGTCTGAAACTTGAAGGAATTTCACCATTGCTTGTAATCATCCCTGAGCCAAATTCGCAGTTGTCTCACCACATGTATGACCACCAGAGCCTTGGCCCGTCGACATTTCCCGTGCGCACCGCACGCCTCGCCGCTATTACCGCGTCGAGCCTCCACTGTCCCGGTCGAGTCTCAATGGTCGTGAAACCGCACCCCTCAACCCCCACTGCAGAGTACCACCGATCATCACCGACCGATGACGAGTTTCGCGCTTCCATCAGACCACTGGGCTCCAGTCTGAACTACGTGTCCCTCGCTTTTCCCCCAGCTGAAATAGGCTTCGATTCTCTGGATCCTTACACCGTAGCTCCTCAATCTAGCTCCACCTTCAACGTGACTCCATGGTAGATGATCAGTCCACCCTCGCACCTCATCGACTTCAAACTCTGTGTATACACCACCTTAAATCAATCACGCGCCATAGTCTTGTCGAAGCCGCACAAGCCTCGGGCATGCGCACCACGTGTTTCCACGCCCAGAAGTCGGTCACCATCAGCATCACGCTCCTACGTCGTCTTCGCCGATCCCACCACCGTCTTCTGTACCAACCGACTTGCGTCGATCCGTCAGACTATCTAGTCCGACCCAACCGAACTTGTCCGGCTGTATGACATGCTCGACGCTCCCAAATCATCTTTCGCGAATTCTCATCCATCACATGATATTTCCATCTTAGCTAATATGACTTCTCGCAACGCCTTCAAGCATCTCTGTTGTGCCAACAATTTTTTCACCCTTGTCTGGCATAACCCAAGGTTTTCAGTTCCGTTGAACTACTCCACCTCAAACCTGATATCCACTGACGTCATGGTTCTTCGTATGACTGACTGTGTGAAAAAATACCCGAGCTATGCACGTGATGCCCCAAGTACACGAACAAGATCTTCGCGTACTAATAGCAAAACGAACCAAAAATTCCTTCCGGTCTTCACGTGTTCTGCTCCTGGCTTAATCTCCAATGCTGGATGGTGCAACTTGCTTTGCCTAGCCTGTGCTAATTCCGATGGATTGCCGCTATCAATGGATTTTCTCTTCCGGATTGATATGCTGCCTCTCGTCGTGTCATACATAGACTCGGTCCACCTTTTGATCCAAACAAATCTCGCGTCGCTCGACTCGGCTTCTACGGCCTCCAGCACCTGCAACGAGAACGCGCCACTGCTCCCTGCGACCTAGGCCCCCCTTGCGCTGCACAGGCCACACGCCTTTTGGACCACGCTAGCCCCGCTGGGCTTCGTCCCTGCCCTGCGCACGTGGTTGCACCAGCGCCTCTGGTTGCCCTAGCGCTCTGCCCGCGTGGAACGCCGCCGCTTGCCAGGTTCACATCGGATCGATCCGATCTACCGCTGCCGCCGCTAATTGCTTTTCCCGATGTCGGCAAGAACCACACCGTAGTCACGGCTGCATCTCAAAACTCGGTATTTCCTCTGGATCAACAACAAACAATCTCCAGACAACCTAACTCATGATACCACTTGTTAAAATAAATCCGAGGCATTCCGGCGATCATCCGAGGACCAAGCAATCACACAAACGTGACACCGAGATTTGTTAACGAGGTTCACCGATATGTCTACATCCCCGGGGCCTGACTACGGGCGCTCCTTCCCGTGACACCGCACACCGGCCACTCGGGCGTCAGCACACGCCGCCGGTTCCCCCTTGCGCGCCTGTGCTATTATGTTGGCATAGGTTACATTGTGTGTCTACCCCGCTATATATGAGAGGCCTAGGATACAAGTGTCCTACTAGGACACGACTCTACATCCTATGTAAACACAATACAACTCATAGTCCAACTGTAACCTACCTTGTACACTATACTCGACACAACTCCAACACTCCCATTGGTCAATACTCTGCCAGATCGGCATATGCGGCAAAATTCTGGGGCCTTGAGAGGGCACCCTACGCCACTCTAGCCTGGAAGTCCAAAGCTCCCCTTCAATGCCGCTTTTTCAACTGGCTGGTGGCCTGGCATCGGTGCTGGACGTCGGACAGGTTGGCGCAGCGAGGGCTTCCCCACCAGGCGGCTTGCCCCTTCTGCGATCAGGGCGAGGAGACAATCAATCACATCATGCTAACCTATGTTTTTTCCCGAGCGGTCTAGGTCTCCGTGCTTGCGGCGCTGGGCAAGCCAGATTGGGCGCCCGGCCAAGAGAACTCGATCGTCGAGTGGTTCATGACGTGCTCGTCTTCCGGGATCCGACAAAGGTATGTCACCACCATGATCTCTCTGTGCCTATCGGAACTGTGGAAGCATAGAAACAAGATGGTTTTCGAGGGCGCCTCCCCATCGACGGCAACGTTGATTGCGTGCATTGAGACCGAGGGCAGAGCATGGACGCGGGCTGGAATGTTTAAGCACGACATGGCTTCTTCCCTGTCGGTGCTTGCTAGGTGGGATAGAGCGAGTAGTTAGATCGGCGCCGATCGTGTGTGGCACGGTAGCGGTAGTGTTTCTTTTAACAAGTGTAATCACGTGTAAACTTTGACCTTTGGTGGACGGGGCTCTTGCCCCCTCTCTTTCTTTAATGCATGATACGCACGCTAGTGTGTATTCTAGAAAAAAATAGTTGGCATAATTTGTGATCAAACTTGGTACCTGTTTCCTTAAATCTGACTACACAACTCAGTGGGAAGGCTCGGTTTGTCTGAAGCTTGACTTTCTTACCTATGGGACACCATCGGTTGGGGGCCAGTGTAATGGTGCTTTAAGAGAAATGCTAATCTGCAGTTACACTGCAATGTGGTGATTGTTCTTAGTTTTTATTACAGGTACTGTTCTTAGTTAATTTACAGGCTATAAGAACTAAGTTATGGCTTTAGTGTTATACCAGTGTAGTCGGTGGAATAGAATAGTTCATCGAGATGATAATTGAAAAACCAAAATTAAGGAATAATTGTTTAGAATATGGTTTATTCCAGTAGTATTAGCTCTTGATCATTTGGCATGCTATGTAATTTGTGATATTGAGTGTTGTTTCACATATACATTAGTGGAGATGCGCCTTGCATCATGTTAAAATTTCGGAAAGTAGTGGCTACTCTCTTTGTACTACACCCGAGTTGGTCAATTTTTTTTGGAAAAACATTGTCAAACAACATGAAAAAAATCTGAAATTTTTCGACATGAAACTCTATAAAATGTTTCTGGTTCTTGCAAAAATTCAGCCAAAAATAACATCCGAAGAGCTCTCACAAAAAAAACGCTGCTTAAATTAAGCAGCATTTTTTTCTTAGAGCTCCTAGGATGTTATTTTTGGATGAAATTTTGTAAGATCCTCAAAAAATTGATATTGTTTGATTCCTCAAAATTTCATATTTTCTGGAAGTTGTTTGATCACGTATATTTAATTTTTTGACAACTCAGGTGTAGTACACCCGAGAGTAGAAAATCCACTCTTTCAAAATTTGTTTGATCATGTTCACGCCAAGAATTTAACTATTAAATTTCTAGAAGTGAATAAAAATGACTTTACCGTTTCTGTGAGATAGGGGTCTGTGAAAAGAAAAAAATATATCTTCCGTTATAACGCAACATGTTTGCTAGTAGAAAAGAAAAGGGGAAGAAATTTAAGAAGCGAATAAGAACAGGAAGGAAAAACCGAAATGAATTGAAAGCAAAAGGAGAACACGAAGGAAAGTTAAGAAAATGTCAAAAAATAATGGGAAAAAAGAACCCTTGAAAAGAGAAAAAAAACCATACAAACCTAAACACAGCAAAAAAAAAAATCCATTTTTGAAAGATCAATGGAGACAAGTTGCTGGCTATTGGGACGGCGATGGTAATGTGCGACCACAGGCAAGTTACAACTCACAGAAAGCGAAATATAGGTCTGGCCTTGTTTTATTTGCATTTTACCGCACAGTTCTCAATTACAACACCACTGTGTGAAACCGAAGTAGGATCGAACACTTGCATTGCATCATCATTTCAGCGCTCATCTCCTCCACACACAAAAAGGCGCCCTTGTGGAGGCACCGCATCTCGATCGGAGCCTACTACTGCTACCGGCACCACATACTTTCGCAGCCCGAAGGGGCGCACAACTACCTAAAAGAAGAAAACACAGTGCACCTAGTTAACACAACGATTACACAATAGCCGGAATGCATATGACACGACGAACTCGCGGCCGCAAACACACCATCTAGCTCCTCTGCTTCGTCGGCATCCGTCGATCATTTCGTACCTCGGTCCTGCTGATTCATCGGTCCAATGAACTAATCACCACCCTACAAGCACACGATCCAGAGTTAGAACGGAATCACTTACCACGCTGACCCTTCTGTCATATGTTCTAACATCTATTTTTCGGAAGAATGATCGGTCTGACGTAGTATCCAGTAGGTAGTATTTGTGTATGGATCATCATTGGTGTCAACGGATATCTGCTGGTTGACTAGTTCTCTCTAGACATGACCTAGTCTTCCCCCTCTCTGCGCACTAGGCGCACGATTATGTGCACGATTGCACAACGGATGTACTCAAACTGTATATATGCAGAGCTAATAGATCGGCAAGCACTACGGTGCATTACTCCCTCCTTTCCCTCGCTAACATGGTATCAGATGCTCTCCACCTCCTACGTCTGTAACTGCTCTTCCGCTGCCTCTCTGCACCGCCCGCTCTCGCCATGACCGCACCACCGCCACCTCCCCCTCCTCCGGTCAGTCATGGCTCAAGCACCCCCCTCCGAGCCCTGGCCGCCTCAACCCCTATGCTCACTCCATCTGCGCTCGCCAACTCCCCGCGGGGCGGCGCCCTCTTCCCTCGCGAGCCCAACTCCTCCGCTGCGGCGGTCGCCCTCTCGTCGCCACTGGCCGGGATCTTCATCAACCAACATGTCCCGCTGGTTCTCACCCTGGCGCCGCCCAACTACACACAGTGGCGCACACTCTTCGAGGTCATGTTCGCCAAGAGCGGCGTCACCGACCACATCATCGATCCTCCGCGCGCGACGGCGGCTTACTGGCGCCAAGACGAGCCCACATCGTGTCGTGGCTGTACAACCGGGTCAGCCCGGAAATCTTCGGCCTCGTCCATCAAAGGAACGCCACGGCTGCGCAGATCTGGGCCTCCATCGCCACCCTCTTCTTGGAGAATATTGAGCACCAGGCTGTCTACCTCGCCACGGGATTCCATCGAATCGAGCAGGGCTCGTCTTCTGTGATCGCCTACTACCCCCGCCTCAAGGAGTGTGCCGACCGCCTGGCTGATCTTGGCGAGCCTGTCACTGACCGTGACCAGGTACTGAACATGTTTCGTGGTCTCGCTCCTCGCCTGCACTATGACATCCCGATTGTCACCATGCAGTGGCCTCTCCCCACTTTCCTTGCCTACCGCGCCTTCCTGCTCCTGGAGGAGAGTCGCCACGCCGTGCAGGGCAGTGGCGCCACCGACATGGCTCTCCACGCCGCGCGCCCGCCTGCTTCTGGTGGCTCGGGCAGCTCCAACTCCGGCGGGGGGAGCGGCCCCAACCGCCCCCACAACAACAACAACGGCGGTGGCCGCTACAAGGGCAAGGGCAAGGCCAACTCTGGCGGCGGCACCGGCGGGGGCGCCTACAACAACGCGGTTCTACCGCGTCCCCCGGCACCATCTTCGGCACCATGGACCGGCATGGTCCATGCTTGGGCGATGCCATGGCGCCCTCACGCTCCTGGCTCTGGCATCCTCGGCGCGCGCCCTGGCGCGCCCACTCCGTTCGCGGGGACCGCGTCTCATCACCAGACGGCCCCGCCCTATGGCGCTCCGGCCCCACCCTACGGCGCTCCTCCACCCTACGCCCCGCACCGCCCTACAGTGCTCCAAACACGCCGTCATGGGACCGGACGACCCTCATCCAGGCCCTGAACATCATGTCTATGCAGCAGCCGGCTCCGTCATCACCTGCCGGCGGCGAGTGTTATCTTGACACAGGAGCCACGTCGCATATGGCCTCGTCCTCAGGTATGCTTTCCTCATCTCACCCTACTGCTCCTTCTCGCATAGTTTTTGGTGACGGATCGTCCTTGACTGTCACGCACTCCGGCCACCAAATCATCCCTACTGCATCTTCTCCCCTCTCCCTTCACAATGTTCTTGTCTGCCCAAACATAATCAAAAACCTTATCTCTGTCAAAACTCTTGCCCGTGATAATCCCGTTAATGTTGACTTTGATGATATCGGTTTTTTTGTTAAGGAACGGCGAACAAAGAGGGAGATCCTCCGATGTGATGAAGACGGCGAGCTCTACTCCGTCAAACACACACACACCCACCACAATCTCATCGCCGCCACCGTGGACCTCTGGCATCAACGTCTCGGCCATCCAGGACGTGATGCTTTGGCCACCACCCTGCAACAAGCCTCTCCTTCCACAATGGCCGCCCCAGCTCACACTTGACATGCCTGTCAGCTCGGTAAACACATTAGATCGTCGTTTTCAGATTCACAGCATGTATCTTACTTTCCATTTTAGTTAGTTCACTGTGACATATGGACCTCTCCTGTACAAAGTTTATCCATTTGCAAATACTACTTAGTTGTGCTAGATGACTATAGTCATTTCGTTTGGACGTTCCCTCTGGGCGCCAAGTCTGAAGTTCTCTCCACTTTACTAACGTTTCAGAACTTCATTCATCGCCACTTTAACCTGAACATCCTAACCCTCCAAACAGACAATGGACGTGAATTTGACAACCATTCCCCCCACGAGTTCTTCTCCACACACGGCACTGCACTACGTATGTCGTGCCCCTACACAAGCCCCCCGAACAGACAACAGATCATGCGAACCCTAAACGACATTGTCTGTAGTCTTCTAATCTATTCCTCCATGCCGTTTTCTTTTTGGGCAGAGGCTCTCAACACCGCCACTTTCATCCTAAATAGACGCCCATGCCGTCCACGCCATAACCTCACCCCCCTTCTATCTACTCTTCGGTGCTCACCCAGATTACGCGCACATGCGTGTTTTTGGGTATCTATGCTACCCAAACACCACGGCCACCGCTGCTCACAAATTAGCTCCCCACTTGACCGCGTGCGTATTCCTTGGCTATTCGCCTGATTACAAGGGGTACCGCTGCTATAACCGAACGACATGCAAAGTTATCGTTTCCTGCCATGTCTTCTTTGACGAGAGCTCCTTCTATTGGGGAACGTAGTAATTTCAAAAAAAAATCATATGCACACTCAGAATCATGGTGATGCATAGCAACGAGAGGGGAGAATGTGTCCACCCCCGTAGACCGAAAGCGGAAGCGTTAGCACAACGCGGTTGATGTAGTCGTACATCTTCACGATCCGACCGATTCAAGTACCGAACGTACGGCACCTCCGAGTTCAGCACACCTTCAGCTCGATGATGTCCCACGAACTCCGATCCATCAGAGCTTCGAGGGAGAGTTCCGTCAGTATGACGGCGTGATGATGGTGATGATGATGCTACCGATGCAAGGCTTCGCCTAAGCACCGCTACGATATGACCGAGGTGGATTATGGTGGAGGGGGGCACCGCACACGGCTAAAAGATCAATGATCAATTGTTGTGTCTCCAAGGGGTGCCCCCATCCTCATATATAAAGGATTGGAGGAGGGGGGGCCTCTCTATGGCACGCACTAGGGGAGTCTTACTCCCACCGGGAGTAGGATTCCCCCTTTCCTAGTAGAACTAGGAGCCCTTCCAAGTAGTAGGAGTAGGAGAGAAGGAAAGGGAAAAGAGAAGAGAAGGAAGGAGGGGGCGCCGCCCCTCCCCCTAGTCCAATTCGTACTAAACATTGGGGGGGGGGCAGCCTCTCCTCTCTCTTTCCCTTAAAGCCCAATAAGGCTCATACACTCCCCGGCGAATTCCCGTAACTCTCCGGTACTCCGAAAAATTCCCGAATCACTCGGAATCTTTCCGATATCCGAATATAGTCGTCCAATATATAGATCTTTACGTCTCGACCATTTCGAGACTCCTCGTCATGTCCCTGATCTCATACGGGTCTCCGAACTACCTTCGGTACATCAAAACACATAAACTCATAATACAAATCGTCACCGAACGTTAAGCATGTGGACCCTACGGGCTCGAGAACTATGTAGACATGACCGAGACACATCTCTGGTCAATAACCAATAGCGGAACCTGGATGCTCATATTATCTCCTACATATTCTACGAAGATCTTTATCAGTCAAACCGCATAACAACATACGCTGTTCCCTTTGTCATCGGTATGTTACTTGCCCGAGATTCGATCGTCGGTATCTCAATACCTAGTTCAATCTCGTTACTGGCAAGTCTCTTTACTCGTTCCGTAACACATCATGCCACAACTAACTCATTAGTTACAATACTTGCAAGGCTTATAGTGATGTGTATTACCGAGTGGGCCCAGAGATACCTCTCCGACGATCGGAGTGACAAATCCTAATCTCGAAATACGCCAACTCAACAAGTACCTTCGGAGACACCTGTAGAGCACCTTTATAATCACCCAATTACGTTGTGACTTTTGGTAGCACACAAAGTGTTCCTCCGGTAAACGGGAGTTGCATAATCTCATAGTCATAGGAACATGTATAAGTCATGAAGAAAGCAATATCAACATACTAAACGATCAAGTGCTAAGCTAACAGAATGGGTCAAGTCAATCACATCATTCTCCAAATTATGTGACCCCGTTAATCAAATGACAACTCATGTCTATGGTTAGGAAACTTAATCATCTTTGATTAACGAGCTATTCAATTAGAGGCATACTAGTGACACCATGTTTGTCTATGTATTCACACATGTATTATGTTTCCAGTTAATACAATTCTAGCATGAATAATAAATATTTATCATGAAATAAGGAAATAAATAATAACTTTATTATTGCCTCTAGGGCATATTTCCTTCAGTCTCCCACTTGCATTAGAGTCAATAATCTAGTTTACATCACCATGTGATTTAACACCAATAGTTCACATCATCATGTGATTAACACCCATAGTTCACATCGTCATGTGACCAACACCCAAATGGTTTACTAGAGTCAATAATGTAGTTCACATTGCTATGTGATTAACACCCAAAGATTACTAAGTTGTGATCATGTTTTTCTTGTGAGCTAATTGCTCCTACTTTCAAAATGTATCCAGATTGAGACTTAGAGTCATCTGGATCTGTGTTAAAATTTGCATCGACGTAACCCTTTACGGCGAACCTTTTGTCACCTCCATAATCGAGAAACATATCCTTATTCCACTAAGGATAATTTTGACCGTTGTCCAGTGATCTACTCCTAGATCACTATTGTACTCCCTTGCTAAACTCAGTGTAGGGTATACAACAGATCTGGTACACAGCATGGCAAACTTTCTAGAAACTATGGCTGAGGCATAAGGAATGACTTTCACTCTCTCTATCTTTTGCCCTGGTCGGGCTTTGAGTCTTACTCAACTTCACACCTTGTAACACATGCAAGAACTCTTTCTTGGATTGTTCCATTTTGAACTACTTCAAAGTCTTGTCAAGGTATGTACTTATTAAAAAAACTTGTCAAGCGTCTTGATCTATCTCTATAGATCTTAATGCTCAATATGTCAGCAGCTTCACCGAGGTCTTTCTTTGAAGAACTCCTTTCAAATACTCCTTTATGCTTTCCAGAAAATTCTACATCATTTCTGATCAACAATATGTCATTTACATATATTTATCAGAAAGGCTGTAGTGCTCCCACTAACTTTCTTGTAAATACAGGCTTCACCGCAAGTCTGTATAAAACTATATGCTTTAATCAACTCATCAAAGCGTATATTCCAACTCCGAGATGCTTGCACAAGTCTACAGATGGATCGTTGGAGCTTGCACATTTTGTTAGCACCTTTAGGATTGACAAAACCTTCTGGTTGCATCATATACAACTCTGCTTCAATAAATCCATTAAGGATTGCAGTTTTGTTATCCATTTGCCAGATTTCATAAAATGCGGCAATTGCTAACATGATTCAGATAGACTTTAAGCATCGATACGAGTGAGAAAATCTCATCGCAGTCAACACCTTGAACTTTGTCAAAACCTTTTTCGACAATCCTAGCTTTGTAGATAGTAACACTACTATCAGTGTCCGTCTTCCTCTTGAAGATCCATTTATTTTCTATGACTTGCCGATCATCGGGCAAGTAAACCAAAGTCCACACTTTGTTCTCATACATGGATCCCACCTCAGATTTCATGGCCTCAAGCCATTTCGCGGAATCTGGGCTGATCATCGCTTCCTCATAGTTCGTAGGTTCGTCATGGTCAATTAAAATGACCTCCAGAACAGGATTACCGTACCACTCTGGGGCGGATCTCACTCTAGTTGACCTACGAGGTTTGGTAGTAACTTGATCTGAAGTTACATGATCATCATCATTAGCTTATTCACTAATTGGTGTAGGAGTCACAGAAACAGATTTCTGTAATGAACTACTTTCCAATAAGGGAGCAGGTACAGTTACCTCATCAAGTTCTACTTTCCTCCCACTCACTTCTTTCAAGAGAAACTCCTTCTCTAGAAAGGATCCATTCTTAGCAATGAATGTCTTACCTTCGGATCTGTGATAGAAGGTGTACCCAACAGTTTCCTTTGGGTATCATATGAAGAAACATTTCTCCGATTTGGGTTCGAGCTTATCAGGTTGAAGCTTTTTCACATAAGAATCGCAGCCCCAAACTTTAAGAAACGACAACTTTGGTTCCTTGTCAAACCATAGTTCATAAGGCGTCCTCTCAATGGATTTTTATGGTGCCCTATTTAACGTGAATGCGGTCGTCTCTAAAGCATAACCCCAAAATGATAGCGGTAAATCAGTAAGAGACATTATAGATTGCACTATATCAAATAAAGTGCGGTTATGACATTCGGACACACCATTACGCTGTGGTGTTCAAGGCAGCATGAGTTTATGAAAATATTCCATATTGTTTTAATTGAAGACCAAACTCGTAACTCAAATATTCGCCTCTGCGATTAGATCGTAGAAACTTTATTTTCTTGTTACGATGATTTTCCACTTCACTCTGAAATTCTTTGAACTTTTCAAATGTTTCAGACTTATGTTTCTTTAAGTAGATATACCCATATCTGCTCAAATCATTTGTGAAGGTCAGAAAATAACGATACATGCCGCGAGCCTCAACACTCATCGGACCTCATACATCAGTATGTATTATATCCAATAAGTCAGTTGCTCGCTCCATTGTTCTGGAGAACGGAGTCTTAGTCATCTTTGCCCATGAGGCATGGTTCGCAAGCATCATCTGATTCAGAATCAAGTGATTCCAAAAGCCCATCAACATGGATTTTCTTCATGCGCTTTACACCAATATGACCTAAACGGCAGTGCCACAAATAAGTTGCACTATCATTATTAACTTTGCATCTTTTGGCTTCAATATTATGAATATGTGTATCACTACGATCGAGATTCAACAAACCATTTTCATTGGGTGTATAACCATAGAAGGTTTTATTCATGTTAACAGAATAATAATTATTCTCTTACTCAAATGAATAACCGTATTGCAATAAACATGATCAAATCATATTCATGCTCAACGCAAACACCAAATAACACTTATTTAGGTTCAACACTAATCCCGAAAGTATAGGGAGTGTGCGATGATGATCATATCATTCTTGGAACTACTTCCAACACACATCGATACTTCACCCTTAACTAGTCTTTGTGCATTCTGCAACTCCCGTTTCAAGTTACTACTCTTAGCAACTGAACTAGTATCAAATACCGAGGGGTTGCTATAAACACTAGTAAAGTATACATCAATAGCATCTATATCCAATATACCTTTGTTTACTTTGCCATCCTTCTTATCTGCCAAATACTTGGGGCAGTTCCACTTCCAGTGACTAGTCCCTTTACAGTAAAAGCACTTAGTCTCAGGCTTAGGTCCAGACTTGGGCTTCTTCACTTTGAGCAGCAACTTGCTTGCCGTTCTTCTTGAAGTTCCCTTTCTTTCCCTTTGCCCTTTTCTCGAAACTAGTGGTCTTGTTAATCATCAACACTTGATGCTCTTTCTTGACTTCTACCTTCATCGATTTCATCATCATGAAAAGCTCGGGAATCATTTTCGTCATCCCTTGCATACTATGGTTCATCACGAAGTTCTACCAACTTGGTAATGGTGACTAGAGAACTCTGTCAATCACTATCTTATCTGGAAGATTAACTCCCACTTGATTTTAGCGATTATAGTACCCAGACAATCTGACACATGCTCACTGCTTGAGCTATTCTCCTCCATCTTTTAGCTATAGAACTTCTTGGAGAATTCATATCTCTCAACTCGGGTATTTGCTTGGAATATTAAATTTAACTCCTGGAACATCTCATATGGTCAATGAAGTTCAAAACGTCTTTGAAGTCCCGATTCTAAGTCGTTACGCATGGTGCACTAAAGTATCAAGTAGTCATCATATTGAGCTGTTGGGGAACGTAGCATAAATTCAAAATTTTCTGCGCATCACTAAGATCAATCTATGGAGTAATCTAGCAACGAGGGGAAGGAGAGTGCATCTACATACCCTTGTAGATCGCTAAGCGGAAGCGTTCAAGAGAACGGGGTTGATGGAGTCGTACTCGTCGTGATCCAAATCAACGATGATCCTAGTGCCGAACGGACGGCACCTCCGCGTTCAACACACGTACAGCCCGGTGACGTCTCCCATGCCTTGATCCAGCAAGAAGAGAGGGAGAGGTTGAGGAAGACTCCATCCAGCAGTAGCACAACGGCGTGGTGGTGATGGAGGAGCATGGCAATCCTGCAGGGCTTCGCCAAGCACCGCGAGATATGAGGAGAAAGAGAGGGAGGGCTGCACCAACAGGCAGAGATCAGATCGCGTGTATTGGGCAGCCCCTAGGCCTCATATATATAGGGGAAGGGGAGGAGGGTGCGCCCCCTCTAGGGTTCCCACCCCTAGAGGGGAGGCAGCCCTAGATGGGAAAGGGGAGGCGACCAAGAGGGGAGAGGGAGAGGGAGGCGCACCAGGATGGGCCCTAAGGCCCATACCCCCTTAGGGTTTGCCCCCTTTCCACCTCTTAGGCGCCTTGGGCCCTTGTGGGGGGCGCACCAGCCCACCTGGGGCTGGTCCCATCCCACACTTAGCCCACGCAAGCCTCCGGGGTTGGTGGCCCCACTTGGTGGACCCCCGGGACCCTCCCGGTGGTCCCGGTACATTACCGATAAACTCTGAAACCTTTCCGGTGACCAAAACAGGACTTCCCATATATAAATCTTTACCTCCGGACCATTCCGGAACTCCTCGTGACGTCCGGGATCTCATCCGGGACTCCGAACAACTTTCGGGTTACCGCATACTAATATCTCTATAACCCTAGCGTCACCAAACCTTAAGTGTTTAGACCCTACGGGTTCGGGAGACATGCAGACATGACCGAGATGACTCTCCGGTCAATAACCAACATCGGGATCTGGATACCCATGTTGGCTCCCACATGTTCCACGATGATCTCATCGGATGAACCACGATGTCAAGGACTTAATCAATCCCGTATACAATTCCCTTTGTCTAGCGGTACGATACTTGCCCGAGATTCGATCGTCGGTATCCCGATACCTTGTTCAATCTCGTTACCGGCAAGTCTCTTTTACTCGTTCCGTAACACATCATCCCGTGATCAACTCCTTGATCACATTGTGCACATTATGATGATGTCCTACCAAGTGGGCCCAGAGATACCTCTCCGTCACACGGAGTGACAAATCCCAGTCTCGATTCGTGCCAACCCAACAGACACTTTCGAAGATACCCGTAGTGCACCTTTATAGTCACCCAGTTACGTTGTGACATTTGGTACACCCAAAGCATTCCTACGGTATCCGGGAGTTGCACAATCTCATGGTCTAAGGAAATGATACTTGACATTAGAAAAGCTTTAGCATACGAACTACACGATCTAGTGCTATGCTTAGGATTGGGTCTTGTCCATCACATCATTCTCCTAATGATGTGATCCCGTTATCAACGACATCCAATGTCCATGGTCAGGAAACCGTAACCATCTATTGATCAACGAGCTAGTCAACTAGAGGCTTACTAGGGACATGGTGTTGTCTATGTATCCACACATGTATTGAGTTTCCTATCAATACAATTCTAGCATGGATAATAAACGATTATCATGAACAAGGAAATATAATAATAACCAATTTATTATTGCCTCTAGGGCATATTTCCAACATGAGCTAGCCAAATGTTCATAACGTCTGCATCTGCTCCTGCAATAGGTCTGTCCCCTAGCAGTGCATTAAGGAAATAATTCTTCTATGCAGCAATGAGGATAATCCTCAGATCACGGATCCAATCCGCCTTATTGCTACTAACATCTTTCAACTTAGTTTTCTCTAGGAACATATCAAAAATAAAACAGGGGAGCTAAACGCGAGCTATTGATCTATGACATAGATATGCTAATACTACCAGGACTAAGTTCATGATAAATTAAAGTTCAATTAATCATATTACTTAAGACCTCCCACTTAGATAGACATCCCTCTAATCATCTAAGTGATCACGTGATCCATATCAACTACACCATGTCCGATCATCACGTGAGATGGAGTAGTTTTCAATGGTCAACATCACTATGTTGATCATATCTACTATATGATTCACGCTCGACCTTTTGGTCTCCAGTGTTCCGAGGACATATCTGCATATGCTAGGCTCGTCAAGTTTAACCTGAGTATTCTGCATGTGCAAAACTGGTTTGCACCCGTTGTAGATGGACGTAGAGCTTATCACACCTGATCATCACGTGGTGTCTCAGCACGACAAACTTTGGCAACGGTGCATACACAGGGAGAACACTTTTATCCTGAAATTTAGTGAGAGATCATCTTATAATTCTACCGTCAATCAAAGCAAAATAAGATGCATAAAAAATAAACATCACATGCAATTAAAATATGTGACATGATATGGCCATGATCATCTTGTGCCTTTGATCTCCCTCTCCAAAGCATCGTCATGATCTCCATCATCACCGGCATGACACCATGATCTCCATCATCTTGATCTATATCAATGTGTCGTCACATGGTCGTTTCGCCGACTATTGCTCTTGCAACTATTGCTATCGCATAGCGATAAAGTAAAGCAATTATTTGGCGATTGCATCTTATGCAATAAAGGGACAACCATAAGGCTTCTGCCAGTTGCCGATAACTTCAATAAAACATGATCATCTCATACAACAACTTATATCTCATCATGTCTTGATCATATCACATCACAACATGCCCTGCAAAAACAAGTTAGACGTCCTCCACTTTGTTGTTGCAAGTTTTACGTGGCTGCTACGGGCTGAGCAAGAACCGTTCTTACCTACGCATCAAAACAGGGGCGAATCTACGTACTGGGTTGTGGGGGCGAATGCCCCCACTCATTTTTTGGGCCCTTTTATACCAGGACCAGTATGCGCAATGTTGCCCCCGCTCAGCTCAAGGTGTTTGCCCCCTCTACTCTCAGTTTGTTGTCACATATTTCAAGCCCACGTCCATGTATAGGAAATAATAGCTAGCCCAGCAGCCCATCTAAATAGAATACGAGCAGGCTGTTTCCCAATTCGCTGGAAACGCACATCGCCTTCGGGAAATCAGGAGATCACGAGTTTGCCGCCTGTCGCCTTGACTGATTGACGCATCGAAGCCGCCGACGCTTGCAGTCCACGGCTGTACGCGGCACCTACACTACACGACGCCACTCCGGCGGCCATCCTCGATTCGCAATTTCGCACGGTGCACGTCGTTCGGGTCTGGCCGTTCTGCACCGGCAGGAAAGAATCTGTGGACGCTGTCGCGCTGATCAATCAAGGTAAGCCGTAGGTTCAGTTTTCTTGGCCTTTTCCTTCTAATTTCTATATCTTTATTTTGTTCAGTAGTAAATGTATCAAATATCCTGTGTACATATATAGATTGTAAATTTGTAATGTATGAATTGATAATTAGGTTGACTGAACCTTGCTAAACGCCTAAATCTACTAATTTTGTATGAACAAGTTTGAAGTCGTTGGAGTAGAATAAAGCCTATGGTGATATTTCACCTTCTGGTATTATGATTTATTTAATGTTCAACTATTTGGCATTGACAGGAAAGCTAATGGAGATTTCTTTTGCAAAGTCGACGACTGGTAGTATGCTTGAAATAGTTGATCTAGACAAGCTTACTCGGGATCCTTCTAAAAGGAAGAGGCTTACAGATTTTAATGTCAATCAGCATGAGGAGATTAGGAGAAAGTACCTTGCATGGGGGGCATATCAACCTTGTCCCTCCAAGTTTAAACCGAGATGGATTGGTAAGAGTAAGCGGTATTTTAATCCCGAATGGTATAATCTGCATCGTAAGTGGCTAGAGTACAGTGAGGTAGAGGACGAGGCATATTGCTTGTACTGCTATTTGTTTAGGGACAACATTAAAGGTAACAAACCTGGCCATGATGCATTTGTGGTTGATGGCTTTGTCAACTCGAAGAAGGCAATAGAGAGATTTGCAACTCATGTGGGCGATCGTGATAGATCCTGATAGTTTTCATAACAAGGCACTAAAGAAATGTGAGGATCTAATGAGAACAGAACAATCAATTCTTGTAGCCTTGTATAAACAGACCGACCTTGAGAAGAATGAGCATCTTATCCGGTTAAATGCTGCAATTGATGTATGCAGATACTTGTTGCATCAAGGACAACCTTTTCGTGGCCATGATGAGTCAAAAGAGTCTACAAATAAAGGTAACTACACGGAGCTGATGGATTATACAATTATGCACAATGATGTTATAGCCAAAGCATTCAAAAATGCTCCACTTAATAATCAGTTACTGTCTTCAACAATTCAGAAGGATATTACTGAGTGCTTTGCAGAAGAAGTATTGAGTTGTATTTTGAAGGAGCTTGACAATGGCGTGTTCGGCTTATTAGTTGATGAATGTCGTGATGTTTCTGACGAAGAGCAAATGGCAGTGGTTCTACGTTATGTAGATACATGTGGGCTATCAAATGAGAGGTTTGTTGGTGTTCTTCATGTGGGGGAAACAACATCTGCTTATCTCAAGTCTAAAATTGATTTTATAATTGCAAAGCTTGGCTTGAGTCTACACCAAGTGAGAGGACAAGGTTATGATGGGGCCAGTAATATGGCAGGTGAGTTTAATGGTTTGCAAGCCAAGATTATGAGGGAGAACAGCTCAGCTTATTACGTACATTGTTTTGCTCATAAACTTAACTTGGTTGTTGTGGCCATTGCAAAAAAGATATTTGATGTTGGAGATTTCTTTGATATGATATCATTATTGGTGAATGTCGTTGGATCATCTTGCAAGAGAAAGGATAAACTTAGAGAGAACCATCGAGAAGAAGTGAGGAAAGCAATTGGTAAGGGAGAGATTGCTACAGGGTCCGGATTAAACCAGGAGCTTTCTCTTCAAAGACCAGGAGATACAAGATGGAATTCTCACTATACCACTTTGTCAAGTTTGTCGAAGATGTTTACCTCGGTGGTAAAAGTTCTAGAGTGCGTGGAGGAAGAGGGCTCGGATGCTACTAAGCAACGTCAAGCCAGTGGTCTTCTAAAATATTTCCGGTCATTTGATTCTGCATTCTTTCTACACATGATGATGATTATATTAGCTTTAATGAATGGGCTGTCAAAAACATTTCAGAGAAAGGATATGGACATTGTAAATGCTATATCAGATGTGGAATCTGTTAAGTGAGAGCTAGATAAGCTTAGATCTCAACATGGATGGAATTCTCTCCCGAGCAAGGTATGTTCTTTTTGCGACAAGAATGATATCTCGGTTGTGGACATGGAAAAGGAGTACGTAAATCCAAAGAAGCCAAGGCAGAGGACTGGCATTAATAATGGGCATCATTATGGAGTTGATTGTTTTTTTGTTGTCTTGGATTTATTGGCAGAAGAACTAAATCGCAGATTCAATGAGGTAAACAATGAGTTGCTTTGTTGTATGTCTGCTTTCAACCCAAGCGGTCAGTTTAGTCACTATGATCATGAGAAGTTGTTGAAGTTGGCTAAGTTTTATCCTAATGACTTTAGTGATACTGAGTTGGAGCATCTTGAGAAGGAGCTTTGCCCGTACATAGATAATGTACGCAATGATACAAGATTTGCTAGCTTGGAAACTATCAATGATCTGGCTAAACTGATGGTATCTATGAAAAAGCACTTTTCTTATCCTCTTGTCTATCGACTTTTGAAATTAGTACTGACTCTTCCTGTTGCCACTGCAACTGTTGAGAGATGCTTCTCCGCAATGAAGCTTGTGAAGAATGCTTTACGTAACAAGATGGGTGATGATTATTTGAGCAATAGCCTTATTTGCTTCGTAGAAAAGGAAATGCTAGATAATATTACTAATGAGGTGATAGTTAAACGTTTTCATGTGAAAAGCCGACGTGGGATGAAACGGAAGGAGGTAATGTTCTCAAGCTTATTTTATTTATTTATCAGTATTTACATTCTCTCATATTTAAAGATGTTTCTTTTCCATGCAGCTTGAAGCTTAGAAATTTGGGGCGTATGAATAAAAAGGAACGCCATATTGATTTCTCAAGTTTTTGTGCCTTAAGTGGTTAGTTTACATTTACTTTGGGAATGAACTTTTCATAAGTATATTCATGAAATATATGACTTTACTTCGTACACACTATATATGTGCTTGTGTGGTTGGGGTTTTAAGTGATCCAGCCATTAGTTCGTATATAGTTCTCTGGAAAAAAAATTATACTACATATTTGCCCCCTCTCGCATTTCATACTGGCTCCGTCCCTGCATCAAAACCACAACTATAGTTCATCAAGTTAGTGTAGTTTTAACCTTCTCAAGGACCGGGCGTAGCCACACTCGGTTGAACTAAAGTTGAAGAAACTGACACCCGCCAGCCACCTATGTGGAAAGCACGTCGGTAAAACCAGTCTCGCGTAAGCGTACGCGTAATGTTGGTCCGGGCCGCTTCATCCAACAATACCACCGAACCAAAGTATGACATACTGGTAAGCGGTATGACTTGTATCACGCACAACTCACTTGTGTTCTACTCGTGCATATAACATCTACGCATAAAACTAGGCTCGGATGCCACTGTTGGGGAACGTAGTAATTTCAAAGAAATCCTACGCACACTCAGGAGCATGATGATGCATAGCAACGAGAGGGGAGAGTGTGTCCACGTACCCTCGTAGACCGAAAGCGGAAGCGTTAGCACAACGCGATTGATGTAGTGTACGTCTTCACGATCTGACCGATCCAAGTACCGAACGTACGGCACCTCCGAGTTCAGCAAGCGTTCAGCTCGATGACGTCCCACGAACTCCGATCTAGCAGATCTTCGAGGGAGAGTTCTGACAGCATGACGGCGTGATGATGGTGATGATGATGCTACCGGCGCAGGGCTTTGCCTAAGCACCGCTACGATATGACCGACGTGGATTATGGTGGAGGGGGGCACCGCACACGGCTAAAAGATCAATGATCAATTGTTGTGTCTCCAAGGGGTGCCCCCATCCCCGTATATAAAGGAGTGGAGGAGGGGGAGGGCCGGCCCTCTCTATGGCGCGCCCTCGGGGAGTCCTACTCCCACCGGGAGTAGGATTCCCGCTTTCCTAGTAGAACTAGGAGCCCTTCCAAGTAGTAGGAGTAGAAGAGAAGGAAGGAGGGGGCGCCGCCCCTCCCCCTAGTACAATTCAGACTAAGCATTGGGGGATGCGTAGCCTCTCCATTCTCTTTCCCTTAAAGCTCAATAACGCCCATATACTCCCTGACGAATACGCGTAACTCTCCGGTACTCCGAAAAATACCCAAATCATTCGGAACCTTTCCGATGTCCGAATATAGTCGTCCAATATATCGATCTTTACGTCTCAACCATTTCGAGACTCCTCGTAATGTCCCCGGTCTCATCCGGGACTCCGAACTACCTTCGGTATATCAAAACACATAAACTCATAATACAAATCGTCACCGAACGTTAAGCGTGCGGACCCTACGGGTTCGAGAACTATGTAGACATGACCGAGACATGTCTCCGGATAATAACCAATAGCGGAACCTGGATGCTCATATTGGCTCCTACATATTCTATAAAGATCTTTATCGGTCAAACCGCATAACAACATACGTTGTTCCCTTCGTCATCGATATGTTATTTGCCCGAGATTCGATCGTCGGTATCTCAATACCTAGTTCAATCTCGTTACCGACAAGTCTCTTTACTCGTTACGTAATACATCATCCTGTAACTAACTCATTAGTTACAATGCTTGCAAGGCTTATAGTGATGTGTATTACCGAATGGGCCCAGAGATACCTCTCTGACGATCGGAGTGACAAATCCTAATATCGAAATACGCCAACTCAACAAGTACCTTCGGAGACACCTGTAGATCACCTTTATAATCACCCAATTACGTTGTGACGTTTGGTAGCACACAAAGTGTTCCTCTGGTAAACGGGAGTTGCATAATCTCATAGTCATATGAACATGTATAAGTCATGAAGAAATCAATAGCAACATACTAAACGATCAAGTGCTAAGCTAACGAAATGGGTCAAGTCAATCACATCATTCTCCTAATGATGTGACCCCGTTAATCAAATGACAACTCATGTCTATGGTTAGAAAACTTAACCATCATTGATTAACGAGCTAGTCAAGTAGAGGCATACTAGTGACACTATGTTGGTCTATGTATTCACACATGTATTATGTTTCCAGTTAATATAATTCTAGCATGAATAATAAACATTTATCATGAAATAAGTAAATAAATAATAACTTTATTATTGCCTCTAGGGCATATTTCCTTCACCTTCCCCTATCACACTCCTGCACCTACGACACACCCCCTGACTACTGCTGACGATGATACATATCAGCCGCCAGTCCCTCGTCCCACCATCTTACCACCCACCCCAGCACCGGCGTCGCCATCGTCCTCGTGCCCGTCCCCGCCAGCGCCCGCCCCTCACGACCCACCATGTCGATCGCCCACACCAGAGCCCTCCCCATGCACACCAGAACCCTCGCCTCTGCCGACCAACACACCATCCCCACCTGCCCAGCAACCACAGCCTCCTGCACCACTCGCCCGTACGCATCGCATGGCCACTCGTGGTGTCCGCGGCATATTCCCGCCCAATCCCAAGTACGCACTCCAAGCACAAGTCACCACCATCTATCCCATACCAAAAACCGTGCGCACGGCATTGCGCGATCCCGTTCTGGCTAACAGCTATGCAGGAAGAGTACAGGGCGTTGATGGCGAACAAAACCTGGACGCTGGTGCCACGCCCCCCTGGTGCTAATATTGTCACCGGGAAATGGATGTTCCGTCACAAGCTCAAGGCGGACGGCTCGCTGGAACGGTACAAAGCTCGATGGGTGGTGCGGTGTGGACTTCGACGAAACTTTCAGCCCTGTCTTCAAGTATGCCACCATTCGTGCCGTGCTTGCCATTGCCGTGTCGCGAGACTGGCCGTCCATCAAATGGACGTGAACAATGCCTTTATCCACGGACAACTGGCCGAGCGTGTCTACTGTCAACAACCGGCCGGCTTCGTCGACAACGACCACCCCGACTACGTCTGCCTCCTCGACAAGTCGTTGTACGGCCTCAAGCAGGCCCCACGCACCTAGTCCGACAGATTCGCCGCCTTCCTCCGTGCGGTCGGCTTTACGGCGGCGCGCGCTGATCCGTCGTTGTTCGTGTACTCCCACGACGGCGGCCTGGCGTACCTTCTCTTGTACGTCGACGACATCGTCCTCACCGCCTCGTCGAGCCGCCTTCTTCACCACATCCAGCAGCGCCACTTCGCCGAGTTCTTGATGAAGGATCTTGGCTCCCTCCACTACTTCCTCGGCATCAGCGTCACGCGCAGCAGCTCCGGATTTTTCTTGTCACAGCGCCAATATGCAGAGGAGCTTCTTGACCGTGCCAACATGGTCGAGTGCAAGCCCTCGCCGACGCCAGTGGACACGCGCGCCAAGCTGTCCGCGTCTGATGCTGCACTAGTCACTGATCCTTCGGAGTACATGAGCTTGGTCGGGGCGCTCCAATACCTCACCATGACTCGCCCCGATCTCGCCTACGCCGTCCAACAAGCATGCCTTCATATGCATGACCCTCGGGATCAACACTTGGCTCTGGTCAAGCGCATACTCCGGTACCTGCGGGGGACGACGTCGCACGACCTTCATCTTCATCGCTCCCATGTGCTCGACCTCGTCGCATACTCGGACGCAGACTGGGAAGGCTACCCCGACACACGCCGCTCCACCTCCGGCTACACCATCTTCCTCGGCGACGCCCTGATCTCCTGGTACTTGAAGCGCCAAGCCACGGTCTCCCGATCGAGTGCAGAGGCCGAGTAACGTTCCGTCGCTAACGTCGTCGCCGAATGCTGCTGGCTCCGGCAGCTCCTGGGCGAGCTACACGTCAGCGTCCCCAAGGCCACAGTCGTGTACTGTGACAACATCTCCAGTGTCTACATGGCAGCCAACCCCATCCATCACCGGCGCACCAAGCACATCGAGCTCGACATACATTTTGTCCGGGAGAAGGTGGCGCTCGGTGAACTCCGTGTTCTACACGTTCCGACGGCGCAGCAATTTGCCGACATGATGACGAAGGGCCTACCCGCTGCTGCCTTCGAAGAATTTCGGTCCAGTTTGTGCATCCGGCCACCGGACGCTCAACCTGCGGCGGGGTGTCAACGGATATCTGCTGGTTGACTAGTTCTCTCTAGACATGACCTAGTCTTCCCCCTCTCTGCGCACTAGGCGCACGATCATGCGCACGATTGCACAACGGATGTACTCGAACTGTATATATGCAGAGCTAATAGATCGGCAAGCACTACGGTGCATTACTCCCTCCTTTCCCTCGCTAACAATTGGTATGGTGCAAGGAGCATGGAGTGAGAGTGAAGGTGACGTTTAAATCGTACCAGTCGTACACAATGGGGCTCCTGGGCCCGACGGTCGCCTCCTCCCGGACGACGTCGACGTTGGCCATCTTGGATTTCCGGCGGAACGCCCTCCAGCCGTCCACCCTCGGCGTGCTACTGCTACCTGCAACAGTTCAGGCAGATTAACCACTGATGCAGTGTCCACAACTTGGCATAACTTTTCTGAATAAAGTTTCGGATAGAAGAACAGTTTAACGAGGAGGAATTTCAGAGGAAACGACTGATTTCAGATAGAACTCTGCGTCTGCAACAGAATTGGGCACATATCTGATTCTGTGGCTGGATCGAGCTCGAGCAACAAGCCATGATGTATTAAGCAAAAGTTCATGTTCTTCTTGCCCCATACCCACGGATCAACATATCGCAGATACAACAGAAGCGGTCACGGTCGATGAGCGGCACACAGAGACAGAGTCACACACCGATCCTAATCAAAGAACGAAATCATAGGTAGAGGCCAAGAAACAGAGGCGGAGACCCACCTGCTGCGAACGGAGAGTCCGGCGCACTGGCCGGGGAGGACGGCAAGGAAGTCGACTCGCCGGACGGGGGTGAGAGAGACGGCGGCCGGGAGATGCTGATGCTGCGGGTCACCGTCGGCTGGACGTCCGTGGTCGGCGCGGCTGACGAGGAGGGCGAAAAGGAGGAGTACTTTCGGAGCCTGCCGAGACCGTGGTCCGGCCGCGGGCCGGCGACCGTGTCGTCCGAGAGCTGGTCGAGGAGGCCCATGCGATTGGTTCCGTGTACCGTCGCCGACTCGCCGTGGTCTTTCTTTGTTGGCTGGGAACCAGAGAGACAAAGGCTGAGACAAAGTGGCCGGCCTTCGGGGCAGCGAGAGGCCGCGGCCGAGAGGTTCTTTATAGAGCAGTGGAATAATAAGAAGGAAAATAATCCTATACGACCTGGTCTCACATTGCATCTGATAAGACCCTCCCCAAAAGATGCCACGTGTCCTTCACCAATCTTGATGCACCTTTTCTTCATAAATGGAATCAGTGGGAGAATATGCCCTACAAAGAAAATATGAACACGGCTAAATTGCAATGTATCTTTTCTATGTTCATTTTGTAGAAGGATGCTGCTTGCAGCATCTTCTTCATAATGAATCCGGTGCTGTGAGACATTATGCTTGCACAAAACATCATTTTTTTCCCGTTTCAACGCACGGGCATATGTGCTAGTCATAATCAAACCAGCAACATAGGGTCACCAAATTTGAGATTCTTTTTTCAACTGCATAAAACAAACATCAATAACTGAATTCCATTTAAGTATTGCACATTGCAGGATAAAAAGAAAAAGTAAACGGGTATTGCACATTATAAACTCACCTTCTTTGTATCTGTTGGCGGGTTGCTTGACCAAATTTAGTAATATGCATGCCAACATGTTAAAAACGTTGAGCACCAATAAAGCACAGCAAACCATAGGTAGAAGATAAATCAATATAGTTCATTCATATGCACTAAACGCATTGTAAAAAGGTACAAGTACTGAAATGGAATCAAAAAACCAGAAATAAGATTTGCATAATGGAGTGAGATATGATTATGTTAGTGATTTTTTAAGAGAGTGACCAGAGCTTGTAGAGTTAGTCGTTGAGTTTTGCTTCTCTACCACCACAGCTCCGTCACACGCGAGGTTCTTGCTCTAGTACTGCTGCCCATGCACTCTGCAACTTAGCCTTCGACAATCTACATCGTCCTTGAAGTCCCGGTGCTCTTACTTCTGATCCGACAAAACCGAAGGATCCCTGACCCGACAAATCTGAAGGATTAAAATAAAATAAAGAGTTCAGTTGTGAACAGCGGTAAGGGCTCCATCGCACACAACGCTGGGCGTTACTGATTTAGCAACCGTTGACGGAAGGAGAATACTCTTCGGAGCTCTATACCCTGTCCATGATATGTCATTTCTGAAATCTTAAGAGGAAGTGGTACGTTCTACTATACTAATGTGGTATCATTTGACCCCGGTGCTGTGAGACATTATGCTTGCACAAAACATCATTTTTTCCCGTTTCAACGCACCGGCATATGTGCTAGTCATAATCAAACCAGCAACATAGGGTCACCAAATTTGAGATTCTTTTTTCAACCGCATAAAACAAACATCAATAACTGAATTCCATTTAAGTATTGCACATTGCAGGATAAAAAGAAAAAGTAAACGGGTATTACACATTATAAACTCACCTTCTTTGTATCTGTTGGCGGGTTGCTTGACCAAATTTAGTAATATGCATGCCAACATGTTAAAAGCGTTGAGCACCAATAAAGCACAGCAAACCATAGGTAGAAGATAAATCAATATACTTCATTCATATGCACTAAACGCATTGTAAAAAGGTACAAGTACTGAAATGGAATCAAAAAACCAGAAATAAGATTTGCATAATGGAGTGAGATATGATTACGTTAGTGATTTTTAAGAGAGTGACCAGAACTTGTAGAGTTAGTCGTTGAGTTTTGCTTCTCTACCACCACAGCTCCGTCATGCGCGAGGTTCTTGCTCTAGTACTGCTGCCCATGCACTCTGCAACTTAGCCTTCGACAATCTACATCGTCCTTGAAGTCCCGGTGCTCTTACTTCTGATCCAACAAAACCGAAGGATCCCTGACCCGACAAATCTGAAGGATTAAAATAAAATAAAGAGTTCAGTTGTGAACAGCGGTATGGGCTCCATCGCACACAACGCTGGGCGTTACTGATTTAGCAACCGATGACGGAAGGAGAATACTCTTCGGAGCTCTATACCCTGTCCATGACATGTCATTTCTGAAATCTTAAGAGGAAGTGGTACGTTCTACTATACTAATGTGGTATCATTTGACCCCGGTGCTGTGAGACATTATGCTTGCACAAAACATCATTTTTTTCCCGTTTCAACGCACGGGCATATGTGCTAGTCATAATCAAACCAGCAACATAGGGTCACCAAATTTGAGATTCTTTTTTCAACCGCATAAAACAAACATCAATAACTGAATTCCATTTAAGTATTGCACATTGCAGGATAAAAAGAAAAAGTAAACGGGTATTACACATTATAAACTCACCTTCTTTGTATCTGTTGGCGGGTTGCTTGACCAAATTTAGTAATATGCATGCCAACATGTTAAAAACGTTGAGCACCAATAAAGCACAGCAAACCATAGGTAGAAGATAAATCAATATACTTCATTCATATGCACTAAACGCATTGTAAAAAGGTACAAGTACTGAAATGGAATCAAAAACCCACAAATAAGATTTGCATAATGGAGTGAGATATGATTACGTTAGTGATTTTTAAGAGATTGACCAGAGCTTGTAGAGTTAGTCGTTGAGTTTTGCTTCTCTACCACCACAGCTCCGTCACGCACGAGGTTCTTGCTCTAGTACTGCTGCCCATGCACTCTGCAACTTAGCCTTCGACAATCTACATCGTCCTTGAAGTCCCGGTGCTCTTACTTCTGATCCAACAAAACCGAAGGATCCCTGACCCGACAAATTTGAAGGATTAAAATAAAATAAAGAGTTCAGTTGTGAACAGCGGTAAGGGCTCCATCGCACACAACGCTGGGCGTTACTGATTTAGCAACCGATGACGGAAGGAGAATACTCTTCGGAGCTCTATACCCTGTCCATGACATGTCATTTCTGAAATCTTAAGAGGAAGTGGTACGTTCTACTATAGTAATGTGGTATCATTTGACCCCCCCCCCCACAATCACACAAAAGTACATGGGGTCAACAAATTTGAGATTCTTTTTTCAACCGCATAAAACAAACATCAATAACTGAATTCCATTTAAGTATTGCACATTGCAGGATAAAAAGAAAAAGTAAACGGGTACTACACATTATAAACTCACCTTCTTTGTATCTGTTGGCGGGTTGCTTGACCAAATTTAGTAATATGCATGCCAACATGTTAAAAACGTTGAGCACCAATAAAGCACAGCAAACCATAGGTAGAAGATAAATCAATATACTTCATTCATATGCACTAAACGCATTGTAAAAAGGTACAAGTACTGAAATGGAATCAAAAAACCAGAAATAAGATTTGCATAATGGAGTGAGATATGATTACGTTAGTGATTTTTTAAGAGAGTGACCAGAGCTTGTAGAGTTAGTCGTTGAGTTTTGCTTCTCTACCACCACAGCTCCGTCACACGCGAGGTTCTTGCTCTAGTACTGCTGCCCATGCACTCTGCAACTTAGCCTTCGACAATCTACATCGTCCTTGAAGTCCCGGTGCTCTTACTTCTGATCCAACAAAACCGAAGGATCCCTGACCCGACAAATCTGAAGGATTAAAATAAAATAAAGAGTTCAGTTGTGAACAGCGGTAAGGGCTCCATCGCACACAACGCTGGGCGTTACTGATTTAGCAACCGATGACGGAAGGAGAATACTCTTCGGAGCTCTATACCCTGTCCATGATATGTCATTTCTGAAATCTTAAGAGGAAGTGGTACGTTCTACTATACTAATGTGGTATCATTTGACCCCGGTGCTGTGAGACATTATGCTTGCACAAAACATCATTTTTTCCCGTTTCAACGCACCGGCATATGTGCTAGTCATAATCAAACCAGCAACATAGGGTCACCAAATTTGAGATTCTTTTTTCAACCGCATAAAACAAACATCAATAACTGAATTCCATTTAAGTATTGCACATTGCAGGATAAAAAGAAAAAGTAAACGGGTATTACACATTATAAACTCACCTTCTTTGTATCTGTTGGCGGGTTGCTTGACCAAATTTAGTAATATGCATGCCAACATGTTAAAAGCGTTGAGCACCAATAAAGCACAGCAAACCATAGGTAGAAGATAAATCAATATACTTCATTCATATGCACTAAACGCATTGTAAAAAGGTACAAGTACTGAAATGGAATCAAAAAACCAGAAATAAGATTTGCATAATGGAGTGAGATATGATTACGTTAGTGATTTTTAAGAGAGTGACCAGAGCTTGTAGAGTTAGTCGTTGAGTTTTGCTTCTCTACCACCACAGCTCCGTCACGCGTGAGGTTCTTGCTCTAGTACTGCTGCCCATGCACTCTGCAACTTAGCCTTCGACAATCTACATCGTCCTTGAAGTCCCGGTGCTCTTACTTCTGATCCAACAAAACCGAAGGATCCCTGACCCGACAAATCTGAAGGATTAAAATAAAATAAAGAGTTCAGTTGTGAACAGCGGTAAGGGCTCCATCGCACACAACGCTGGGCGTTACTGATTTAGCAACCGTTGACGGAAGGAGAATACTCTTCGGAGCTCTATACCCTGTCCATGATATGTCATTTCTGAAATCTTAAGAGGAAGTGGTACGTTCTACTATACTAATGTGGTATCATTTGACCCCGGTGCTGTGAGACATTATGCTTGCACAAAACATCATTTTTTCCCGTTTCAACGCACCGGCATATGTGCTAGTCATAATCAAACCAGCAACATAGGGTCACCAAATTTGAGATTCTTTTTTCAACCGCATAAAACAAACATCAATAACTGAATTCCATTTAAGTATTGCACATTGCAGGATAAAAAGAAAAAGTAAACGGGTATTACACATTATAAACTCACCTTCTTTGTATCTGTTGGCGGGTTGCTTGACCAAATTTAGTAATATGCATGCCAACATGTTAAAAGCGTTGAGCACCAATAAAGCACAGCAAACCATAGGTAGAAGATAAATCAATATACTTCATTCATATGCACTAAACGCATTGTAAAAAGGTACAAGTACTGAAATGGAATCAAAAAACCAGAAATAAGATTTGCATAATGGAGTGAGATATGATTACGTTAGTGATTTTTAAGAGAGTGACCAGAGCTTGTAGAGTTAGTCGTTGAGTTTTGCTTCTCTACCACCACAGCTCCGTCACGCGCGAGGTTCTTGCTCTAGTACTGCTGCCCATGCACTCTGCAACTTATCCTTCGACAATCTACATCGTCCTTGAAGTCCCGGTGCTCTTACTTCTGATCCAACAAAACCGAAGGATCCCTGACCCGACAAATCTGAAGGATTAAAATAAAATAAAGAGTTCAGTTGTGAACAGCGGTATGGGCTCCATCGCACACAACGCTGGGCGTTACTGATTTAGCAACCGATGACGGAAGGAGAATAGTCTTCGGAGCTCTATACCCTGTCCATGACATGTCATTTCTGAAATCTTAAGAGGAAGTGGTACGTTCTACTATACTAATGTGGTATCATTTGACCCCGGTGCTGTGAGACATTATGCTTGCACAAAACATCACTTTTTTCCCGTTTCAACGCACGGGCATATGTGCTAGTCATAATCAAACCAGCAACATAGGGTCACCAAATTTGAGATTCTTTTTTCAACCGCATAAAACAAACATCAATAACTGAATTCCATTTAAGTATTGCACATTGCAGGATAAAAACAAAAAGTAAACGGGTATTACACATTATAAACTCACCTTCTTTGTATCTGTTGGCGGGTTGCTTGACCAAATTTAGTAATATGCATGCCAACATGTTAAAAACGTTGAGCACCAATAAAGCACAGCAAACCATAGGTAGAAGATAAATCAATATACTTCATTCATATGCACTAAACGCATTGTAAAAAGGTACAAGTACTGAAATGGAATCAAAAACCCAGAAATAAGATTTGCATAATGGAGTGAGATATGATTACGTTAGTGATTTTTAAGAGAGTGACCAGAGCTTGTAGAGTTAGTCGTTGAGTTTTGCTTCTCTACCACCACAGCTCCGTCACGCACGAGGTTCTTGCTCTAGTACTGCTGCCCATGCACTCTGCAACTTAGCCTTCGACAATCTACATCGTCCTTGAAGTCCCGGTGCTCTTACTTCTGATCCAACAAAACCGAAGGATCCCTGACCCGACAAATTTGAAGGATTAAAATAAAATAAAGAGTTCAGTTGTGAACAGCGGTAAGGGCTCCATCGCACACAACGCTGGGCGTTACTGATTTAGCAACCGATGACGGAAGGAGAATACTCTTCGGAGCTCTATACCCTGTCCATGACATGTCATTTCTGAAATCTTAAGAGGAAGTGGTACGTTCTACTATAGTAATGTGGTATCATTTGACCCCCCCCCCCACAATCACACAAAAGTACATGGGGTCAACAAATTTGAGATTCTTTTTTCAACCGCATAAAACAAACATCAATAACTGAATTCCATTTAAGTATTGCACATTGCAGGATAAAAAGAAAAAGTAAACGGGTACTACACATTATAAACTCACCTTCTTTGTATCTGTTGGCGGGTTGCTTGACCAAATTTAGTAATATGCATGCCAACATGTTAAAAACGTTGAGCACCAATAAAGCACAGCAAACCATAGGTAGAAGATAAATCAATATACTTCATTCATATGCACTAAACGCATTGTAAAAAGGTACAAGTACTGAAATGGAATCAAAAAACCAGAAATAAGATTTGCATAATGGAGTGAGATATGATTACGTTAGTGATTTTTTAAGAGAGTGACCAGAGCTTGTAGAGTTAGTCGTTGAGTTTTGCTTCTCTACCACCACAGCTCCGTCACACGCGAGGTTCTTGCTCTAGTACTGCTGCCCATGCACTCTGCAACTTAGCCTTCGACAATCTACATCGTCCTTGAAGTCCCGGTGCTCTTACTTCTGATCCAACAAAACCGAAGGATCCCTGACCCGACAAATCTGAAGGATTAAAATAAAATAAAGAGTTCAGTTGTGAACAGCGGTAAGGGCTCCATCGCACACAACGCTGGGCGTTACTGATTTAGCAACCGATGACGGAAGGAGAATACTCTTCGGAGCTCTATACCCTGTCCATGATATGTCATTTCTGAAATCTTAAGAGGAAGTGGTACGTTCTACTATACTAATGTGGTATCATTTGACCCCGGTGCTGTGAGACATTATGCTTGCACAAAACATCATTTTTTCCCGTTTCAACGCACCGGCATATGTGCTAGTCATAATCAAACCAGCAACATAGGGTCACCAAATTTGAGATTCTTTTTTCAACCGCATAAAACAAACATCAATAACTGAATTCCATTTAAGTATTGCACATTGCAGGATAAAAAGAAAAAGTAAACGGGTATTACACATTATAAACTCACCTTCTTTGTATCTGTTGGCGGGTTGCTTGACCAAATTTAGTAATATGCATGCCAACATGTTAAAAGCGTTGAGCACCAATAAAGCACAGCAAACCATAGGTAGAAGATAAATCAATATACTTCATTCATATGCACTAAACGCATTGTAAAAAGGTACAAGTACTGAAATGGAATCAAAAAACCAGAAATAAGATTTGCATAATGGAGTGAGATATGATTACGTTAGTGATTTTTAAGAGAGTGACCAGAACTTGTAGAGTTAGTCGTTGAGTTTTGCTTCTCTACCACCACAGCTCCGTCATGCGCGAGGTTCTTGCTCTAGTACTGCTGCCCATGCACTCTGCAACTTAGCCTTCGACAATCTACATCGTCCTTGAAGTCCCGGTGCTCTTACTTCTGATCCAACAAAACCGAAGGATCCCTGACCCGACAAATCTGAAGGATTAAAATAAAATAAAGAGTTCAGTTGTGAACAGCGGTATGGGCTCCATCGCACACAACGCTGGGCGTTACTGATTTAGCAACCGATGACGGAAGGAGAATACTCTTCGGAGCTCTATACCCTGTCCATGACATGTCATTTCTGAAATCTTAAGAGGAAGTGGTACGTTCTACTATACTAATGTGGTATCATTTGACCCCGGTGCTGTGAGACATTATGCTTGCACAAAACATCATTTTTTTCCCGTTTCAACGCACGGGCATATGTGCTAGTCATAATCAAACCAGCAACATAGGGTCACCAAATTTGAGATTCTTTTTTCAACCGCATAAAACAAACATCAATAACTGAATTCCATTTAAGTATTGCACATTGCAGGATAAAAAGAAAAAGTAAACGGGTATTACACATTATAAACTCACCTTTTTTGTATCTGTTGGCGGGTTGCTTGACCAAATTTAGTAATATGCATGCCAACATGTTAAAAACGTTGAGCACCAATAAAGCACAGCAAACCATAGGTAGAAGATAAATCAATATACTTCATTCATATGCACTAAACGCATAGTAAAAAGGTACAAGTACTGAAATGGAATCAAAAACCCAGAAATAAGATTTGCATAATGGAGTGAGATATGATTACGTTAGTGATTTTTAAGAGAGTGACCAGAGGTTGTAGAGTTAGTCGTTGAGTTTTGCTTCTCTACCACCACAGCTCCGTCACGCACGAGGTTCTTGCTCTAGTACTGCTGCCCATGCACTCTGCAACTTAGCCTTCGACAATCTACATCGTCCTTGAAGTCCCGGTGCTCTTACTTCTGATCCAACAAAACCGAAGGATCCCTGACCCGACAAATCTGAAGGATTAAAATAAAATAAAGAGTTCAGTTGTGAACAGCGGTAAGGGCTCCATCGCACACAACGCTGGGCGTTACTGATTTAGCAACCGATGATGGAAGGAGAATACTCTTCGGAGCTCTATACCCTGTCCATGACATGTCATTTCTGAAATCTTAAGAGGAAGTGGTACGTTCTACTATAGTAATGTGGTATCATTTGACCCCCCCCCCCCACAATCACACAAAAGTACATGGGGTCACCAAATT
>NC_041392.1:50282893-50286657 GCF_002162155.2 Triticum dicoccoides
TTTCGACTCCGTTTGATATTCCTTTTCTTCGAAACACTGAAATAGGCAAAAAACAGCAAATCTGGGCTGGGCCTCTAGTTAATAGTTAGTCCCAAAAATAATATAAAAGTGGATAATAAAGCCCAATATTGCCCAAAACAGCAGATAACATAGCATGGAGCAATCAAAAATTATAGATACGTTGGAGACATATCAATCAACACTTGGAGTTACCTCGAGTCAAATTCGCAGTTGTCTCTTCAAATGTATGACCACCAGTGCCATGGCCCGTCTCCATGCCTTGCGCTAACTGCACGCCTCACCGCTAGTACCGCGTCGAACCTTTGCTGTCTTGATGAGTCTCAAGGGTCACGAGCCCACACTACTCAACCCCACCGCAGAGTACGACTAGTCATCACCGACAAATGATAAGTTTCATGTTTCCATCAGGCCATTGGGCTCTAGTCCGAACCACATGTCACTTGCTTTTCCCCGCTGTAATAGGCTTCGGCTCTCCGAGCTCTTATGTCATAGCCCCACAATCTGCACCAAGTGAAGTCTTCCAGACTCCAACTCCACCTTCAACGGTAGACGATCAGTCCACCATCGTGCCCCATCGACATCAAGCTCCCAGGTACATAATTTGAATCAACCCCACACAATAGTCTTGTAGAAGCCACACAAGCCATCGGGCATGTGCCGCGTGTTTTCATGCCCTAGAAGTCGGTCACCATGATCATCATCCTCCTGTGTCTCCGTTGCTGAGCCCACCATCGTTTTTTGTCCCAACCGAATCAGGTCTATCCGTCAGACTATCTAGTCCGACCCAACCAAACTTGTTTGGCTGCATGACAAGCTTGAGACTCCCAAATCATCTTCCGTGTGAATTCTAATCCATCACATGATAACTCAATCTTAGCTCCCATGAAATACCACAACACCTTCAAGCATCCCTATTGTTCCAACAAAATTTTCACCCTTGTTTGTCATGACCCAAGGCTTTCAGTTGCACAAATTTCTCCACCTCAAACCTCGTACCCTTTGGCACTATGATCCTTTAGGGCATATCCAACACTGAGCCGCAAATTTGCTCTGGCATCTATTCATGGACAGGGGGACCAGTCTGCGGATACTGTTGCCGATGGGCGCCATCCAACGTTGCCCGCATACATTTCAACCACATTTTGAACTAAGTGGACGAAATTCATGCAAACACGACGTATTTCATTCAAGTTTGGTTATAATTTACATAAAAAGGTCAGTATTTCAACCTTTTAACAAAAAACAAGAAAAAACCCTATACCGTCTATGCGGGCGTAACGGTTGTGCTGCGGGGACATCGGCTTGTCCTTGTCACGGTGCCCGATCTGGACACCACAGTTGTGCGAGGGTGACAACGGCTCCTCATTGGTGCGGCGTCTGATCTGGATGCCGCGGTTGCCCTGGGTTGAGGTTGACATGTCCGTGACCGCCCGGAGCAGGGAAATCGGCTTGGTTTTCGCGTGGTGGCGCGTTAGAGATGGCAACTACACCTTGACGCGCGTCGGCGATGGTGGGAACAAGCCCCTGTGATGGAGCCAACGCTCCGTCACTATCTTCGTCTGATGGATGAATTCCTCATCCGTTACAGCAGCCTCGGAGAGGAGGCGGGGCCGCTGCTATGGTGGTTGGTCTGGCTGCTACTGCGGCATCTGGTCCTCCTTGTCACAGGAGGAGATGACGATCTCCTCCTTGGTGGAGGAGCCGACCACCATGGATGCCTAAGGGCCTGAAGAGCAATGGTGGCGGCGCCAAGAACCACCGGACGAAGAGCTTCACCCGACTTCGCCTGCCGACACGGAGCTACATGACTTCGGCATCGCCTCTGATCTCAGAGAGGAGGAGGGGATCGGGCATAGTGATAGGGGAAGGGGAGGTGGACGGTGCTCGAGGAGAGGGAGTGCGCCTCTGTGCGTCGCTAATGCATGGCTTAAATAGCAATGGCCAGGCCGGTCGAAGGGGCGATCAGCCCACTTCAATGGGGCGCAACGGCGGAGTTGGTGTTTTCATTTTTTTTGCAGAAGCGGAAATGAATACAGAAACCCCGAAAACGAATACGGAAATAGATACTACCAGAAACAAACACGGAGCGAATACAGAGCGGACACGGAAACAAAATTGTTTGTTGACCGGAATTAAAACCCCCTTGAATCATAGGGAAATACAAACAAAAAACAAACAAATTGATGGAATTGTTAACATGGCTACAAAATAATATGGTTGTGTTGGTATAATAGGGTAGTATTATAGTAGTACATGACAATTTCGTATAGGGTCTAGTTGAGTATGTGTGTGGTAGTAAAACTTGGTACTCAAATAATACATTCTGCTCATTTTACTCAATGTATCATTGTGTATTGTTTGGTAGTTGGGCTGCAAAGCAGTCATGTGCCTATAGTAGAAACGGAAATTTCATATTAACGAAAACGGAAAGTTCTGTTTCCACGTGTGTTCCACCGGAAAACATTATTCTGTTTTTGTTTCCGTTTCCGCATAAAAAATTCCATTTCCATTTTCGTTTTGCAAATTTCCGTTTTGCAAATTTCATATTTCCTCTCCGTTTCCATTTTCCCTCCGGAACAGCGGAAACTTTCCACTCCATTTTCATCCCTAGTTTATGAGGACGTGGCATCCGCATTGAAACGGCGACGCCCCGGTCACATACATCACCGCCGCCCTATCGTCCAGTCTAATCGCGGGATCAGTGGCGGACACTGCATGCTCTGGGCCGGCATCAATGCGGAACGGCAAGCGCCATGGGCGTTCGATGGAAAGCACGGAAGGAAGTACATCCGCAAAGCCCCCTACCCCATCCTCTTAGTTTGTATGTAGTTTACGGGAGAAAATTCGTTTGGACCATGGTCACACGCGGGCGTAGCAGCGGTCTGGACGCCCGCAAAGGCCCCTCCTTCCATCATCTTAGTTTGTCTCTGGTTTGCGGGAAAAAGTGCGTCCGGACCATCCCGCGGATCGATACACAGGCCCGCGTTGGTTGACACAACACGTTCATACCGCGTGGTCCAGACGTATGCGGGCGGTTTGAGGGTATGCGTTGGAGATGCCCTACGTAAAAAATTAACCAAGCTTTCAACGCAATGCCAGAACATGTGTACCACTTTTTGCCAGAAATCCTGAAATAAATTTTGGAATAAATGCGAGCACCAGGACTTGACCCCTGATGGGCTGGGATACCACAATCTCTCTAATTATTCAACCATAGGTTAGTTCACAGAACGTGTGTACCACTAGTAATAAATCAACTGGTTGGTCTTCACGTGAATTTGCTCTTCCTTTGCTTCAGCTTCCGATGCTTAGCTTTGCTTTGCCAAAGTCCTTGGTTTTTCAATGAATATACGTGCCTTAGATGTTCCTTCCGCCGATTGATTTGCCTGCCTATCTTCCGTGTCATACGTGGAGACCTGGTATTCTTTTCCAGAACAAATCTTTCTTCTTTTAGACAAATCTCACATACGATGCACGAGCACGCAGCTTCGCAGCCTCACGTCCAGCCAAGCGTCGCGCTAGCTTCCTGCCGGTCCTTCCGCACGCCTGGGCCTTGGGCCTTCCGACACGCGCCGCTCACGCTGCGTTGCGCCGTTGCTACGTTCGCCCGATCGTGTCGAAAATAAAAACGTTCGCCCGATCGATCACAGCACACTGCCTTACGCTTGCTCGATCGATCCACCGGACGATTGCCGACGTCCCCCTGCATGCATGCTTGCTCCGATCTCTGCGCCTCGCCGAGA
>NC_041392.1:50286807-50321215 GCF_002162155.2 Triticum dicoccoides
TCCGACAGGCACCGCTACTGACGAGCGCATTTGGCAAATCTTTTTCCATCCTCTACATCAAATGTATTCAAACAATCTAGCTCATGATGCCACTCAGGCAGACGGTGTGGTGCCGTTAAAGACAACTACATTACGGTGCTAGCAATTGCCGTGCAACCAGCAACAACAAGGTTTGGAGATCCTTCAGGCCGTGCGGTAGTGTCGTTAGTGATGCACTCCAAGGAAGCAGCGAACCATTTGCCGATGGAGTAAAATCCACCTTGCCGCAGGCTGAGAAAATCAAGTGCCAAACTGATCAATCACATTCTGGTCTCATGTGTGTTCGTGCGATTCTTTTTTTTTGTCCTTTTCAGCGTCACGCGCTATTACAATTGCATGACAGTCAGCCCACAGCTGGCTAACAAAGAGGGTGCTGCGTTCACAAAAAAAGAGAGGGTGCTGTACCAGGAAAGTTGTGGAAACATCCAAAACCAGCCTCATGAACCCCACAGAGAAATCGTGAGCACAGTAGACAATCGTGCCGGAGCACCATGGCCAAAGGATTTGACCTTTGTAAATACGCAAGACAACAAATTACTGGGGATTCTTTTCATCAAAGTTTGTCTTGCTGAATTTCTATTGAAACATGCGGGATATCCTCTAATGTTTGGTTGGGACCTGATTGTTCAAACCAAATACGGTGACTTTTATTACCAACGAACAAATTATTCGAGCATATGGAATTCTATCCCTGAGACCCCGACAGAGGTGGGCATCTAGGGTTGCAGGTAGGGCAGTTGTCCAGGCACTGACTCCGCATCTTGTAACACTGGCGATTATTCTGGCAGCAGTAGCACGTACCATGGTACCCACCTGGGAATTGACATAAGAAATGGCGGATGCAAAATTTGACGGTTATCTTGCTCTCGCCTACAGACGTCGAGTTGACGATGGTAGCGTTGGTAGTTGCATTCGCCGCATAATCATCTTGGTTGACCCCCGTTTGCTTATTATGAAGACTACCTATATATTATATTCAACATTAGTATGCAGTATCGCAGATGTGTGTATATATATAGATAGAATACAAGATTATAATGACGATGATGAGATATACATACACTGTGCACAAACGGCAAGGCTTCCAATGACGAATATCATCGTTGCCTGCACTAGGCTGCTGCCTCCCATATTGGTTATCTCTTACTTGACAAACTCAGTTCCAGTCAAGTATAAGGTTCCGGTACAAAATAGTTGGACTCAAATGTGGCAGACACGGACGGCAAGTTTATAAATAGCAAGAGGTTGGAATATATTTTAAATTTCCATTAATGTACTACAAAAGATTGCAAGTGCACGAGATATACGTTCATTAATGTCGAGATTTTTGCACATATAATGTTCATTGAGACAAGCACTATGTATGCATCCAATCTTGCATCCTTAATGAATTTTCCATGGGCATTCCAGTGCACTATATCTTAAGCTATTCCCTCGGTCCAGATGCATCAGGTGTCTAACAAAACTCAGATAATTCGATAGTAGAACTCGTGTAAGTATTAAATAGCACAACATTGAATGCCTTTCTCATAAGTAAATAGCATGTGTATATCTAATGACACTAAATAGAAGTTTAGATAGCAGTTTCCATGCATTATGGCGGTCCCAATGCTCCAAGGTGTCATAGATAGCACCATGCATGCCAACTATAGATAATTTTGATGAGGTGTCATAGAACTAAATGAGAAAGAGAGCGTTGAATATAATATCATGATATTGTATCATCATAAATGCTATATTAATATGTGTCATGCACAAGGTTGAAAAAAGCGGTAGGCGTAAGCGAGGCGGTTGGCCTTCGCCTAGTGCCTAGGCGGAGCCTAAGCGCCCTAGTTGTGGCCTAGGCGGTAATATTGTTTTTACTCATAGTGTATTTGTGATTATTATATGGGTGTTGATATTATTTTAGGGCATATAAATAAGTTAATTACCGTCTACTGCATTGGAATATAACGTGTTTGGCATATCAGTGCAATATGATGCATGATTTCTTGCTTGGGTAGGCAATTCCTTGCTTGCCCTGCCTAGACCTTCATTTATGCCCTAGGCGAGGCGTTTGGCCATTGCCTAGCGCCTAAGCGTGCCTAAGCGCCTCCTAGGCACTGCCTTTTCCAACAGAGGTCATGCATGACAGTAAATAAAGTACTACATGATGATATGCATTGGGGGAGGTACTATCATACACTACTATTATATGCATGATACTAGTATATGATACTCCCCATTATAATCAGCCTAAGCATGCCACCAAGGCAGAAATCTGACGTGGCACCACATTTTATGAGTAGTATATCTCAAGCTTTAGATATAGCTATCAGAACCAAAACAAAGAAAAACAATGCTTTTTCCCTCACAAAATGTATTAAATGAGAGTACTTTTAGATACAAATCTAAACTACAGTCCACTGGAGAACTTGTATGTAAACACATAATTAATGCATAAGATATGGCTTCAAATATAGTGCATTGGGTCCCCGCCAAAAAAATAGTGCACTGGGAATGCCTTTATGTCCTACTAGTTTTGTACTATTCAAAACAACCCTCATTTAATGTCTTTTATGAGTAAGAAATTATGAGATGTCTTGAATTTGGTGCTAAGATCTATATACTCCATTCGTCACAGTTTACAAGTCCTACGCATATATCTAGGTTGTCAATTTTATCACCCTAACATAAACTAGATAACATAAAAAGTATATCTTTTGAAAATAGAACATCTGAAGTTTATATTGATATATTTTATTGTAATATATGACTTGTATTAGGTTGGTAAAATTGACAACCTAGAGATACGCGCACGCCCTATAAACTGAGAGAGAGGGAGTATAAATTAATAATCCCTCCGTTCTTATTGACTCTGCATATTAGACTTGACTGAGTTTGAGCAAGTTTATAGAAAAAATATGAACAGTTACAATAACAAATCTATATGATGTCAAAGTATACTCAATAATGTATCTAATGGTGTTGATTTTTTATTGTATATGTTAATATTTTTGTCTGTAAACTTTGTCAAAGTTTACAACATTTGACTTTGACCAAACCTAATATGCAGAGTAAATAAAAATGGAGGGAGTATATAGTTACTCTCTCTTTCCATGTTAAATAAGGTGGCGCATAAATTTTTATGTATGAAACTGTGCTAAGAAACAACCGTTGAGAGTGTCGTAAACAAAATTACAATTATTAGATGATTCAAATTACTAGAATGAGCATTATCTTGGATTTTCTTCATTATTACAAAGGTCGGCTCACAGCCTAAACCAATGACACGTGAATCCAAGCATATGCCTAGGGATGTTCCGTTGATCCTAACACTTGTACTAGGGGACTACATGGATTTTGTAGTTGAGTGGAGGCCATGTCAGGAGGGAAGGGGGTCTTGGACATAGATCACACGGACACACGATATACCCAATTTCAGGGCCCCTATGTTAGTAAAAGCCATACTTCATTCCTTTCTCTTTTCTTACATATGTGGACAATATAGAACATTCCAACGTCAGTGGAGGATCTCGACGAGACAGGGTATCTTGACTCATTGTGATAGCAAAGATACGGGCGTTAAGCGTCGGATACCTTTCTAGCACTAGTAGAAAACAAGGCATTAATCCCGATTTCAGAGGGCCTTTAGTCCCGGTTCTGCAACCGAGACAAAACGATCGGGACTAATGCCCACCACTTTTAGTCCCGGTTGGCTTACGAACCGGGAGTAAAGGAGCTCCACGTGGTCACGGTGGGGCACCCAGGCACGAGGACCTTTAGTCCTGGTTGGTAACACCGATCGGGACCAAAATGCAGCTACGCGTCAGCAGCTGCCAGGCATTGGGGTTTTTGTTTTTGTTTTTTTTAAAGGAGGGGTTTAGGGGTTTTCATATTGTGTGTCCTCCTTCTATTTTTGTATTTACCCTTCAATTCTTATGCATTTAGGATTTTATTTTTATTTAATGTTTTCTATTCAACTCTACGCTAGCTACTACATATAGCAATGAAGGAACCATTACAAAAGATCGTCATGAACATATATAGAGAGAAGTGACCTCTTTTTCTCCATGCTTGGTCGAACAACAAGTTTTCGTATATCTATCCGACGCTACTACATGTATACAATATAAAAACATCTTTACGATCCCTGACATCATCTACCCAAATCCATTTGCAATTTCTGATGGTATTCTCGGTCTTTAGGTATGACGTGGTCAACCAAGAATCCCGCCAATTCCTCTTGAATTGCTTGTATGCGATCATGTGGTAGGACTTCGTTCTGCTTCTTCCACATCTAATTTAAAGAAGGGGGTCAATACATATATATGAATGAAACTCAACACAATTGATGGTAATAAAACAAAATTGTCAATATTGTTTACGTACTTCAAATTGTTGGTCAGAGAAGCCCCGCTCAGAGATCGAGTGGCGAATGAACTCGCAAACGTAGTATCCACATAAATTATTCCCGGGTGCCTGCCACAAACACTTTACGAGAATAGAGTTCAATCAAACTGATAATCAAGCATGATAATGGTATTGATGAAACTAGAATAAATGAGAGATGTGCGGAACTAGCTAGTACTACTTACTTTGGGGTGTGTAAATCGCACCTCCTTCTCTAGACCCTGAACCATTCTGGTGAAGTTTTTCCAAACCCTGCCCGGCAAAGAAAATGATTACTTGATATCAGGAAATTAACGAAAGTTCATGATATGGTGTAATAATGATTGAACTTACTTCTGGAGCAATTCACTCATGTCCGCCCACATCGTAGGCTCTTTACGTCTCGAGACTAAGACAATTACTACTCCCGCGTCAAGCTTAATGGATAGTAGAATAAAGTGGAAGCTGCGCACGCATAACTCATCAATTACACTTAACCTCGAGTAAGCGAAACCAAATATGCACAAGACAGTAACACACACTTGAAGTTGTAAGACAAGAGTATTTCCCTTTTGTTTTGATGTCGAACGAACGCGTTTAGCAAGTTTTCCTCAGCATCTTTGGCTTTGTTTTGTACCGTAAATTCATTTACAGTATTTGGGCTTATGAACCCAATGGCATAGATTTGTCCTCTTTTGCATTCGATGATCTTCAATATGCATAATATAGTGAGGATAATTATATATACATGCAATGAATGAGCTGAGCCAGAGACTTAATTACAGAAATAATACTTACAAACAGTAGAAAGTGCCGAGAGTTTTGTCGATGGCGTCTTGATTCAATAACTGAAATAATTCCACAAATTCAACATACATCATATAGACTCCAATGAAGTCGTGCTCATCTTTAATTCCCAGCAAAATGCTATCAGTCCCATCCTTGCTGTAGGTTTCCAAGTACCAGTTATGTAATCTTCGCATCATCATTGGTAGATGCGGCAGCTGATCTGGTTTGACTCTCGTGCTCGTATCTAAAGGGCGCTACTACCTCAGCCATTTCAAATTGTACATCATCGTCTATGTAATCACCAAGAGTGGTACCGGGCGCTAGCCCCGGCTGATTAGCGATATCTGTAACCACCTTGAGGGGGGGGGGGGCATTATTGCTTCTCCTATTTGCCGAGCTGGGGAATTGTTTTCTCACTTTGTCTTGCAGCACTGCTAGTACTTTCTAATCTTTCTAATCAAAGTACAGTGTTGATCAAATGTTATTACTAAAAAAATAAATACATAAAGTTCATACATAGTTCACATAGAACAACATATAGCTCTCTAGAGCATATAATTAAAACATACAATGAAACTAACATACAACTATGTAAAACATTTAAATGCAACAACAAATGCGATCATAATCCCAACTAAGGTAACAATTGATCCAATAGCATAATGATACCAAGCCTCATTATCAATGTCATATTTTATAATCTTTGAAATCTTCAAGTGCATTTCATCCATCTGGATCTTGTCATCATCGACGACACCGGCAACGTGCAACTCCAATTTCATCTTATCCTCTTCGATTCTTTTTAATTTTTCTTTCAATTTTTTTTATTTTTCAACCAAATTTAACCCCTTGACAAGAGGGTCGGTTGGAATTTTCGGTTCACATACCTCCTAGATAAAAACATCTATGCCACGTTGGCCGGCATAATTATCAAAAACACTAAATGAAACAAATAGTTATAAAAGATAATATACCACATCCGAAACATAGACTGGACAAGAGCCGACGGGGGCGGAAACCATGGCACCATATAATAACAAACAATAATAAAATTAAGAAAATTATACAACTAGCTATCCAAATCATATAAGTAAGAATGTTTTCTTATACAGAGAAGATAAGAAAAAGAGGCTCACCATGGTAGTGCCGACGACGAGTTCGGCACGGGCGATCGACGACGGTGAGGACGGGATGGACCGCCAAACATAGACAAATCTAGGGGAAATGAAGCTTGGAGGTCGAGTTTGGAGAGGAAAAAACTTAAGTGTGGCTCGGTCATTTCATCTAACACCTCATGTGCATAGGTGGTGAGAGCAGAGCCGCACACACGCCGGCCGGCCAAAAAATGGAGGAGTGAGCGGGCAAGGGCGAGTATATATATATATATATATATAGGTATCTCTTTAGTCCCGGTTGGTGGCTGGAACCGGCACAGAAGACTGGCCTTTAGTCCCGGTTCCAGCCATCAACTGGGATGAAAGGGGCAGCACTAGGAGCGAGGACCTTTAATCCCGGTTCTTGCCTGGAACCGGGACTAAAGGGTTTAGACGAACTGGGACTAGTGCCAGCCGAGGCCCGGTCGGTGCCTTGGCCGCTCGAACCAGGACTTATGCACCCATTTGTCCCGGTTCATAACTCGATCGGGTCTAAAGCTCTGATCTAGCCAGGACCAAAGCCATGTGTTTCCACTAGTGTGGTATATATACTAAGGCCTCATTCGGTTTTAAGGATTATTTTACTGAAAAAGCATAGGAACAAAGATTCAAGAGAAAAATTTTCTATAGATGCATTCGGTTTGTAGGATACGTGTATAGGAATTTCATAGGAATACTATTCATTTCCTATGTTTTTGGAGGAATCTACACATCAACTCAAAGCTTATTTTGTGCGTAGGACTGAGGCAAGACAATTCCTTAGGATGGCAAGTGTCATCCAATCAACTTCCTGTACTATACCTAAATTCTACGTTTTAGTTTCCTTCAAATCGAATGAGGCCTAAGGTAGTGCGGCTACGATGCAACTGATTCCCGTTAGCACAACTTATGGAAGGCCTCTATGTTGGTGCATAGGGCATAAATGGATGGGAGTTTGGCCCTTATGTCGCCTTACGAGGAGTGTAAGGTCTTTTCTTCCTTATTCAAAATTCCTTCCATCATTCAATATGGGTTATGGAAGTATCCTTCCTCCTGAGGTGGTGGCAATCTTTCTGGGGTCTCGCGGGTGTTGTGGGCCCTCGAGGCCACATCTTGTGAATAAAGGGAGACAGAACGATACATGATCTAGTTTATCATTGATATAATGTTCTTCAATTCTTGTTATTTGAATCTAATTGTCTCATACCTTTTTTTGGTGGAAACTATCCACACAAATAATTTTAAAGATTTTATTTGTGTCAACTTTATCTAAAATATGATGGGTAACATTTTAAAAAGACAGAAGGATTTATTCACAAGCCAAACATATTGTTGCATGCGTATCAACTAGATGAGCTAGAACCAGTGATTTATTGGTTAGTGATATTACGCAAGCCGTTGGGTGGCCCGTTCTTCACGAAGAAGGTGGATTTGACCAAGAACGCAAAGATCACAAAGGGAAATTGTTGGGGAATGCAGTATTTCAAAATTTTCATATGATCACGCAAGATCTATCTAGGAGATGCATGGCAACGAGAGGGGAGAGTGTGTCTACGTACCCTCGTAGACCGAAAGCGGAAGCGTTTAATAACGCGGTTGATGTAGTCGAACGTCTTCACGATCCAACCGATCAAGTACCGAACGCGCGACACCTCCGCGATCTGCACACGTTCAGCTCAGTGACGTTCCTCGTACTCTTGATCCAGCTGAGGCCGAGGGTGAGTTCCGTCAGCACGACGGCGTATTAACGGTGAAGATGAAGTTACCGATGCAGGGCTTCGCCTAAGCACTACGACAATATGACCGATGTGTAAAACTGTGGAGGGGGGCAACGCACACGGCTAAAGATCAACTTGTGTGTCTATGGGGTGCCCTCTCCCCCATATATAAAGGAGGGGAAGAGGAGGACAGCCGGCCACAAGGGGCGTGCCCAAGGGGGGGGGGATCCTACTCCAAGTAGGAATCAGTCCCTCCCCTTTCCTAGTCCAAGTAGGAGAAGAAGGAAGGAGATGGAGAGGGAAAGGGAAAGAGGGGGTGCGCCCCCTCCCCTAGTCCTATTCGGACTCCCCTCGGGGGGCGCGCCACCTCATGGCTGGTGCCCTCTCTCTCCCCTAAGGTCCACTAAGGCCCATAACTTCCTTGGGGGGGGGGTCCGGTAACCTCTCTGGCACTCCGGTTTTATCCGAAATTATCCGGAACACTTCCGGTGTCCGAATAACATGGTCCAATATATCAATCTTTATGTCTCGACCATTTCGAGACTCATCGTCATGTCCGTGATCTCATTAGGGACTCCTACCAACCTTCGGTACATCAAATCACATAACTCATAATACAAATCGTCATCGAATGTTAAGCGTGCGGAACCTACGGGTTCGAGAACTATGTAGACATGACCGAGACACATCTTCGGTCAATAACCAGTAGCGGAACCTGGATGCTCATATTGGCTCCTACATATTTTATGAAATCTTTATCGGTCAAACCTCATAACAACATACGTTGTTCCCTTTGTCATCGGTCTGTTACTTGCCCGAGATTCGATCGTCGGTATCATCATACCTAGTTCAATCTCGTCACCGGCAAGTCTCTTTACTCGTTCTATAATGCATTATCCCGTGACTAACTCATTAGTCACATTGCTTGCCAGGCTCATAGTGATGTGCATTATCGAGAGGGCCCAGAGATACCTCTCCGATACACGAAGTAACAAATCCTAATCTCGATCTATGCCACTCAACATACACCATCAGAGACCACCGTAGAGCATCTTTATAATCACCCAGTTACGTTGTGGCGTTTGATAGCACACTAAGTGTTCCTCTGGTATTCGGGAGTTGCATAATCTCATAGTCATAGGAACATGTATAAGTCATGAAGAAAGCAATAGCAATAAAATAAACGATCATAGTGCTAAGATAACGGATGGGTCTTATCCATCACATCATTCTGTAATGATGTGATCCCATTCATTAAATGAAAACACATGTCCATGGCTAGGAAACCTAACCATGTTTGATTAACAAGTTAGTCAAGTAGAGGCATACTAGGGACACTCTGTTTGTCTATGTATTCATACATGTATTAAGTTTCCGGTTAATACAATTCTAGCATGAATAATAAACATTTATCATGATATAAGGAAATATAAATAAGGAGAGAGGTGGGCGGTGGTCCAACCGATGGCTCGCCTCCCGTTGAGCCTGCTCACCGGACTGCTGGCATGCCTACTAAAATTTCACACAGTTACTCACACGCCTCCCGATAACACTGCACAGCGAGCATGCCTCCGTCAATTCACACAGCTGCGTGCACGCCTCCCCGTCTAACTGCGCGGGACTGCTCACATGCGTTCCGTCAACTCACACCTGCTCGCATCGAACACGGGTCGCGCGGCGGCATGTATTTTTTTTTCTATTTGGATGATTAATGATGTCTGTTTATTGCTTAACCGAAGCATGACACGTAACCAATGTTCGTCTAACACTCACGGTTTGAATAAATAATTCGTTTGGGATATTGGTTCCATATTATTAATAATCTCCTGTCTGCAATTAGATAAAGATTACATCAAAACTGGCCTCAAATTTGACAAAAAACACAATGCCACTTTGTATTGGTGTCCATATGACAACACGATAAGTTTCATGAACTTCAAATAAGTTTTGGATGTACTAGAATTTAAACATCAATATTCTCAATGTTTGAAATTTGTTGCATGGGGAGAAACATGCACCCATTAAGACACATGTGTTTCTGCAATCCATTTAGGTGCACTGTCACGTGTGCATGTAGCTCAAATTTGATTTTTGCACATTATACCCGTAGAAAATCAATCAATTAATGTACTAAAACATCTTAATGATCTCTGTGATTTTTCTGAAATTAAAATGTCCCTCCTTTGCTAACATATATGTTCATTGCAGGATAATTAATTTAACATGCATCGTAGTTGCGGACGATTCACGGTGTGTGGGTGTGTGCGTCTGCAGGTGGCGGGTGGCTCGCAGTACACTACAAGTTGTGAGCCACCGTGTAGGTTGGCCGTTTTGTTAGGCAGGCCCGTGCCACATCAGAGTCGTGAAATCGTTATTTAAAACATTACACAACTCTTTCATACATACATGTTTTGGTCACATGTAGTCGATGGTTGTCCTACACGACACTCGATACTCACGTGTGACGCTTTCTGTGGGCCCGCGAGGTCGTCGTCCATCACTTTGACGAACAGCCAGCAGTGAGGTTAATTTTATCAGCAAGGTAGAATCTTTTTTGTTTGTGTTATGGTGGTATATAGTACACGTTTAAGAGGTGGGAGGGGACTAGCATATATACTATACGTATGTGTCCATGAACAAGTACACCTCACTCAGTGTCGGGACTTTTTGGTTTCTGAGGCACGTGCCACATCAAAATTGTGAAATTGGCTATTCAAACATCACACAACACCTTTTTGGGCCACATCCATATCCTAGCTAGGACACTCAGTGTGACGCTTCCATCTGTGGGCCCACTAGGCCATCGTCAATGCATGCATGAATCACTTTGACCTACATCGGGAGAGGTTAATTAATTTCTCCATCGATGAGGATTCTTTTTGGTTGTACATATATTACGGCAGGAGCATATAGTATGTGGTGAAGAGGGGGGAGGGGACCATCATATGTAGTACGTTTGATGAACCTCGCTCTGCGTCGGTGCATGGTTTACGGTTTTTGAGGCATGTGGCAAATCAAACTTGTGAATTTTGGTTATTCAATATATATATGTCTGGCCCACACGTAAAGTGGTGGTGGTTGTCCTCTCACACCCACTTAAGCGTTTATCAGCGATATCGATGCTTTCTATCTGTGGGCCCGCTTGGTCCATCACTACTTTTTGCCTGACAACAAGAGAGGTTAATTTGACTTAGGAGGGGAGTATTATTTTTGCTCTGGGATGAGATGCATGATACAGTTTGAGCAGACACACATGCATGTGTACGCATGAATCCATCCCATCGAGTCGAAGAGGCTAGTACAACGACACATCATGAACCGTTCTCATTTTGTGTGGGGAGCTAGTGTATGATTTTTTAACACACGTGCCACATCAATGTTGTGTATTCAAACATCACTACTAGGGAAAACCCGAGCAGTAGCGCGGCTATTTTCCCTATTAGTAGTGCGGGAGGACGCGCTACTGATAAGGTGTTACAGCTAACGTGTAGTAGTAGCGCCTGTCGTCCCACGCTACTGCTATACATGGCTAGCAGTAGCGCGCTTTAGTGCAGAGCGCTGCTGCTAATATCTGCATCGCTTTTTAGCAGGAGGCGCTACTGGTAAGGGAGTGCTAGTGCTAACATTGTTCCCCTCGCTACTCTTAGTTTTATTAGTTTCTGTTTTTTCTGTATATTTGTTTTGTATTTGAATAGGCTTTATAGAATAATCTTTAGCATATAATACACATACAAATGTAATCATAGCATATACATACAAATAGTCTCATCATATCATGTCATCATCATAATCATCATCCAACACAAAGTGGTCTCTCATCATCATCTCAAAAATAGCAATACAAATCTCGATTACTTGCAACTACATCGTCATCCATCTAAGCAATGATATACGCGAGAAGAGCTATCACTTTTCGTGAACCTAAACTAACTACAGGCTGTCGCTCGAAAACCGGAAACCGGTACACCTGGGCCTGGCATTCCAGCCACTCGTCATATACTCCTGGCGTAGCACTTCTTCGCCATCGATGATCTATACACCTACATCATCACATGAGTCGATGATATGCAACATATATAGTTAAGCAACAAAAAGAGACATACTTGGCAAAAATAGAAGCAACATGTCATAAGCATAAATAACAAAGTTCATCGTAGCCAAAATGACCAAACTAGCACTAGTAGAAAAGAGGGCTTTGGTTCAGGCCGGGTCAGCCCATTAGTCCCGGTTCAATCCAGAACAGGGACCCATGGGGGCATTGGTCCCGGTTCGTGAGGCCAGGGGCCTGCCGGGCCTCGTGGGGGCATTGGTCCCGGTTTGTCTGGCCCCTTTGGTCCCGGTTGATGGGACGAACTGGGACCAATGGGCCTCGCTCCTGGCCCACCACCATTGGTCCCGGTTGGTGGCTTGAACCAGGACCACAGGCTGCCCTTTGGTCTCGGTTCATACCACGAACCGGGACCAATGAGGTGCCTATATATACCCCTCGCCCGCGAGCAGAGCACTCCAGTGCTCTGTTTTTCTCTGGCCAGCGAGGGGAGGGCTTTGTGGTGCTCTAGCTCACCTCCTATGCACATGAGGTGTTCGATGAAATGACCGAGCCACACTAGTTAAGCGTTCTCCTGTCGAAGCTCGACCTCAAATCTCCATTTTCCTCGAGATTTGTCTAGGTTTAGCGGCCCGTCACGTCCCATTCCTGTCTTCACCGCCGTCGATCACCCGCGCCGATCTCGTCGCCGACATCACCGTGGTGAGCCTCTTGTTCTTATCTTCTTTCTGAAAGAAAAAAATTCTTACTTTAGATAGATACTTTGTTGGAAATATGCCCTAGAGGCAATAATAAAATGGTTATTATTGTATTTCCTTGTTCATGATAATTGTCCATTGTTCATGCTATAATTGTATTAACCAGAAACCATAATACATGTGTGAATACATAGACCACAACATGTCCCTAGTAAGCTTTAGTTGACTAGCTCGTTGATCAATAGATGGTCATGGTTTCCTGACCATGGACATTGGATGTCATTGATAACGGGATCACATCATTAGGAGAATGATGTGAAGGACAAGACCCAATCCTGAGCCTAGCACAAGATCGTATAGTTCGTCTGCTAAAGCTTTTCTAATGTCAAGTATCATTTCCTTAGACCATGAGATTGTGCAACTCCCAGATACCATAGGAATGCTTTGGGTGTACCAAACACCACAACGTAACTGGGTGGCTATAAAGGTGCACTACGGGTATCTCTGAAAGTGTCTGTTGGGTTGGCACGAATCGAGACTGGGATTTGTCACTCCGTGTAAACGGAGAGGTATCTCTGGGCCCACTTAGTAGGACATCATCATAATGTGCACAATGTGACCAAGAAGTTGATCACGGGACGATGTGTTACGGAACGAGTAAAGAGACTTGCCGGTAACGATATTGAACAAGGTATCGGGATACCGACGATCGAATCTCGGGCAAGTACTATACTGGTAGACAAAGGGAATTGTATACGGGATTGATTGAATCCTTGACATCGTGGTTCATCCGATGAGATCATCGTGGAACATGTGGGGGTCAACATGGGTATCCAGATCCCGCTGTTGGTTATTAACCAGAGAGATGTCTCGGTCATGTCTGCATGATTCCCGAGCCCGTAGGGTCTACACACTTAAGGTTCGATGACGCTAGGGTTATAGGGAAGGTATGTACGCGGTTAACTAATGTTGTTCGGAGTCCCGGATGAGATCCCGGACGTCACGAGGAGTTCCGGAATGGTCCGGAGGTGAAGATTGATATATTGGACAAAGGGTTTTGGAGTCCGGAAGTGTTCTGGAGGTACCGGTTAATGACCAGCATGACCGAAAGGTGTTTCGGGAGCCCTGACAAGTGTTGGGGGGCTTCATGGGCCAAGGGAAGGGGGCAAACCAGACCACTAAGGGGCTGTGCGCCCCCCTCACCTATTCCCATGTGACCAGGGGGTTTGGGGCGCCCCATCTAGGGTTCCCACCTCCTGGCTTGGGGGCCAAGTCACCCAAGGGGAGATCCCATCTACCTAGCCGCCGCCCCCCTAGGGGAAACCCTAGAGCGCCTCCCCTTGCCCTTGCCCCTATATATAGTGGAGGTTTTGGGTCTGCACAACACACGAGTCTCTCTCTCCCAAGGCGCAGCCCTACCTCTCTCCCTTCTCGTCTCTCGTAGTGCTTGGCGAAGCCCTGATGGATTACCGCGCTCCTCCACCACCACCACCACGCCGTCGTGCTGCTGCTGGATGGAGTCTTCCCCAACCTCTCCCTCTCTGCTTGCTGGATCAAGGCATGGGAGACGTCACCGGGCTGCACCTGTGTTGAACGCGGAGGCGCCGTTGTTCGGCGCTTAGATCGGAATCGACCGTGATCTGAATCGCTACGAGTACGACTACCTCATCCGCGTTCTAGTAACGCTTCCGCTTAGCGATCTACAAGGGTATGTAGATGCACTCTCCTTCCCCTCGTTGCTAGACTACTCCATAGATTGATCTTGGTGATGCGTAGAAAATTTTAAATTTCTGCTACGATCCCCAACAGTGGCATCATGAGCCAGGTCTATGCGTAGATTCTATGCACGAGTAGAACACAAAGTAGTTGTGGGTGATGATTTGTTCAATTTGCTTGCCGTTACTAGTCTTATCTTGATTCGGCGGCATTGTGGGATGAAGCGGCCTGGACCGACCTTACACGTACACTTACGTGAGACAGGTTCCACCGACTGACATGCACTTCATGCATAAGGTGGCTGGCGGGTGTTTGTCTCTCCCACTTTAGTCGGATCGGATTCGATGAAAAGGGTCCCTATGAAGGGTAAATAGCAATTGGCATATCACCGTTGTGGTTTTGCGTAGGTAAGAAACGTTCTTGCTAGAAACCCATAGCAACCACGTAAAACATGCAACAACAATTAGAGGACGTCTAACTTGTTTTTGCAGGGTATGCTACGTGATGTGATATGGCCAAAAGGATGTGATGAATGATATATGTGATGTATGAGATTGATCATGTTCTTGTAATAGGAATCACGACTTGCATGTCGATGAGTATGACAACCGACATGAGCCATAGGAGTTGTCTTAATTTATTTATGACCTGCGTGTCAATGAAAACGCCATGTAATTACTTTACTTTATTGCTAACCGTTAGCCATAGTAGTAGAAGTAATAGTTGGCGAGGCAACTTCATGAAGACACGATGATGGAGATCATGATGATCAAGATCATGGTGTCATGCCAGTGACGATGGTGTTCATGCCGCGCCTCGAAGATGGAGATCAAAGGCGCAAGATGATATTGGCCATATCATGTCACTTTATGATTTGCATGTATTGTTTGTCATGTTTTTACATCTTATTTGCTTAGAATGACGGTAGCATAAATAAGATGATCCCTCATTAAAATATCAAGAATTGTGTTCCCCCTAAGTGCACCGTTGCTAAGGTCCGTTGTTCCGAAGAACCACATGATGATCGGGTGTGATAGGTTCTAACGTTCGCGTACAACGGGTGTAAGCCAGATTTACACACACAATACACTTAGGTTAACTTGACGAGCCTAGCATGTACAGATGTGGCCTCGGATCACGGAAGACCGAAAGGTCGAACATAAGTCATATAGTGGATACGATCAACATGAAGATGTTCACCGATGATGACTAGTCCATCTCACGTGATGATCGGACACGACCTAGTTGACTCGGATCATGTATCACTTAGATGACTAGAGGGATGTCTATCTGAGTGGGAGTTCATTTCTATAATTTGATTAGATGAACTTAATTATCATGAACATAGTCAAAAGGTCTTTGCAAATTATGTCGTAGCTCATGCTTTGGTTCTACTGTTTTAGATATGTTCCTAGAGAAAATTCAATTGAGAGTTGACAGTAGAAATTATGCGGACTGGGTCCGTGAACTGAGGATTGTCCTCATTGCTGCACAGAAAGGTTATGTCCTTAATGCACCGCTCAGTGTGTTGAACCTCGAGCATTGTCTGTAGATGTTGGGAAACATTTGACATACACATTTTGATGACTACGTGATAGTTCAGTGCATAATGCTAACAATTTGGAATTATGGCACCAAAGACGTTTTTGAAACATCGCATAACATATGAGATGTTCCAAACACTGAAATTGGGATTTCAGACTAGTGCGCATGTCAAGAGGTTGAGACCTTTGACAAGTTTCTTAAGCCTGCAAACTAAGGGAGAAAAGCTCAATCGTTGAGCATGTGCTCAGATTGTCTGAGTACTACAACCGCTTGAATCGAGTGGGAGTTAATCTTCCAGATGAGATAGTGATAGTTCTCCATAGTCACTGGCACCAAGCTCTTAGAGCTTAGTGATGAACTATAACATATCAAGGATAGACATGATGATTCTTGAGCAATTCGCGATGTTTGACACCGTGAAAGTAGAAATCAAGTAGGAGCATCAATTGTTGATGGTTAGTAAAACCACTAGTTTCAGGAAGGGCAAGGGAAAGAAGGGATACTTCATGAAACGGCAAATCAGTTACTGCTCTAGTGAAGAAACCCAAGGTTGAAGCCAAACCCGAGACTAAGTGCTTCTGTAATGAGGGGAACGGTCACTGAAGCAGAACTACCCTAGATACTTGGTAGATGAGAAGGCCGGCAAGGTCGTCAGAAGTATTTTGGATATACGTCATATTATTGTGTACTTTACTAGTACTCCTAGTAGCACCAGGCTAATAAATACTGGTTCAGTTGCTAAGCGTTAGTAACTCGAAATAAAAGGCTACGCAGAGTAGCTAAAGGTGAGATGACAATATGTGTTGGAAGTGTTTCCAAGGTTGATGTGATCAAACATCGCACGCTCCCTCTACCATCGGGATTGGTGTTAAACCAAAATAATTGTTATTTGGTGTTTGCGTTGAGCATAGACATGATTGGATTATGTTTATCGCCACACGGTTATTCATTTAAGGAGAATAATTGTCACACCCTAGCTAGTTCATGCATTAGAGTGTTGCATCATGTTTATTCTTTCATCAGAAACCTGAAATGGGGATGACAGAACCCCCAGCCCCCTCTGAAACCAACTAGGGTTTACTAAAAACCTTTTTCAATGAACCTGAAATGCCTTCTAAAATGCCCATCATTTTTGTCTTCGTTCAGAACCTCTGCCAAAAGTGATGCACATTTTCCTAGGTCATCTTAGGGTCTTTGAATTAAATCATAGATATTTGATTTGGGCATTTAAAATTATATAAAATATTCAGATGCTCAAATATCTCCAAACTAAAATGTTTCATGTTGGAAATAATCCAACTATGGGCCAGGAGTAGTTTGGTGATTTTAGGAGTTGCCTAAGTATTTTTAATAATTCAACAAAGTTGCAGAAGTATTAAAAAAACAGAAAACAGGAAGTAACAGGAAAACTTACCTGGCGCCCAGCACTCGGCCCACCTGCCGGCCCAGCCCAGCGCCGCGCCAGCGAGCTGCTTGCCGGCCAGGCAGGCAGGCAGGTGCTCAACGGCGAGCACCGCATGAGTGCCACGCACCTGCTCGCCGCCTCGCCGCTCCACTCGCCGGCTAACGTCGTGGATCACTCCCCCTCTCTCCCCCGAACCCCCCAGACACCCCCTCTCCTCTCCAGCTCCTCCCCCTCGCGCTCCCCAGCCATGGCCGACGCCACCGCCGCCGTGCCTACGTCGTAGCCGCGCTCCCCGCCGCCCGTGCGTCTTCTCGTCGTGTCCAGGAGCTCCGCCACCGTCCACTTCATCGAGCTAGCCGAGCCCCGTGTGCTCGTGCGGCCCGAGTCCACCGCACCGACCTCGCCCGAGTCCGCCGTCGCCGGAGATCCCCTTCAACGCCGTCGCCGCCTCAGCTCGTCCCCGACCCCGCCGGTGGCCTCTACGGGTGCGCTGTGACCCTAGCTACCCCTCCTACCCTCCCTCTCTCGTTCCCGAGCCGTGTAGCCACCGCACGAAGACCACCCGCACGCACCGCCGCGGATCTCGTCGCCGACATGCTCCCGGTCACCCTCCGGCCACAAACTGGTGTCCATCATGCTCACCGCGTCACGTAGCACCTAACCAGCTACTCCCCGCACCTCACTGACCCCTCTAGCGTAAAGTTCGCCCTCGGCCGAACTCCGGTGGCCGCCAAAGTCGTCGCCGGCGCCAACTCCGGCCACCCCGACCCCAACGTTCTCCACTAAGAGCTGCGGCTCCTCCTCAGCTCCACTCCGATGGCCTCCGCGACTCGTTTGGTTGCCGGAACGGCAAAAACCACTTCCGCCGCCGCGTCGGGCTCGCCGGCGGCTAAACGCCGGTGCAGCCGACCTGGGTTTGACCACGGGTGGGCCCTGGTTGACTCTCCTGAGTCAATGACAGGTGGGGCCCAGCCCTGTTAACTATTTAGGATTAGTTTAAATTAATTTTAGTTTAACTAATCACACTGACACGCGGGACCCACTGTCAGGTTTGACCCGGACCGTGTCCCGTTGACCTGCTGATGTCACACTGACGTCAGGCTGACGCAGTAATTGATTTTCTGGATTTAATCTAATATAGGAAATTCCAAAATATAGTTTAAACTTCAAAATTCATAACTTTTAATCTGTAACTCCAAATCAGACAAGTTATATATGAAAAATGATCAGAAAAATTCAATCTATCCATCTGTACTATTTTCATGCATGATTAAACAAGTTAACTTGATGTTTAATGCAGAACAAGGTAAAACACTTTAAAGGGCCATGTATGAGTTTGAAATTTGAATCTTTGGTTCAAATTGGTTCAAACCCTTCTGGTTTTAGTTGCATTAGCCCAACACACTCATATTGCCATGTTTCATGCATGCATCATATTGTCGCACATTGTTTGGTGATGGTTGTGTATCGGTGTTCTTTGCGGCAGGTTCTGCCCCCGAGGAGTACCGTGATTACCCTAACGAAGAACCATATCAGTGCATCGAACCATCAGGCAAGCAACCAACCATTTGATCATATCGATACAATCCCATGTTCTCGCTCCTGCTCTTTTTACTGCATTAAGACAACGCGTTTCAAACTGATGTGTGCTACAGTAGTTGAACCCACTTCCTCTGCATGACCTGTCATTGCCACAGTAACTAGATGAAACCCACTAGAATGTGTAGGAGTTGATTGAGCCATATGTATGTGTTGTTCCTACCTTGCTATGCCTGCTATGCTTAGAGTCGTGTCAGGTCTGGTTCATCTGGGTGATGGGCTAGAGTGAAATGATCATGTCGGTAATGAGAGTGGTGTGGTGAACACGATTTGGTAAAGGTATCGATGAGAGGCCATGTAGGAGTACATGGTGGGTTGTTTCATTGAAGCCGACCTTAAGCACTGAGATCTGTATGTGTGATTTAAGAATCAGCTACTACCATGCATTGGGCCCGAAACCAATGGACCCTCTCGGCTTCTTATTCACCCTAGTTCTCCGACCAGGAGTTGCAAGTAGTTTCTGGTGTTTGTAGCCTACTGGAGGCCGTGGACAGCGCTGACCGTAGGGGTGGGCTGTGATGCGGTAGGTACGTGGCCGGGAATACCGGGCACCCGTTAGGTGTCACGGACCCCTGTACACATTGTTCGGGGCCGTATGGGAAACCTCGGCCGGACTCCCTGCGGATGGAACCTGGACAGGCGATTAACCTGGATTGGAGACTTAGGTGATTAGGTAGGTCGTGGCCGACACCCACGTTGGGCTTCCGCTTGAAGGTTGCCGAGTACATGTCGTGTAAACGACGGTAAGTGGTGAGAGCGTGTATGAAGAAGTACACCCCTGCAGGGTTATCATGATCTATTCGAATAGCCGCGTCCGCGGTAAAGGACTACTTGGTTGCCTATACAGTTCATAGACAAGTAAATGGAAACTACTAAAAGCCTCAAGATAAGTGTGAGTGCCGAGGATGGCTCTTCCGTAGGAAGACGGAGGTGGATCCTCGGTAGTGTATTGAAGTGGTGAGTAGTGGACTCGTGTGCGCAAAACCGTTTCAAGTTGGAGTCTCGTAGGATAGCCTAGCCAAGAGTCAAAGCTGGCTTGCTGCAACAACTCCACCAACCCTTCTTGATAATGTGCATGTATGTAGGATCTGATGTAAGTCTTGCTGAGTACCTTTGTACTCATGTTGCTATAATTTACATTTTTACAGAAGACGCTGCAACCCCTTCTGATGGGTTCTTCGTAGACGTTGACATCAATGAGTAGGCTAAGGCCCAGGTGGTGATCCTGAGCTTGTGAAGGACCACGTAGTATAGCTAGGCTTCCCAAGCCTCTTTTATTTTACTAGTTGTCTGTACTCAGACAAGTTACTTCCGCTGCTGGTTTGTATGACTGTATGACTTGAATGCTGGGTCGTGTGACCCGTACCTATGTGTATGTTATGTATGGCTCTCTGAGCCTTAAATAAAGTACTTGTGTCGTAGAGTCACGTTGTGATGCCTTGTTGTATTTGCACATATCGAGCATATTGTGTGTATGATTGAAATGCTTGGTATGTGTGGGATCTGACTATCTAGTTGTTTATCTTTAGTAGCCTCTCTTACCGGGAAATGTCTCCTAGTGTCTCCACTGAGCCATGGTAGCTTGCTACTGCTCCGGAACACTTAGGCTGGCCGGCATGTGTCCTTCTTCGTTCCTGTGTCTGTCCCTTCGGGGAAATGTCACGCATTGAGTACCGGAGGCCTGTTAGCCCGCTACAGCCCGGTTTACCGGAGTCCTGCTAGCCCAGTGCTACAGCCCGGACCCACTTGCTGATGACCGACACATTCGATGCTGGGTCATGGATGCCTGTCCCTGTAAGTCTGTGCCACTTTGGGTTTACGACTAGCCATGTCAGCCCGGGCTCCTTATCATATGGTGCTAGCGACACTATCATATACGTGTGCCAAAAGGCGCAAACGGTCCCAGGCAAAGGTAAGACGACACCCGTGGGAATACCGTGCGTGAGGCCGCAAAGTGATATGAGGTGTTACATGCTAGACCTATGTGGCATCGAGTCGGGGTCCTGACAATAATGGTTATTCTGTTTATTTGAATAATACCTTCAATGGTCTTGCACCTAAAATGAATGGTTTATTGAATCTCGATCATAGTGATACACATGTTCATGCCAAAAGATATAAGATAGTAATGATAGTACCACGTACCTGTGGACCCGCCATTTGAGTCATGTTGGTATAAAACGCATGAAGAAGCTCCATGTTGATGGATCTTTGGACTCACTCGTTTTTGAAAAGATTGAGACATGCAAACCATGTCTATTGGTAGATATGCATGAAGAAACTCCATGCAGATGGATCGTTTGGACTCACTTGATTTTAAATCACTTGAGACATGAAAATCATGAAGAAACTCGCACCACTGCTGAGATGCTCGAGGATAAGGACCGTGAAAATCGGGCCTTGAGGCTAGAGCTTTTCAATACCCGTGCTGACCATTGGGCCACGTTGACTCGGTTTGCACCGGCTGTGCAAGCTGGATATTCGGATATGCGCGATCTCTATCCTGTGAGATCTGCTCTGCCAGACGTGATGGGTTGGCGTGATGTAGGAGGCATCACCCCACCTCGCGTTCCCCGCAAGCCACCGTCTGTTGGTCCAAGACCTCATCCTAGCCCCTATGGTCCACAAGCTCCGCGAGATCGTTTGTTCCCGGATGATCATGTTGAGCTTCCAGGCTACGGAGGTGATTTCTACGAGGACTACTACGGATCGGTCTGAGTTAGTGATAGTATCACTAGTTCGTACTAGCTGTGTCGTCTATCGTCCTGCGTGACTCGTGGGATATGACCTAGTTTGTACCGCTTTCCGGAGGTGTAGAAAAATAATGTATAGGAGCTCGGAGTGCCTCCGATGAGATGTAATCTTTTTTCACCGTAATAGTATCTTGTTTGGTCTTGTACTAAACCTTGTATGGCGTGTATGACGATGGAATAAAAGAAGCAGTTTCTGTATGTACCATGTCATACAGATGATCATCTTGCATTCCGAGTTATTCCTTACATTCTGTATCCTATGTCGGAATCTTATCATTCTGACCAAATCACTGTCTTGTTTACCTAGGATGGTCAACACGCGCAATAACCCTGCTCCTCAAGAGCAGGCCGAAGGCAGTGAAGTCAGGAATGCAAATCTGCCTCATCCTCCTTCCCTAGCCGAGGTTATGCTGGAAGCCGAGAGAAACAAGCGGGAGACCAACCGTTTGTTGGAGCGTATTGAACAGAACACAGCACGCCATCAGAGAAATAACTTGGTGTCACTCAGTGATTTCATCAAGTTACATCCACCCACGTTCCACCACTCCGTCGAGCCTCTCGACGCTGATGACTGGCTTCGCAGTATCTCTCACAAACTGCGTTCCGCGCTAGTAGCTGAGGCTGACAAGGTCACCTTTGCTGCATATCATCTTGAAGGCCCCGCCAGTCTATGGTGGGAGAATTATGGAGCTATGCGCCTAGCGGGCCATGTCACTACCTGGGCTGAATTCAGCGAGGCATTCCGTGAACATCACATTCCGGAGGGTCTCATGGACCGTAAACGTGAGGAATTTTGTAGTTTCACTCAAGGCCGACTCTCTGTGGATGCTTACAGCAGGGAGTTCGGTAACCTCGCACGATATGCAACTGAGGAAGTTTCTACTGATGCGAAGAAGCAAGCAAGGTTCCGTAAGGGACTTAGTCCTGAGCTTCGCCGCGACCTTCGTCTGCATGAGCGCACATCTTTTCAGAAGCTTGTTAACAAGGCCATCAGTGCTGAGACTGGTCAGACTGATTATGACGCAACACGCAAGCATGGCCGTGACGTGGGTTCCTCATCCGGTGCTGGTCCTCAGAAGCGCCGCGTGTGGGTGCCCAACACTGCCCTGCCACCCAGGTTCACACCGAGGCCATCCTTCCAGGCGCCTCGCCCCGTTCAACAGTCGGCACCAGCCAAGCCCTATGGTGGTCCAACCAACAATGCTCCTCCACGTACCAGTTCCGTGACTTGCTTTAAGTGTGGGGAATCTGGCCACTATATGCGCGAGTGTCCCCAAACCAACCCCAACCAATCTGCTAAAGCTGTTGGCCGAGGCAAGCCGACAGGTAAAGTGTTCCACGCCAAGCCGGCCACCGCTACACGTGGACATGTCAACTGTATCTCTGCCAAAGAAGCTCAAGAGGATCCCAACGTCGTTCTCGGTACGCTCCTTGTTAATTGCCACCCGGCATCTGTTCTTTTCGATACAGGAGCCTCTCATTCATTTATATCCGAAAATTATGCTCGTTTGCATAACACCGCATTCTGTGACATGCCATCCACTATGGAAATTTCTACTCCCGGTTCTAGATGGCAAACCTCCAGGGTAAGTCATGGAAATGAAATCCAAGTCGACAGACTTGTTTTCCTTGCATCTTTGATAGCTCTTAAATCTTCAGATATTAATATCATCTTGGGTATGGACTGGATGTCAGCCCATCATGCCAACATTGATTGCTTCTCTAGGACTGTTCAACTCACCCATCCTTCGGGGAAGATAGTCAATGTCTTGACCCGAATAGCCAAGCGACAGTTATATTCTCTTAACGCCAGTCCTTTGCCAGACCTTCAGGACGTCCCGGTAGTCCGTGACTTTCCGGATGTCTTCCCAGAGGAATTGCCAGGTGTTCCACCTGACAGGGATGTGGAGTTCGTAATAGACCTCATTCCAGGAACCGTCCCGATTGCTAGAAGACCCTATAAGATGGCACCACTAGAACTAGCCGAGCTTAAGAAACAACTCGATGAGTCCTTGAAAAAGGGTTTCATCTGACCTAGTTCATCTCCGTGGGCTTGCCCCGTCCTCTTCGTCAAGAAGAAGGATGGTACGGACCGGATGGTTGTAGATTATCGACCTGTCAATTTGGTCACAATCAAGAACAAATATCCGCTCCCCAGGATCAACGACCTGTATGATCAACTCGCTGGATCCTCAGTCTTCTCCAAAATGGATTTGAGGTTGGGCTACCATCAAATCAAAATCAGGAACGGGGACATTCCTAAAACGGCCTTTGTTACTCGTTATGGCCAATACGAGTACACCGTCATGTCCTTCGGTTTAACCAACGGTCCAGCCACTTTTTCTCGGTTGATGAACTCAATCTTCATGGAGTATTTGGATAAATTCGTCGTGGTTTACCTCGATGACATACTCATCTACTCCAAGAACGAGGAAGAACATGCCGAACATCTAAGGCTAGTGTTGAAGAATCTTCGAGAGCATCGTCTTTATGCCAAATTCTCTAAATGTGAATTTTGGTTGTCAGAAGTGACCTATCTGGGTCATGTAATATCTGGTAAAGGTATTGCTATTAACCCTGAGCGAGTTCAAGCCGTCCTTAATTGGACTCCACCTGAATCGGTCAAGCAAGTTCGGAGTTTTCTGGGCTTAGCGAGCTATTGCCGTCGCTTTGTCGAAAATTTCTCCAAAGTTGCAAAACCTCTAACCGAACTCCTCAAGAAAGATAAAAAGTTCGAGTGGACTCCACAATGTGAGCACAGCTTCCAGGAACTGAAAAGACGCCTGACTTCTGCTCCCGTACTGGTACCGCCAGACTTCTCCAAGGACTTTGTTATCTACTGCGACGCCTCGCGACAAGGACTAGGTTACATTCTCATGCAAGATCGACACGTAATTGCTTACGCTTCACGGCAATTGCACCCACATGAGGAGAATTATCCTACTCATGATCTAGAGCTTGCAGCTGTAGTCTATGCACTTAAAACCTGGCGACATTACCTTCTCGGTAATCGTTGCAAAATATTCACTGATCACCAAAGTCTGAAGTACATCTTCACCCAACCGGATTTGAATCTCAGACAAAGACGTTGGGTTGAGTTGATCACAGATTTCGACTTAGGAATAACTTACACCCCAGGGAAAGCCAACGTCATGGCTGATGCGCTAAGTCGTAAATCTTATTGTAACAACCTGATGTTACAACAAAGTCAATCGCTTCTCCATGAGGAATTTCGGAAGCTTAACCTTCACATTGTTCCTCAAGGTTTTCTTTCCACCTTGGTGGCGAAACCTACCCTTACGGATCAAATCATCAAAGCACAGAAGGTAGATCCGGGAATTTCCCGCATCAAGAGAAACATCAAGAAAGGAGTTGCGAATTGTTTCTCCATTGATGATCAAGGGGTCGTATACTTCGGGAATCGACTAGTGGTTCCCAAGGTGCGAAACCTGAGACGATTGATCCTTAAGGAAGCTCATGAATCTCCTCTCACCATTCATCCCGGTAGTACCAAGATGTATCAGGACCTACGCTAGAGGTTCTGGTGGACTAGGATGAACAGAGAAATTGCTCAGTATATTGCTAATTGCGACGTCTGCCGTCGTGTAAAAGCAGAGCATCAACGGCCTGCTGGCACCCTTCAACCCCTAGCTATTCCTGAATGGAAATGGGATAAAATTGGTATGGATTTCATTACCGGTTTTCCCTGGACCAAGAGAGGGAATAATGCTATCTTCGTCGTGGTCGATCGTCTTTCCAAGGTAGCCCATTTCTTACCTGTTCGTGAGAGTATAACCGCTAGTCAGTTGGCAGACTTATACATCTCCCGAATCGTGTCTCTCCATGGTGTTCCTTTGGAAATTAACTCGGATCGAGGAAGTCTTTTCACCTCTCGATTTTTGGAAAGTTTCCAAAATGCTATGGGAACCCGCCTTTCCTTTAGCACCGCTTTTCACCCTCAATCAAGTGGTCAAGTAGAACGCGTCAACCAGATTCTAGAAGACATGCTTCGAGCCTCTGTTATCTCATTCGGAATGGAGTGGGAGAAATGCCTTCCATTTGCCGAATTTGCTTACAACAACAGCTATCAATCTAGCTTGGGTAAAGCCCCTTTTGAAGTTCTCTATGGACGACGGTGTCGAACACCCCTTAACTGGTCAGAAACAGGGGAAAGACAATTCTTTGGCCCGGATATGATTCAGGAAGCAGAAGAGCAAGTTCGCATCGTTCGTGAAAAGTTGAAAACAGCCCAATCTCGTCAAAAGAGTCAATCTGACCGAAAACATAAGGCTATGACTTTCGAGGTTGACAAGAAGGCTTACCTTCGGGTTACTCCTCTGAAGGGAACCCATCGTTTCGGTATCAAAGGCAAATTGGCTCCCCGCTACATTGGACCTTTTCGTATTCTCGCTAAACGAGGAGAAGTTGCCTACCAGTTGGAACTACCTCCGCATCTCTCCAGAGTCCACGATGTCTTCCACGTTTCTCAACTCAGGCGTTGCTTCTCGGATCCTATCCGTGGAGTGGACCACGAAACGCTTGATCTCCAAGATAATCTCACGTATCGAGAGTACCCCATTCGTATCCTCGATCAGGCCGAGCGTACCACTCGACGTCATAATATCAAGTTTCTCAAAGTTCAATGGTCGCACCATTCTGAGGATGAAGCAACTTGGGAAAGGGAGGATCGTCTTCGACTCGAGTATCCCGCCCTCTCTCCGGAGAAACCCAAATCTCGGGACGAGATTCTTTTGAGTGGGGGTGAGTTGTCACACCCTAGCTAGTTCATGCATTGGAGTGTTGCATCATCTTTATTCTTTCATCAGAAACCTGAAATGGGGATGACAGAACCCCCAGCCCCCTCTGAAACCAACTAGGGTTTACTAAAAACCTTTTTCAATGAACCTGAAATGCCTTCTAAAATGCCCATCATTTTTGTCTTGGTCCAGAACCTCTGCCAAAAGTGATGCACATTTTCCTAGGTCATCTTAGGGTCTTTGAATTAAATCATAGATATTTGAATTTGGGCATTTAAAATTATATAAAATATTCAGATGCTCAAATATCTCCAAACTAAAATGTTTCATGTTGGAAATAATCCAACTATGGGCCAGGAGTAGTTTGGTGATTGTAGGAGTTGCCTAAGTATTTTTAATAATTCAACAAAGTTGCAGAAGTATTAAAAAAACAGAAAACAGGAAGTAACAGGAAAACTTACCTGGGGCCCAGCACTCGGCCACCTGCCGGCCCAGCCCAGCGCCGCGCCACCGAGCTGCTTGCCGGCCAGGCAGGCAGGCAGGTGCTCGACGGCGAGCACCGCATGGGTGCCACGCACCTGCTCGCCGCCTCGCCGCTCCACTCGCCGGCTAACGTCGTGGATCACTCCCCCTCTCTCCCCCGAACCCCCCAGACACCCCCTCTCCTCTCCAGCTCCTCCCCCTCGCGCTCCCCAGCCATGGCCGACGCCACCGCCGCCGTGCCTACGTCGTAGCCGCGCTCCCCGCCGCCCGTGCGTCTTCTCGTCGTGTCCAGGAGCTCCGCCGCCGTCCACTTCATCGAGCTAGCCGAGCCCCGTGTGCTCGTGCGGCCCGAGTCCACCGCACCGACCTCGCCCAAGTCCGTCGTCGCCGGAGATCCCCTTCAAAGCCGTCGCCACCTCAGCTCATCCCCGACCCCGCCGGTGGCTTCTACGGGTGCGCTGTGAGCCTAGCTACCCCTCCTACCCTCCCTCTCTCGTTCCCGAGCCGTGTAGCCACCGCACGAAGACCACCCGCACGCACCGCCGCGGATCTCGTCGCTGACGTGCTCCCGGTCACCCTCCGGCCACAAACTGGTGTCCATCATGCTCACCGCGTCACGTAGCACCTAACCAGCTACTCCCCGCACCTCACTGACCCCTCTAGATAAAGTTCGCCCTCGGCCGAACTCCGGTGGCCACCAAAGTCGTCGCCGGCACCAACTCCGGCCACCCCGACCCCAACGGACTCCACCAAGAGCTGCGGCTCCTCCTCAGCTCCACTCCGATGGCCTTCGCGACTCGTTTGGTTGCCGGAACGGCAAAAACCACTTCCGCCGCCACGTCGGGCTCGCCGGCGGCTAAACACCGGTGCAGCCGACCTGGGTTTGACCACGGGTGGGCCCTGGTTGACTCTCCTGAGTCAATGACAGGTGGGGCCCAGCCCTGTTAACTATTTAGGATTAGTTTAAATTAATTTTAGTTTAACTAATCACACTGACACGCGGGACCCACTGTCAGGTTTGACGCGGACCGTGTCCCGTTGACCTGCTGATGTCACACTGACGTCAGGCTGACGCAGTAATTGATTTTCTGGATTTAATCTAATATAGGAAATTCCAGAATATAGTTTAAACTTCAAAATTCATAACTTTTAATCTGTAACTCCAAATCAGACAAGTTATATATGAAAAATGATCAGAAAAATTCAATCTATCCATCTGTACTACTTTCATGCATGATTAAACAAGTTAACTTGATGTTTAATGCAGAACAAGGTAAAACACTTTAAAGGGCCATGTATGAGTTTGAAATTTGAATCTTTGGTTCAAATTGGTTCAAACCCTTCTGGTCTTAGTTGCATTAGCCCAACACACTCATATTGCCATGTTTCATGCATGCATCATATTGTCGCACATTGTTTGGTGATGGTTGTGTATCGGTGTTCTTTGCGGCAGGTTCTGCCCCCGAGGAGTACCGTGATTACCCTAACGAAGAACCATATCAGTGCATCGAACCATCAGGCAAGCAACCAACCATTTGATCATATCGATACAATCCCATGTTCTCGCTCCTGCTCTTTTTACTGCATTAAGACAACGCGTTTCAAACTGCTGTGTGCTACGGTAGTTGAACCCACTTCCTCTGCATGACCTGTCATTGCCACAGTAACTAGATGAAACCCACTAGCATGTGTAGGAGTTGATTGAGCCATATGTATGTGTTGTTCCTACCTTGCTATGCCTGCTATGCTTAGAGTCGTGTCAGGTCTGGTTCATCTGGGTGATGGGCTAGAGTGAAATGATCATGTCGGTAATGAGAGTGGTGTGGTGAACACGATTTGGTAAAGGTATGGATGAGAGGCCATGTAGGAGTACATGGTGGGTTGTTTCATTGAAGCCGACCTTAAGCACTGAGATCTGTATGTGTGATTTAAGAATCAGCTACTACCATGCATTGGGCCCGAAACCAATGGACCCTCTCGGCTTCTTATTCACCCTAGTTCTCCGACCAGGAGTTGCAAGTAGTTTCTGGTGTTTGTAGCCTACTGGAGGCCGTGGACAGCGCTGACCGTAGGGGTGGGCTGTGATGCGGTAGGTACGTGGCCGGGAATACCGGGCACCCGTTAGGTGTCACGGACCCCTGTACACATCGTTCGGGGCCGTATGGGAAACCTCGGCCGGACTCCCTGCGGATGGAACCTGGATAGGCGATAAACCTGGATTGGAGACTTAGGTGATTAGGTAGGTCGTGGCCGACACCCACGTTGGGCTTCCGCTTGAAGGTTGCCGAGTACATGTCGTGTAAACGACGGTAAGTGGTGAGAGCGTGTATGAAGAAGTACACCCCTGCAGGGTTATCATGATCTATTCGAATAGCCGCGTCCGCGGTAAAGGACTACTTGGTTGCCTATACAGTTCATAGACAAGTAAATGGAAACTACTAAAAGCCTCAAGATAAGTGTGAGTGCCGAGGATGGCTCTTCCGTAGGAAGACGGAGGTGGATCCTCGGTAGTGTATTGAAGTGGTGAGTAGTGGACTCGTGTGCGCAAAACCGTTTCAAGTTGGAGTCTCGTAGGATAGCCTAGCCAAGAGTCAAAGCTGGCTTGCTACAACAACTCCACCAACCCTTCTTGATAATGTGCATGTATGTAGGATCTGATGTAAGTCTTGCTGAGTACCTTTGTACTCATGTTGCTATAATTTACATTTTTACAGAAGACGCTTCAACCCCTTCTGATGGGTTCTTCGTAGACGTTGACATCAATGAGTAGGCTAAGGCCCAGGTGGTGATCCTGAGCTTGTGAAGGACCACGTAGTATAGCTAGGCTTCCCAAGCCTCTTTTATTTTACTAGTTGTCTGTACTCAGACAAGTTACTTCCGCTGCTGGTTTGTATGACTGTATGACTTGATTGCTGGGTCGTGTGACCCGTACCTATGTGTATGTTATGTATGGCTCTCTGAGCCTTAAATAAAGTACTTGTGTCGTAGAGTCACGTTGTGATGCCTTGTTGTATTTGCACATATCGAGCATATTGTGTGTACGATTGAAATGCTTGGTATGTGTGGGATCTGACTATCTAGTTGTTTATCTTTAGTAGCCTCTCTTACCGGGAAATGTCTCCTAGTGTCTCCACTGAGCCATGGTAGCTTGCTACTGCTCCGGAACACTTAGGCTGGCCGGCATGTGTCCTTCTTCGTTCCTGTGTCTGTCCCTTCGGGGAAATGTCACGCATTGAGTACCAGAGGCCTGTTAGCCCGCTACAGCCTGGTTTACCGGAGTCCTGCTAGCCCAGTGCTACAGCCCGGACCCACTTGCTGATGACCGACACGTTCGATGCTGGGTCATGGATACCTGTCCCTGTAAGTCTGTGCCACTTTGGGTTTACGACTAGCCATGTCAGCCCGGGCTCCTTATCATATGGGTGCTAGCGACACTATCATATACGTGTGCCAAAAGGCGCAAACGGTCACGGGCAAAGGTAAGACAACACCCGTGGGAATACCGTGCGTGAGGCCGCAAAGTGATATGAGGTGTTACATGCTAGACCTATGTGGCATCGAGTCGGGGTCCTGGCAATAATGGTTATTCTGTTTATTTGAATAATACCTTCAATGGTCTTGCACCTAAAATGAATGGTTTATTGAATCTCGATCATAGTGATACACATGTTCATGCCAAAAGATATAAGATAGTAATGATAGTACCACGTACCTGTGTACCCGCCATTTGAGTCATGTTGGTATAAAACGCATGAAGAAGCTCCATGTTGATGGATCTTTGGACTCACTCGTTTTTGAAAAGATTGAGACATGCAAACCATGTCTATTGGTAGATATGCATGAAGAAACTCCATGCAGATGGATCGTTTGGACTCACTTGATTTTAAATCACTTGAGACATGAAAATCATACCACATGGGCAAGATGACTGAAAGGCCTCGTTTTCAGTAAGATGGAACAAGAAAGCAACTTGTTGGAAGTAATACATTTTGATGTGTGCAGTCCAATGAGTGCTGAGGCACGCAGTGGATATCGTTATGTTCTTATTTCACAGTTGATCTGAGTAGATGCTGAGTATATTTACTTGATGAAACACAAGTCTGAATTAGTGAAAGGTTTAAGTAATTTCAGAGTGAAGTTAAAGATCATCGTGACAAGATGATAAAATGTCTATGATATGATCATAGAGATGAATATCTAAGTTACGATTTTGGCACACAATTAAGACATTGTGGAAATTGTTCCACAACTAATACCGCCTGGACCACCATAGTGTGATGGTGTGTCCGAACATCACAACTGCACCCTATTGGATATGGTACATACCATGTTGTCTCTTATCGAATTACCACTATCGTTTATGGGTTAGGCATTAGAGACAACCGCACTCACTTTAAATAGGGCACCACACAATTCCGTTGGGAAGACACTGTATGAACTATGGTTTAGAGAAACCTAAGCTGCCGTTTCTTAAAAGTTTGGGGCTGCGATGCTTATGTGAAAAAGTTTCAGGCTGATAAGCTCGAACCCAAAGCGGATAAATGCATCTTCATAGAATACCCAAAAATAGTTGGGTATACCTCCTATTTCAGATCCGGAAGCAAAAGTGATTGTTTCTAGAAACGGGTCCTTTCTTGAGGAAAAGTTTCTCTCGAAAGAATTGAGTGGGAGGATGGTGGAGACTTGATGAGGTTATTGAACCGTCACTTCAACTAGTGTGTAGCAGGGCACAGGAAGTTGTTCCTGTGGCACCTAAACCAATTGAAGTGGAAGCTTATGATAGTGATCATGAAACTTCATATCAAGTCACTACCAAACCTCATAGGTCGACAAGGATGCATACTACTTCAGAGTGGTACGTAATCCTGTCTTGGAAGTCATGTTGCTAGACAACAATGAACCTACGAGCTATGGAGAAGTGATGGTGGGCCCAGATTCCGAAGAATGGCTCGAGGCCATAAAATCCGAGAGAGGATCCATGTATAAAAGAAAGTATAGACTTTGAAAGAACCACTTGATGGTCGTAAGGCTATTGGGTGCAGATGGATTTTAAAAGGAAGACAGACAATGATGGTAAGTGTCACCATTAAGAAAGCTCGACTTGTCGTTAAGATGTTTCCCGACAAGTTCAAGGAGTTGACTACGATGAGACTTTCTCACTCGTAGCGATGCTAAGAGTCTATTGGAATTATGTTAGCAGTTACTGCATTATTTATGAAATCTTGCAGATAGGATGTAAAAAGTATTGTTTCCTCGACATTTTTCTTGAGGAAAGGTTGTATGTGATACAACCAGAAGGTTTTATCAATCCTGAAAGATGCTGACAAGTATGCAAAGCTCCAACAATCCTTCTAAGGACTGGAGTAAGCATCTTGGAGTTGGAATGTATGCTTTGATGAGATGATCAAAGATTTTGGGTTTATACAAAGTTTATGATAAACTTGTATTTCCAAAGAAGTGAGTGGGAGCACTATAGAATTTTTGATGAGTATATGTTGTTAACATATGTTGATCAGAAATGATGTAGAATTTCTGGAAAGCATGCAGGGTTATTTGAAAAGTGTTTTTCAATGGAAAATATGGATTAAGCTACTTGAACATTGAGCATCAAGATCTATAAGGATAGATCAAAAACACTTAATAGTACTTTCAAATGAATACATACCGTGACAAGATTTCGAAGGAGTTCAAAATAGATCAGCAAAGAAGGAGTTCTTAGCTGTGTTACAAGGTGTGAATATTGAGTAAGACTCAAGACCTGACCAGAGCAGAAGAGACGAAGGTCGTCCCCTATGCTTTAGACCTAGGCTCTACAGTATGCTATGTTGTGTACTGCATCTGAAGTGTGCCTTTCCATGAGTCAGTCAAGGGGTACAAAAGTGATCCAGGAATGGATTACACGACAGCGGTCGAACTTATCCTTAGTAATTAGTGGACTAAGGAATTTTCTCAATTATGGAGGTGGTAAAAGAGTTCGTCCTTAAGGGTTACGTCGATGCAAACTTTGACACTAATCCGGATGACTCTGAGTAGTAAACCGGATTCGTATAGTAGAACGGTTATTTGGAATAGCTCCAAGTAGCGCATGGTAGCTGCATCTACAAGATGACATAGAGATTTGTAAAGCACACATGGATCTGAAAGGTTCAAACTCATTGACTAGTAAACCTCTCTCACAAGCAAGATATGAACAAACCCCATGGGTGTTGGATTCATTGCAATCACATAGTCATGTGAACTAGATTATTGACTCTAGTGCAAGTGGGAGACTGTTGGAAATATGCCCTAGAGGCAATAATAAAATGGTTATTATTGTATTTCCTTGTTCATGATAATTGTCTAATGTTCATGCTATAATTGTATTAACCAGAAACCGTAATACATGTGTGAATACATAGACCACAACATGTCCCTAGTAAGCCTCTAGTTGACTAGCTCGTTGATCAATAGATGGTCATGGTTTCCTGACCATGGACATTGGATGTCATTGATAACGGGATCACATCATTAGGAGAATGATGTGAAGGACAAGACCCAATCCTAAGCCTAGCACAAGATCGTATAGTTCGTCTACTAAAGCTTTTCTAATGTCAAGTACCATTTCCTTAGACCATGAGATTGTGCAACTCCCGGATACCGTAGGAATGCTTTGGGTGTACCAAACACCACAACATAACTGGGTGGCTATAAAGGTGCACTACGGGTATCTCCGAAAGTGTCTGTTGGGTTGGCACGAATCGAGACTGGGATTTGTCACTCCGTGTAAACGGAGAGGTATCCACTACTAGGAAAAGGGCTACTAATGGCGCACTAGTTTTGCCTACTAATAGCGCATCACTGGTGCGCCATTAGTATCACGCCACTAGTATTTTTTACTAATGGCGCACCACTGGTGCGCCATTAGTATAGGCCATGGTGCGCCATTAGTATAGGCCACTGGTGCGCCATTAGTATAGGACACTGGTGCGCCATTAGTATTTTTGAATTTTGAAGGCCGGAAAATAGTAGTGGCGCACCGTCTAACCCCCACCATGCGCCATTGCTATTTTTGAATTTTGAATTTGGATCTGGATCATGATTTTTTGCCCATTTTTTGCTCATTTTTTGGCACGATATTATTTCAAATTTTGTTCCTGTTTTTGGATCTTGTACGTTCTTTTGCCATGTTCTTTTGCCAGAGAGGAGTTCACCGGAGAGGAGGAGGAGGAGGTCACCAGAGAGGCGCTCGCCTACATCGCCGGAGAGGAGGAGGAGGAGTTCGCCGGAGAGGAGGAGGAGGAGGTCGCCGGAGAGGAGTTCACCGGAGCATCGGAGAGGAGGAAGGAGAAACCATGAGGGGATGGGAGGAGAGGAG
>NC_041392.1:50321874-50338574 GCF_002162155.2 Triticum dicoccoides
GGAGGAGCTCACCAGAGAGGAGGGAGGAGAAACCGTGAGGGGAGGGGAGGGGAGGAGAGGAGGGAGGAGGAGGTCACCGGAGAGGAGGAGGAGGAGGTCGCCGGAGAGGAGGAGGGTAGTATGGTGGAGGAGAGAAGGGAAGATAGAGTGGAGGAGAGGAGGAGATGGAGTGGAGGAGAGGTGGAGTGAAGGAGAAGAATGAAGAGGTAAGGAGGAGAGGACCACGCCTAGCCATATATATGGCATAGTAATGGCGCACCGCGGGCAGGTGCGCCATTACTAATTTTTTTTATTTTTTTTTATTTTGAATTTTGAAGGCGGGAAGATACTAATGGCGCACCATGGGCAGGTGCACCATTAGTAATTTTTTTGACTTATTTTGAATTTTGAAGGCGGGAAGATAGTAATGGCGCACCATGGGTAGGTGCGCCATTAGTAAGTTTGAATTTTTTTGAATTTTTTTGCCTCTCCAGATCTTAAAAGCCCCGTATCTTTTTTCTATTAGGTTTTTGAGGATTTTGAAAATCTTTAACAAGGTTCCCCCGATAAATTCGGATGTAACTTTTCGAGTAGATGATTTTTCATATAATTTTTTTTCATCCGAGTTCGTACGCAAAAGTTATGCCCATTTTACAAATTCTCGAGAGATTTCGCAAATAAAGTCGAAATTCATATTTGTAAATTTTCACAACAACTAGACCACATACACTAGTAGAAAAAGGGCCTTTAGTCCCGGTTCATAAGGGGCCTTTATTTCCGGTTCTGGAACCGGGACTAAAGGGTCGGTACTAAAGCCTCCCCCTTTAGTCCCGGTTCTATCTGGAACCGGGACTAAAGGCCCTCCACGTGGCCGCTGCCTGGAGGTCCACCTTTAGTCCCGGTTGGTAACACCAACTGGTACTGAAGGAAATTTTATAATATTTTTGGAAAAAATTTGAAATTTTTTTGAATTTTTTTTGAATTTCAAATTTCTGAATTATTTTAACCTCTAATCTCTAATCACCCCTCATCACTGCTCAATTTAACCTTTAATCTCTAATCACCCCTCATCATTCCAAATCATCTAATTTCCCGAACGGTCACCCATCCTCTCACTACTCCAGCCTGAGCACGCTTAACTTCCGGGTTCTATTCTCCCTCGTTTCCAAGTCTGCACTTGTTGTTTTCCTGACAATAGTAAGATGTCAATCCTATTAACCCTCAGGAATTTAGCTTGAGCATGAAGTCACACATTTCACTGTTTGAGTTTGAAACTATTGTTCTAAAAATCAATAATTATTTAGTAACACTAATATTTCTTGAATAAGTAGTTTGACCACAGTTTGACCATAGTTGACCAAAATTCAAAAAAACTGAAATAATTATTTAGTAACACTAATATTCTTGAATAATTATTTAGTAACACTAATACTTCTTGAATAAGTAGTTTGACCATAGTTTGACCAGATTTAACAAAAATTCAAAAAAAACTAAAATTTGAGCATAACTTTTTTTCCTTTTAGAATTTGAGGATTTTAAAAATTTGAGGATACTTTTTTTCCTTTTGTTCCGAAATTTTTGATATATTATACGTTTTTTTCCGACATCGTATGCAAAAGTTGTAGCCGTTTTACATTTTCCCAACATTTTTTGCAAAACATGTCCAAATTTACGTTTTTAAATTTTCCTAACTAGTAGATGTAGTAATATAACTACCTCTCGAAGGATTTTATTTTTTGAAGTTTTTATCATTTTATTTTGATTTTTTCAAAACAAAAAGGCGATCCACCAGGGGGGGGGGTAGAGTTTGAAAATGGGACCTTTAGTCCCGGTTTGAGACACAAAACCGGGACTAAAGGGCATCACACCCTTTAGTCCCGGTTCGTGTCTCAAACCGGGACTAAAGGTCTAATCTTTAGTCCCGGTTTGGGACACAAACCGGGACTAAAGGGCATCGCACCCTTTAGTCTCGGTTCTTGTCTCAAACCGGGACTAAAGGGCTCAGGTGAACCGGGATTAAAGCCTTAGCCGCACGAACCAGGACCAATGCTCACATTAGTCCCGGTTCGTGACTGAACCGGGACTAATGTGAATATTGCCTCGTGACCAAAGCCCTATTTTCTACTAGTGATATGACAATGGAAACTTATTTTCTTTTATTTTTGACATTTCCATCATGTTTTTTATTTTTTTAAACCGAAAAGGCGGTCCAAGAGGGGGGGGGTGCATTCGGTGGAAGTGGTGGCCAAGTTACTAATGGTGCACCGTGGCATGGTGCGCCATTACTAGTTCAACTAGTAATGGCGCACCACTCCCATGGTGCGCCATTAGTAGTTTTGAAAAAAATTAATTTTTTTTACTAATGGCGCACCGTGGATGTGGTGCGCCATTAGTATTTGGACACTAATGGCGCACCAACACATGGTGCGCCATTAGTATATAGTAATGGTGCACCACATGTCTATTGCGCCATTAGTGTTAATTCCATCTATAGCCCTTTTCCTAGTAGTGATCTCTGGGCCCACTGACCAAGAAGTTGATCACAGGATGATGTGTTATGGAACGAGTAAAGAGACTTGCCGGTAACGAGAGTGAACAAGGTATCGGGATACCGACGATCGAATCTCGGGCAAGTACTATACCGGTAGACAAAGGGAATTGTATACGGGATGGATTGAATCCATGACATCGTGGTTCATTCGATGAGTTCATCGTGGAACATGTGGGAGCCAACATGGGTATCCAGATCTTGCTGTTGGTTATTGACCAGAGAGATGTCTCGGTCATGTCTGCATGATTCTCGAGCCCGTAGGGTCTACACACTTAAGGTTCGATGATGCTAGGGTTATAGGGAAGGTATGTACGCGGTTACCGAATGTTGTTCGGAGTCCCAGATGAGATCTCGGACGTCACGAGGAGTTCCGGAATGGTCCGGAGGTGATGATTGATATATTGGACGAAGGGTTTTGGAGTCTGGAAGTGTTCCGGAGGTACCGGTTAATGACCAGCATGACCGAAAGGTGTTTCGGGAGCCCCGGCAAGTGTTGGGGAGCTTCATGGGCCAAGGGAAGGGGGAAAACCAGCCCACTAAGGGGCTGTGCGCCCCCCTCACCTATTCCCATGTGACCAGGGGGTTTGGGGCGCCCCATCTAGGGTTCCCACCTCCTGGCTTGGGGGCCAAGTCACCCAAGGGGAGATCCCATCTGCCTGGCCGCCGCCCCCTAGGGGAAACCCTAGAGCGCCTCCCCTTGCCCTTGCCCCTATATATAGTGGAGGTTTTGGGGCTGCACAACACACGAGTCTCTCTCTCCCAAGGCGCAGCCCTATACCTCTCTTTCTCCTCGTCTCTCGTAGTGCTTGGCGAAGCCCTGCTGGAGTACCGCGCTCCTCCACCACCACCACGCTGTCGTGCTGCTGCTGGACGGAGTCTTCCCCAACCTCTCCCTCTCTCCTTGCTGGATCAAGGCATGGGAGACGTCACCGGGCTGCACGTGTGTTGAACGCGGAGGCGCCGTTCTTCGGCGCTTAGATCAGAATCGACCGTGATCTGAATCGCTACGAGTACGACTACCTCATCCGTGTTCTAGTAACGCTTCCGCTTAGCGATCTACAAGGGTGTGTAGATGCACTCTCCTTCCCCTCGTTGCTAGATTACTCCATAGATTGATCTTGGTGATGCGTAGAAAATTTTAAATTTCTGCTACAATCCCCAACATACTTGTCTAATTTTCTTACTATTTTATTGCTTGTTATTATATAGTGCGATGGTTTTGGTATCTATTCATGTGATGATGATGTATGTACTTTGGTTTTAACGTGATGATGAACTTCTATTAATTTGGTCACTTAATTATCTATTCATGATGTTCTATAATGGTTTTTGACACACTTAATTATATATAATGCACGCAGATGAACCGGCAATGGATGTACGGTGACAGACACACCTCCGAGTACATTAAGGGCGTGCATGATTTTCTCGAAGTGGCTGAGGCAAACAAGCAGAATGGTTTTATGTGTTGTCCATGGCCTAAATGTGGGAATACGGAGTCTTACTCTAACCGGAAAATCCTTCACACCCACCTGCTTTACAAGGGTTTCATGCCACACTATAATGTTTGGACAAGGCACGGAGAAATAGGTGTTATGATGGTAGACGGCGAAGAAGAAGAGGACGATGACAACTATGTGCCCCCTGAATATGGTGATGCTGCAACGGGGGAAGCTGCTGAAGATCAAGAGGAACCAGCCGATGTGCCCAATGATGCTGCAACGGGGGAAGCTGCTGAAGATCAAGAGGAACTAGACGATGCGCCCGATGATGATGATCTCCGCCGGGTCATTGTCGATGCAAGGATGCAATGCGGAAGTCAAAAGGAGAAGCTGAAGTTCGATCGCATGTTAGAGGATCACAAAAAAGGGTTGTACCCCAATTGCGAAGATGGCAACACAAAGCTCGGTACCGTACTGGAATTGCTGCAGTGGAAGGCAGAGAATGTTGTGCCTGATAAAGGATTTGAGAAGCTATTGAAAATATTGAAGAAGAAGCTTCCAAAGGATAATGAATTGCCCGACAGTACATACGCAGCAAAGAAGGTCGTATGCCCTCTAGGATTGGAGGTGCAGAAGATACATGCATGCCCTAATGACCGCATCCTCTACCGCGGTGCGTACAAGGATCTGAATGAATGCCCCGTATGCGGTGCATTACGGTATAAGATCAGACGAGATGACCCTGGTGATGTTGACGGCGAGCCCCCCAGGAAGAGGGTTCCTGCGAAGGTGATCTGGTATGCTCCTAAGAAATGAAGAGCATGCCAAGTTGATGCGATGGCACAGTGAGGACCGTAAGAAAGACGGGAAGTTGAGAGCACCCGCTGACGGGTTGCAGTGGAGAAAAATCGAGAGAAAGTACTGGCCTGAGTTTGCAAGTGACTCAAGAAACGTATGGTTTGTTTTAAGCGCGGATGGCATTAAGGAGCAGAGCAGCAATCACAGCACCTGGCCCGTGACTCTATGTATGTATAACCTTCCTCCTTGGATGTGCATGAAGCGGAAGTTCATTATGATGCCAGTTCTCATCCAAGGCCCTAAGTAACCCGGCAGCGACATTGATGTGTACATAAGGCCATTAGTTGAAGAACTTTTACAGCTGTGGAATGGAAACGGTGTACGTACGTGGGATGAGCACAAACAGGAGGAATTTGACCTGCACGTGTTGCTGTTTGTAATCATCAACGATTGGCCTGCTCTCAGTAACCTTTCAGGACAGACAAACAAGGGATACCACGCATGCATGCACTGTTTAGATGAAACTGAAAGTATATACCTGGAAAAATGCAGGAAGAATGTGTACCTGGGCCATCGTCAATTTCTTCCGACCAACCATCAATGTCGAAAGAAAGGCAAGCATTTCAAAGGAGAGGCAGATCACCGGAAGAAGCCCGCCATGTGTATGGGTGATCACGTACTTGCTATGGTCAATGATTTACACATAATCTTTGGAAAGGGTCCTGGCGGACTAGCTGTTCCGAATGACGCTGAGGGACACACACCCATGTGGAAGAAGAAATCTATATTTTGGGACCTACCCTACTGGAAAGACCTAGAGGTCCGCTCTTTAGTCGATGTGATGCACGTTGTCGGTGTCAAAACCGGCGGATCTCGGGTTGGGGGTCCCGAACTGTGCGTCTAGGCCGGATGGTAACAGGAGGCAAGGGACATGAAGTTTTACCCAGGTTCGGGCCCTCTCGATGGAGGTAAAACCCTACGTCCTGCTTGATTAATATTGATGATATGGGTAGTACAAGAGTAGATCTACCACGAGATCAGAGAGGCTAAACCCTAGAAGCTATCCTATGGTATGATTGTTGTTGTCTATGTTGTCCTACGGACTAAAACCCTCCGGTTTATATAGACACTGGAGAGGGTTAGGGTTACACAAAGGCGGTTACAATGGTAGGAGATCTGCATATCCATATCGCCAAGCTTGCCTTCCACGCCAAGGAAAGTCCCTTCCGGACACAGGACGAAGTCTTCAATCTTCTATCTTCATAGTCAAGGAGTCCGGCTGAAGGTCTAGTCCGGCCATCCGGACACCCCCTAATCCAGGACTCCCTCAGTAGCCCCTGAACCAGGCTTCAATGACGACGAGTCCGGCGCGTAGATTTTCTTCGACATTGCAAGGCGGGTTCCTCCTCCAAGTACTTCATAGAAGATTTTGAACACAAACATAGTGTCCGGCTGTGCAAAATAAGTTTCCATATATTGCCATAGAGAGAATAATATTTACACAAATCTAATCTGCCGACGTATTCCATAGTGTGATACACCACGGCCAAGCCTTTATCCGAGTCATTTTATTATCCTACCTCAGCGCGTCATGCGAGGCGGTTTCCTTGGCACGTCTTGTTAAAGTAGAGATCGTGTCCCCTTATTCCGGGATTCTCATCAATACGGGTGTGGGTAACCCAACCGCTTCTAGGACTCCTAGATTATAGGCAAGTCCAAACGGATACGGAGAGGACGCTTGATATTCACCCTCTTTATAAAGGGGACAAGGCTTTTATTTTTCCCTCCCGTGCTCAACCGAATCCTTCCCCCACCTCAAGCTCAAACGCCCGAAGTTCAGGTCAGGTGTTCCGAACCTTCGGTCATGTCCGGATCTAGCCTTCAAGGCCGATGGATGCCTTCCTCTGTCACGGAAGAAGACATCAAAAAGTTGAGGCAGGCCAGATATCTGACCGCCGAGATTTTGCATCGGCTGCCTCCCCGAGGGCAGGCCGTCCCCACCCCTGAACCCAACGAGAACGTCGTGTTCATCTCCCACTTCCTCTGAGGTCTAGGCCTTGCTCTAGATCCTTTCGTCAGGGGTTTGATGTTTTATTACGGGCTAGACTTCCATGATCTATCTCCGGGCTCCTTTCTTCATATCACGACATTTACTGTTGTGTGCGAGGCCTTCCTCCGGGTTACCCCTCACTTTGGCCTATGGCTCAAGACCTTTGAAGTAAAGGCGAAGATGATCGAGGGGCAACATGCAGCTTGTGGAGGTGCCTCAATACGCAAGATGACGGGAGCTCCGTGGCCCAAAGGTTCCATCCCAGAGGTGTCTGAATTGTGGCAACATGAGTGGTTCTACATCACGGATCCTAGAAGTGCCAAGTGGGCGGCCGCCCCTATTTTTCGCTCGGGCCCTCCACCAAAACTGATGTCATGGATCAACAGAGGTCTGAGTTGGGGTCCTGGCAAGGACGTGCCTATACTGCAAAGCCGCATTCGAGATCTCTTCAAGGAGATTTCAGTTTGGTTGCCGTAATACAAGTTATGCTGGTTCGTCAAGTCCAGCCTTGCAAATGCCGGCCTTTTCGCCTGTGGGAGTTCAATCCCGAGGGACCGCGTGTCATTCAAAATTTTCTCGGCCTGACGCATGAGGAGATGTACAAGTCATTCTTCGGACCTTAGGTGGAGTGTCCGGAAATCACCGAGGACGTGGGCCTGAGTAGTAACCGTGCCGCCGAACAGGTAAGGCATCTTTCGGCCGAACATACTACCTCTCCTTTGTTACGAAGTTATTTCTGAGAGTTTGCTTTTTGACCAGGACTGGCTAACAAAGGCGAAGTTGATTCGGTGTTCGGCCCCCCTCCCTGAGGTTTGGAAAATCCGGTATTGGAAAAGATGCTCCAGACTGCACCTTGCCCGGAGCCCTTGAAGGAAGATACTGTGGAGGATAATACGGGCGGACACGGGTCCCCAACGCTTCCCATTCTAACCAAGGGAGTGAGCGTCTCCATGAAAGAAGACGACCAGAAGAGGAAAAGGACTGCGCCCGGGGATTCGGAAGCCGAAGCTTCCAAACGGGAGAAGAAGTCTTCCACAGAGGGTCCTACCTTGGGGGGCGCTGTTGCCGCACAAAGTCCGCGGGGGGATGAATTCTCCCACGAGTCGTAAGTGACCCAAAATACTTTAATAGTACATATATGCCATCTTTTTCTTCTGAGAAAATAACCACCGCATATATCTTTGCAGTTCGGGCCTTAACCCCTATCAAATGCGCTCTTCTTGGGGGGATCTTCTTCCAGAGATGATGGAGAGTGAAACGCCTCCTCTGGACTCCTCCGCTCCGGAAGCGGGCGACCCAGAAGTGTCGTCGCGGAGGTCCTCTCCGAGTCCGGTGAGGCTAGAAGATAATCCCATTGATCCCCGAAGCTCCCAGTGTCCAGCTCCTAAAGGGAGCAGACAAAAGAGTCCGTCATCGTCTAGTGTGCGATCGGATGTTCTGAGGGAGTTGGTGGGGCGAGCGGCCATCTCAGATGAACACCGTGTGCTGATGAATACGGTGATGGAGAGGATATCGTCCGCCGAAAGCGGATTGCATGAAGCTTTTATGAGTCTTTTGACAGGCTTTGAGGTACGTAAAAGATAGTCCTGCACATGCTAGGTGTGCCCTATGTAGATAGTAGCCCCTGAGACTCTAGTTGTCGTTGGAAATGATGACGAACAGAGGATCATATTCCCAGGTAATAACCATACTGCCTTTATGTGCAGGTGATGGAAGCTCCGGTGGCTAGCCGGACTAGCGAGTTTGCCCATTTAGAATGGCAGTTGGATGTGGTAGACGCCGACATCGAGCTTGTTAACAAAAGGCTTGACGAGGCACAGGGTATGTGTCATTATCTGGTAAACGCGACATAGGAAGAGCAGCATGATGCCAGTATCTTTAACATGTTGTGACTGCAGATGGAGCTGCCACTGTTGAAGCCTTGCGGGTGGAACTTGCCCGAGCCAAGGAACAAGCGAGGTTGGGTAATGCGGCTGCTTTGAAGGCGGCCGAAGAGTTGCAAGCCGAGAAGGCCGCGCATGGCAAGAGCCGAGACAAGATGGCCAAGATGGCCATAGAATTAAAAGCCGCCGCCGACCATTGCCAGGTTCTCGAAAAGGAAAACCAAGCGAAGGCATCGAGCCTTTAGAAGGCTGCTGTGACGAGAAAGGACCTCCGCTCTACTATGAGGGCAAAGAAGGAGGAGCTGTGGGAAGCCAGGGATATTGCAGCTGGGAAATCCTTTATGTTGCAGAGGAAGTTCGGAGATCCACGGTATGCCCCTCTGGATCGTCTGTGGAGTTCGGAGGATTTATATATGGATTTGGCGGCGAGCACTGCCGATGCGGCCAAGTATTTCCAGGCTCAGACGGACCGCTTTCATTGACTGACCAATTAGCCGAATGGGCCGAACTAAATATGTTGTCCGGACTCGCCATGAGGTCTGTTGTGGATCAGCTATGGCCGGAAAGGTGAAAACCGAACAGCTATTTCAGCTTGGTGCAACAGTTCCTTGACGTGGTGCCACGCATTAATGCGATGAAGAGGTCGACGTGCATAGAGGGTGCACGGATGGCCTTTGCCCATGTTAAGGCATACTGGGCGGAGATGGATGCTACCAATGTTGCAGCGCGGGATTCGGCTATAGGTCGAAAGGCTGTGAGCACTACTTTGAAGAAGTTCTTGAGGGTGCCCGTTTGATAGAGATCAAGTGCTCAAAAAATATTATGTTTGAGTGATATGTAATCTCATTTTAAGTGAAATGCTTTTATAAATTTTTATAAGGCTATTTTTATACTTTTTCCTGAAAGTAATATGATGCCTCCTGGGCGGCCGTTTATGTATACATGTGTATAACCTGAAAGATTACAGTCGTCGGCTTCAACCCCCATGCATATAATGCGGAGGTGCTGGCAAAAACACGCGTTCACACTTAACCCAACGTCTTGGTCCTATTAAGGAGGTGATAGCTGAGCGAGCGAGGCAACCGGACTATAATGCTTTAGCACTTTCACTTAGCCATAGGAGTTTGACAGTGGGGCTACTAGATAGCCCCTGGTGGTTCCGCACTCTCCCGATTCCGGGGTGCGTACATGCCTGGCCGGAAAACAGCCCTTCGTTAAGGCGGAGGAATTCTAACATTCCCACTGGTCATCGAGTGGTTGACCAGTCTCACACTATATCATGACAGTCAGTTTTCGGCTTTCTCTACTGAGGTGCTTGTCCGGACGAACCAGGGCACCATCGCAGTAGTTCTCCTGGTGCTACCTTAGCCGGTAAAGCGGAACGTAAGGCACCAAAACACAGGAGCCGGGCAAACCCAACATTTGATCAAAGACAATGATTCGCAGCTGATGCATATAGGGCCAAACTCGCGACGCCGAACACTCCCTAAGGTATTCGGTCTTTGTGGTATAAACCGAGCCTAAATAATGGCCTTTGTAAGAAGCCCCTTGTGTCCAGGTACGTGCATTGTTCTGGCGTGGCCACATGCCAAGACGTCAGCATCCTTCTCAACAGTGGATATGTATCAACAAGAGACAGTAAAAAAGGTTTACGCAGGGTCTTAATCTAAAAAGAATCCTTGGAGCGGGTCCCTGCTGCATGTCTCCGCCTGTGTCTCCGTTGTGCTGTATCCTGGACGGGTGTAGCACGATGATCGTTCGTTTGCGCATGTTGAGCCCCTTGTATTGACAAATAGGGGTGTGACCATTTGTTCGGTATAAGTAGTGGCGCCGGACTCGATTAGTTGTATCTGAGGTCTTGACGACCTATTGGATGCTTTCGCTTGTCCGGGCGCCTTTAGTGTGCGGCTGCTAAGGCAACCTCACTCTCTTCGGCACGCAGAGATCGCTTGATATTTCCGTGCACTGTGATGATGCCACGTGGACCGGGCATCTTGAGTGTGAGGGAGGCGTAGTGTGGTATTGCATTAAAGCGAGCGCAAGCTTCGCGTCCGAGCAGTGCTTGATAGCCACATTGAAATGGAGTGATGTGGAAAGTTAAATGCTCGCAACGGAAGTTATCGGGGCAGCCGAATATAACTTGTAGTAGGAGGGAGCCCGTACAATGAGCCCCTAGGCCTGGCGTTACTCCGTTAAAGGTAGTATTGCTATGGCGAATTTGTGTTGGGTCTAACCCCATCCCGCGGATTGTATCCTGATATATTAGGTTTAGGCTACTCCCGCCGTCCATCAAGACTCTTGTGAAGTGATATCCGCCAATTAGTGGATGTAATACTAGGGCATCCCATCTTGCATGTTGGATACTTGCTGAGTAATCGCGATGGTCGAAAGTGATCGGTTGAGATGACCAGTGGCAGGACTTTGTGGTGACAGGCACTTGGGTATATTTTCCTGGGAGTGCCGCGTTGTTTTTTCCCTTGATTACGTGTAACACGTTTACTGTTTTGACTTCTGGTGGAAATTTATTTTGTTCCCCTGTGTCTTGCTTGGGGGGCTCGTCCTCGTCTTCACTTGGTGTATCCTCCCCCTTGTGTACGGCGTTGAGCTTGCCGGACTGCTTGAAGACCCAACATTCTCTGTGGGTATGATTAGCAGGTTTACCAGGGGTACTATGAATCTGACATACTTGGTCCGGAATTTTGTTGAGGCTGGACAATTCATCCCTGGTGCCTTTAGGGGGCGGCTTTTGACCTGGCCGAGAGCTTTTGAATCCGGCATTTACTGTCGTGCCCTTCGTGTTGTCTTCTTTATTTCGGCGTTTGTTATTGATGTTGCGCCGTGATTTCCCGTTTCCATCTCTAACTTCAGATGTACTGGGGTCGCTGGTCCTGCATCTGGCTAGCCAGCTGTCCTCACCCGCGCAAAAGCGGGTCATGAGGTTTGTTAATGCGGCCATCGTTCTCGGCTTATTTTGGCCGAGGTGTCTGGCGAGTCATTCGTCACGGACGCTATGCTTGAAAGCTGCCAAGGCTTCGGCGTCCGGACAGTCGACACTCTGGTTCTTTTTAGTAAGAAACCTGTTCCAAAGCTTTCGGGCTGACTCTCTGGGTAGTTGAGTTATATGACTCAAATCGTCCGCATCTGGAGGTCGGACATAAGTCCCTTGAAAATTTGCCCGAAAGGCGTCTTCGAGCTCTTCCCAACTTCCAATGGAGCTTCCGGGGAGGCCTTTGAGCCAGTGACGAGCTGGCCCTTTGAGCTTGAGGGGTAGGTACTTGATGGAGTGGAGATCATCTCCTCGAGCCTTCTGGATATGAAGGACGTAGTCCTCAATCCAGACCCCGGGGTCTGTTGTTCCGTCGTATGCCTCTATGTTTACGGGCTTGAATCCCTCTGGAAATTCATGGTCCAGCACGTCATCGGTGAAACATAGGCGGTGTGCGGCACCCCTGTAGCTGGGTGTACATCGTTGTTCGGATGTTTGTTGTGTTGCATTGTATGCTGGGGCGCGCTTGCGTGGTCCATAGATGGATCTTGTTGCGCCATCCTTTGGGTGCGAGACTTCGCATGGGTCGCGTATTGTATTGTGAGCGGCGTTGTATGCCGCTCTGTGTTGGTAGAGGGGTCGTCTATCCGACCCAGGTGGCTACTTTGATATTTGGTTGTGGGGGTTCTGAGGCCTCCTCATCGAATTCGGGTAGCAGCATCCGCTTTGGGTAGCTTTTGGAGGGGCGATTGTCGCCGTACCTTGCTGCAGTGTTGAGTATTTTACTCCATCTTATTTGGAGTGTGTCTTGCGCGGCCTTGAGCCTTTGCTTCTGATTTTTCAGACTCCTCGCGGTGGCAACAAGCCTTTTACGGGCAGGCTGCTGCTCCGGGTGTCTGTTCGGCGTTATGTCGTCCGGACCATTATCCTTGATAGGATTTGTTTGTTCGGTTTGATTATCCGGATTGCTGTTGTCCGGCAGCGGTTCACCCTGCTCCAGCGCTGGGTCTTTGTGATCGCTATTTCTGTCGAGGCGGGATTTGGGGCGGCGCTTGTGTCGCCGCTTTGACTGCTTTTCGAGGGAACAAGCCTTCGGTGCGTCTTTCCGCACCTCGTCGTCATCTTTTGGTGCGTCCACCATGTATACGTCATATGGCATGGTGGTGTTCCAGGGCCCAATGGGCGCTGGTTCTTCATCGTCTCCTTCATCAGCGTCCATACCGTCGATGTCTTCGGAGTCGAAGTCGAGCATGTCGGTTAAATCGTCGACAGTGGCTACAAAGTGGGTGGTGGGTGGGCTTTGAATTTCTTCATCGTCCGCATCCCAATCTCGCTGATCGTAGTCCGGTGAGGGCTTTCCTGATAAAGAGAGAGACTTTAGTGATTTTATAATATCGCCAAAGGGCAAGTGCTGAAAGATGTCCGCGGTGGTAAACTCCATGATCGGCGCCCGATCGGATTCGACCAGCAGAGGCGCGAATGGTTCGGAGTCCGGAGAGGAGTCCGTCTCCTCGGAATCATGAGTCTCGCGGAGTGCGGGGCTGGTGTTCGGCTCGATCGCCGTTAGGATTACAGCCCCCGAGGCGGCGTCAATCACCCATCCTTGATCGGCGCGGTTGGCTCCGAATTAAGGGTCGAAGCCGATGCGGGTGCGGCCTTCAGGGCACTGTTAGGCGGCAGAGCTAGATCATGCTCGTCGTGGCAGTGCGGCGCGCTCGGTAGTGGCTCGAATCCGTCGAAGATCAAGTCCCAGCGGATGTCAGCCGTGTAGTTTAAACTTCCAAATCTGACCTGACGGCCAGGGGCATAGCTTTCGATCTGCTCTAGAAGGCCAAGTGAATTGGCCCGCAGTGCAAAGCCGCCGAAGACAGAGATCTGTCCGGGGTGACAAATTTCACCATGGACCGCATCACTATCGATGATCGTAGGAGCCATCAAGCCTGACGGCGACGACATAGAGGAACTCTCAATGAAAGCACCAATGTCGGTGTCAAAACCGGCGGATCTCGGGTAGGGGGTCCCGAACTGTGCGTCTAGGCCGGATGGTAACAGGAGGCAAGGGACACGAAATTTTACCCAGGTTCGTGCCCTCTCGATGGAGGTAAAACCCTACGTCCTGCTTGATTAATATTGATGATATGGGTAGTACAAGAGTAGATCTACCACGAGATCAGAGAGGCTAAACCCTAGAAGCTAGCCTATGGTATGATTGTTGTTGTCTATGTTGTCCTACGGACTAAAACCCTCCGGTTTATATAGACACCTGAGAGGGTTAGGGTTACACAAAGTCGGTTACAATGGTAGGAGATCTGCATATCCGTATCGCCAAGCTTGCCTTCTACCCCAAGGAAAGTCCCTTCCGGACACGGGACGAAGTCTTCAATCTTCTATCTTCATAGTCCAGCAGTCCGGCTGAAGGTCTAGTCCGGCCATCCGGACACCCCCTAATCCAGGACTCCCTCACACGTGACGAAGAACCTTTGCGTGAACCTACTAGGCTTCTTGGGCGTGTATGGGAAGACAAAAGATACACCTGAGGCACGGGAGGACCTGCAACATTTGCACGAAAAAGACGGCATGCCTCCGAAGCAGTATGAAGGTCCTGCCAGCTACGCTGTTACGAAAGAAGAGAAAGAAATCTTCTTTGAATGCCTGCTTAGTATGAAGGTCCCGACTGGCTTCTCGTCGAATATAAAGGGAATAATAAATATGCCAGAGAAAAAGTTACAGAACCTAAAGTCTCATGACTGCCACGTGATTATGAGGCAATTGCTGTTGGTTGCATTGAGGGGGCTTCTACCGGAAAACGTCCGATTAGCCACAGTGAAGCTATGTGCATTCGTCAATGCAATCTCTCAGAAGGTGATCGATCCAGAAATCGTACCAAGGGTAAGGAGTGATGTGGCGCAATGTCTTGTCAGTTTCGAGCTGGTGTTCCCACCATCCTTCTTCAATATCATGACGCACGTCCTAGTTCATCTACTCGACGAGATTGTCATTCTGGAGCCCATATTTCTACACAATATGTTCCCCTTTGAGAGGTTCATGGGAGTCCTAAAGAAATATGTCCGTAACCGCGCTAGGCCAGAAGGAAGCATCTCCATGGGCCATCAAACAGAGGATGTCATTGGGTATTGTGTTGACTTCATTCCTGGCCTTAAGAGTATAGGTCTTCCTAAATCGCGGTATGAGGGGAGACTAACTGGAAAAGGCACGCTTGGAGGGGACTTAATAATATGCAGGGACGGATATTCTTGGTCTCAAGCACACTACACAGTTCTACAGAACTCTACCTTAATGACCCCATATGTCGATGAACACAAGAATAGTCTGCGCTCTAAACACCCGGAGCAGTGCGACGACTGGATTACATGTGAACACATCAGGACTTTCAGCAGTTGGTTGGAAACACGTCTCAGAGGTGAAAAGACTGTTTGTGATGAGCTGTACTTGTTGTCCAGGGGACCATCTTTGACTGTATTGACTTACAAAGGATACGAGATAAACGGGAATACATTTACACGACCGCCCAAGATCAAAAGAGCACCAACCAAAACAGCGGTGTCCGCTTTGATGTAGCAACCCAGAGGGGAAAGGACACAGTTATGGTCACATAGTGGACATATGGGAACTTGAGTACGGACATGATTTTAAGGTCCCTTTGTTTAAGTGCAAATGGGTCAATCTGTCAGGAGGCGGGGTACAGGTAGACCCACAGTACGGAATGACAACAGTGGATCTGAAAAATCTTGGGTACACTGACGAACCGTTCGTCCTAGCCAATGATGTGGCACAGGTTATCTATGTGAAGGACATGTCTACCAAACCGAGAAAAAGAAAAGATAAGGAAGCGAATACATCATACGATGAGCCAAAGCGCCACATAGTTCTTTCAGGAAAAAGGGACATCCTGGGAGTGGACGGCAAGACAGACATGTCTGAAGATTATGAAAAGTTTTATGAAATTCCCCCCTTCAATGTCAAGGCTGACCCAAGCATCCTGATAAACGATGAATATTATCCATGGTTACGGCGCAATAAGCAAATGACACAAGCGAAGAAAAAGTGAAGACTTTCTCCCGCAACTATTATGATGATACCATGCCAACTTTGTAACAGACAGGTGTGATACCATTGTCCGTTTTGTACATGCACATGCTATGTGGGTGAAATTATGATACCATGCCAACTTTCAACTTTTTCAGAGTTCATTTGAAATGCTTTAATGTCTTATGGTTCGGCCCTCGTAATACCATTATTCCCGGTTCGCTCCTTGTCAACTATGTTTTCACCAAGAACACTCAAGAGGGCAGCCACGTGGGCCATTGGTCCCGGTTTGCCTGGACCTTTTGGTCCTGGTTCCACGCACGAACCGGGACCAATGCGCCTCGCCCCTGGCCCATGACCATTAGTCAAGGTTTGTGCCACAAACTGGGCCTAAAGGGTTGGTCCTCGTTGCGGTCAGAGTTTAGTCCCACCGCGCCAACCGAAGGGCGCTCACACCGGTTTATAAGCCCATCCCTCTCTACCTTGTTGAGCTCCTCTCAAAGTGAAAATAGATGCCCTTATATAGAGAATTTGACCTAAATTCAGAGTTAATTTCTCTGAAATTCATAGAAATTTATTATGAATTTAGGTTGAATTCTCTCTATAGGCGCATCTATGCTTATTTTTTGAGTAAAGTTAATCACAAACTTGTGATTCACACAAATTTCAAAGAATTCAAATTTTAACTATTCAAATTTGAAAACTAATGGCAATAACAGAAAGTTTATAATTTTTCTAAAACTAAAGGCACTGACAGAAAGTTTATAATTTTGCTGATCTAAAAGCAAAAAAGAATTAAAAAATAAAGCAAAAAACAAAAGAAAATAAATAATGCAAAAACAAAACAAAAAAACTGGAAAAAAAACTATTTTTATAGTGAAGTTAATCACAAACTTGTGATTCACACAAATTTCAAAGAATTCAAATTTTAACTATTCAAATTTGAAAACTAATGGCACTAACA
>NC_041392.1:50340206-50341576 GCF_002162155.2 Triticum dicoccoides
CCGGCGCCCCGAGCCCTTGCCCTGTGCTCGCCGTCGCCGCCCGCTCCTCGTCGCCGTCGCCCCGCGCCCTTGCCCCGATGGGTCGCCGCCCACTCCTCGTCGCCGTCGCCCTACCCCCACGCACCGCCCCGCCTCGAGCTCCCCTGCTCTACCGCGCGCGCCGCCCCGGGCCCCTAACCCGTCCTGGTTCCACGCACGAACCGGGACCAATGCGCCTCGCCCCTGGCCCATGACCATTAGTCCCGGTTTTTGCCACAAACTGGGACTAAAGGGTTGGTCCTCGTTGCGGTCAGAGTTTAGTCCCACCGCGCCAACCGAAGGGCGCTCACACCGGTTTATAAGCCCGTCCCTCTCTGCCTTGTTGAGCTCCTCTCAAAGTGAAAATAGATGCCCTTATACAGAGAATTTGACCTAAATTCATAGTTAATTTCCCTGAAATTTATAGAAAATTATTATGAATTTAGGTTGAATTCTCTCTATAGGCGCATCTATGCTTATTTTTTGAGTAAAGTTAATCACAAACTTGTGATTCACACAAATTTCAAAGAATTCAAATTTGAACTATTCAAATTTGAAAACTAATGGCACTAACAGAAAGTTTACAATTTTTCTAAAACTAATGGCACTAACAGAAAGTTTATAATTTTGCGGATCTAAAAGCAAAAAGAATTAAAAAATAAAGCAAAAAACAGAAGAAAATAAATAATGCAAAAACAAAACAAAAAACTGGAAAAAAACTATTTTTATAGTGAAGTTAATCACAAACTTGTGATTCACACAAATTTCAAAGAATTCAAATTTTAGCTATTCAAATTTGAAAACTAATGGCACTAACAGAAAGTTTATAATTTTTCTAAAACTAATGGTACTAACAGAAAGTTTATAATTTTTCTGACCTAAAAGCAAAAAAGAATTAAAAAATAAAGCACAGAACAAAAGAAAATAAATAATGCAAAAAAACAAAACAAAAAATGGAAAAAACTATTTTTATAGTAAAGTTAATCACAAACTTGCGATTCACACAAATTTTTAACCATTCAAATTTGAAAGCTAATGGCACTAGCAGAAAGTTCATATTTTTTCTAAAACTAATGGCACTAATAGAAAGTTTATAATTTTGCTGACCTAAAAGCAAAAAAGAATTAAAAAATAAAGTAAAAAACAAAAGAAAATAAATAATGCAAAAAACAAAACAAAAAAACTGGGAAAAATTATTTTTATAGTAAAGTTAATCACAAACTTGTGATTCACACAAATTTCAAAGAATTCAAATTTTAACTATTCAAATTTGAAAACTAATGGCACTAACAGAAAGTTTATAATTTTTCTAAAACTAATGGCACTAACAGAAAGTTTATAATTTTTCTGAC